>NW_024962327.1:25479-106146 GCF_019238085.1 Lagopus leucura | reverse complement strand
GGTGGCTGTGCTGCCCCATCCTGGTGCAGGTGGTGGCTCTACTGCCCTGTCCTGGTGCAGATAATGGCTGTGCTGCCCCATCCCCAGAGCAGCTCTCTGAGTGCTGCCCTGGAGGAGCCTGGGTGCAACCTCAACTTGTTGGCCCTTCCAGCAGCAGCTCTACCCCAGGGCATGGGGACACTTCTTTGCACCCACCTGGCAGCGATCCCCTGGCAGCACCCTGAGCTTCCCCTTGGTTCTTCTTGCAGCGGTGCTGCCCCTACCCACACCCCTCAGTGCTGCACAAGGAGCTCTGGAGCACCGGGACGGGGTGCAGCTCATGTCCTGCAGGAGATGTGTGGCCATGGGGCAGAGCTGGGGCACACACATCTCCTGTAGAGCAGCACCGCCAGGTCCTGCTGCTGCCACCTCCCCCAGGAATGCAGCACCTGTGCTGGAGTGCAGCCACCTGCATTCTCCTGTGACCTGCCCTGGCACTGGCGTGCCCGGAGATGCCTGCCTGCTCTCAAAGGAGCTCCCTTTTGCTCCCACGTTGTACTTGTAAGCTTTCCCTTGGCCTGGAAACATTGCTGCTGCTGATCTGGAGCTTCCAGCTGCTATTATCCTTGTTTCCTCTCCTCTGCTCCACAGCAGAATGTTTGCAAGACCGCTGCTTGCACCAGAGCTGAGCGCTCCCTGTGATGTGCATGGGGATGGTGTGGGTTTGAAGCCCAGCAAGCCACGGGAGCCGTGCAGGGCTCTCCTTTGGAGCTCTGCTTCATTCCCTGTGTGCGCCCAGAGCAGCCCCAGGGCTGCAGCCCCCATCAGGGCAGAGCTCTGCTGTGCAGGAGGACACTGCAGCAGCTGCCCAGGCTGCAGAGTGAAGTTGGAGTGTGGGTCTGAGTGCTGCCTGTGATGCTCATGCAAACAAAGGAGGGGAGAGGATCTGTGCCGGCCGCCAGATAATGTTGTCACATGGATAGGGGAAACTAGCCGTGAGTGTGTGGGCTAGAAATTAGGCCATCGTGCTCCATCATATCAGAGAAGGATCTGAAACAGCTTTCCAGGAAGAGGAAAGAGGACGAGAGGAGGCCCAGAGAACAGAGTTTGGAAAAATGGCTTCAGAAGTGGCCCCTGGCTGCAGCAGCCCTGGCCTGAGGACAGGGAGAGCAGCCCCATGACCCCACTGTGGAGTTGGGCTTTCACCCCATGCCGGGAACCCTACCTCCCACTTTGCCTTTCCTGCCCTTCCATGCCCTGGGCTGCTTGCTTTCTTCAAGCCCTTTCCTCATGCACTGCCCTGGGTCCCATTGCCATGGGTCCCATCACCCTGGGTCCCATCACCCATCTTTCCACCACCCTGTGGGTCCAATCACCCTGGGTCCCATTGCTCTGGATTCTGCTGCCCTGGATCCCATCACCCTTCTTCCCACCACCCTGGGCCCCATCATTCTGGATCCCACCACCCTTAATCCCACTGGCCTGGATCCCACCACCCTGGGTTCCATCACCCTTCTTCCAACTACTCCGTGGGTCCAATCACTCTGGCTCCCATCACTCTGGATCCTGCTGCCCTGGATCCCATCACTCTTCTTCCCACCACCCTGGGTCCCACCACCCTGTGTTCCATCACTCTGCGTCCCATCACCCATCTTTCCACCACCTTGTGGGTCCAATCACCCTGGGTCCCATCGCTCTGGATCCTGCTGCCCTGGATCCCATCACCCTTCTTCCTACCACCCTGGGGTCCATCACCCTGAGTCTCATCACCCATCTTTCCACTACCCTGGGTCCCATCACCCATCTTTCCATCACCCTGGGTCCCATCACCCATCATTCTACCACCCTGTGGGTCCAATCACCCTGGGTCCCATCGTTTTGGATCCTGCTGCCCTGTATCCCATCACCTTTCTTCCCGCTTCCCTGGGTCCCATCATCTGGATCCCATCACCCTGGTTCCCGTTGCCATGGGTCCCATCACCCTTCTTCCCAGCACCCTGGGTCCCATCATTCTGGATCCCATCACTCTAAATCCCACTGGCCTGGATCCCACCACCCTGGGTTCCATCACCCTTCTTCCCACTACTCCGTGGGTCCAATCACCCTGGGTCCCATCACTCTGGATCCCATCACCCTGGATCTCACTGCCTTGGATCCCATCACCCTTCTTCCCACTACCCTGGGTCTCACCACCCCGGGTCCCATCACCCATCTTTCCATCACCCTGGGTTCCATCGCCCATCATTCCACCACCCTGTGGGTCCAATCACCCTAAATCCCATCGCTCTGGATTCTGCTGCCCTGGATCCCATCACCTTTCTTCCCACTTCCCTGGGTCCCATCATCTGGATCCCATCACCGTGGGTCCCATTGCCCTTGGTCCCATCACCATAGGTCCCACCACCCTTCTTCCCACCACCCTGTGTTCCATCACTCTGGATTCCATCACCACCCTTGGATCCCACTATTCTGGATCCCACCACCCTTCTTCCCACCACCCTGCGACACAGTCAGTGGGCACTGTGGGGTCAGGTTGGCTGATCTTAGAGGTCTTGTCCAACTGGAATGATTCCACAATTCAATGATTCTATGACATTGGGAGTGATGAAGAGAGGCTGTAATCAGGGGGACAGAAGAGGTGGCTGCAGCAGCACTGCACAACCTGTCATTGCAGTGGGCGTCGGGGTGTCCCAATGAGTGGCTCTACGTGTGCTGTCACCTTGGTGCCACGCAAACCCCACTGCTGAGCAGTGATTTCCTTTGGCAGAAGCATTACTGATCTGTTCCTGTCACTATAAAATCTTCCTGAAAGATTTTATAGCTCTCTTTGATGGCTTTTTATCCATTTTTCCCGGCGTTAGGATAAGACTCATTGGATTATAATTTCTGAGATTTTGAGTCTTTTTTCAAGATAAGTGATTTTTTTTTTTTCTTTCCTTCAGCAGAGAAGTTGATTTAATAAGAGAAAATGAATGTGAATGACTCTGCAAGTCTGTAATGGAGTTTGGGGGGCGGGGGGGATGCATTTTTTCCAATCACTCGGATCTGAAACATTATTGGGAGCTAATGAGGTACCAGAAGATTTGAGACTGGGGGGGTGAAGCCAGAATATTACTGACAATTACCATCTGGAGCGTTTAATTTCTCCCCGTGGTGAAATAACGAGGCAGGAAAAAAAAAAAAAGAAAAGAAAAAAGAAAAAAAAAAAAAGGAAAGAAAATCATTGAACAGCAAGGACGGAACGGAGCGGAGCGGAGCAGATGTGGCACTGCTGATGTCCTCCTGCAGCCACGCAGCACAGCTCTCCCCTGTGTCATCTCCGAGCTTCCTTCCTTGTAGAAGCAGGACTTCCTGCTGCTCCTCAGCTTCTTTTGGGTTGGAAGAGCCCTGTAGGATCACTGAAGTTGGGAAAGAGCTCTGAGATCCCCACTCTGACCCCAACCCATCCCACTGCCCACGTCCCCCAGTGCCACAGTGCTCACTGAACACCCCCAGGGATGGGGGCTCCCCGCTGCCCTGGGCAGCTGTGCAGTGCTGACGGCTCTTTGCAGCACAGGTTGTTCCCAATTCCAACCCCGTTGCACCCTGAGCCCATCCCCTCTCACCCCATTGCTTCTCCCTGGGAGCAGAGGCTGACCCTGCATGCGGAGCTGCTGGTGCCCGGAGCGTTGCAGCTCTGGGTTTCTCCTCCCGGCCTCCAGTCATTCCTGCATCAAATGCAGCCTCAACTGCTGACTCCCTGCTCTGCTTCCCCTTTTTTTGCCCTCTGCCCTTTGTTCCAAAGATATTTTTGCCTGCTCCCTTCCTGGCCGTTTGGACTCCATTGTCTCCTGAGCTGCCAGAGGTCTCAGCTGGGCTCACAGTGACTCAGGGCCATTCCATCCGCTTCCTCCCCTCTCCAGCCCCACCTCATCCCCTGACTCACAGCCCAGAGCCCGGCCTGTTCTCTACAGCCCTCACCTTTGCTGCTGATGAGCTGCAGCCCTTGGTCCCAGAGCCACTATCTCTCAGCCCCGTTGAGCTCTCCAAAGCAGCTCCCAAGCGCCTTTACCCAGAGCCTGGCAGACCCTGCACTGTGCATGGCGACCTCCCATTGCTCCCATCCCCTCTGTCTGCCCCACTGCCCTGCAGGGAGCAATTCCCAGACCCCAGGAGAGGTGCTGCGGCACAGGCAGCCCCACTGGGACGTTTTGGGGTTTCTGTGCTGCTGGGCACGAGCATAAACTCATACCTTAGAGCTGGCTTATGTTTGGGGGTGACTGAAACTGATGTCACTGTGCTCCCATCCAGACACGCAGACCTGAGCCGTGTTGGGGATGAGGGCAGCCCGTGCTGCAGGGAAGCTGCTGAGCCACAGCTCTCCAGCACTGCTGTGAAGGTGTGGGTGGCAGGAGCCCAGAGATGGGGCCAGTTGCTCCTGACATGTTCTCATTCATCACCCCTGACCCAGGATCTCAGTTTTGGGGCTGGTGCTGCATTCATGCTCCAGAACCCCTTGGGCTCCTGCTGTGTCCCAGGACTCTGGGTCCCCGGGTGCAGCCTCCCCTCTCTGTTCCCATCTCTGTTGCTGTGGATGCTTGGAGCTGATGAAGCTCCAGAGGGGAGTGCTGGGGGCCAGGCTGCTCGCAGAGCAGGGCTCTGGCTGGGGTGGGAGGGCTGGAGGAAGCACCATTACTCATTTCCTGGACAGATCCAGGCTGTACCGTAAATCTCTCAGCTCTCAGTGGTTTGGGGGCTATTTCTGTTTGAGGATTGTCATCTAGATTAAAGCCTTGAATCCCAGCCAGCCACGGACCGGACGCAGCCCCATGCACAGTCCTGCAGGGCTCAGCCCTCATCCATCTGCTGTTGGCAGGGTAGCCCCCATTCCTGCCCGGGAGTGAGGACCTGACTGCCAGGAGCTCTCCCTGACAGGAGAATGGGCAGAAATAGCTGCCCATGGTGTGGCTGCTTGCATCTGTGCTCCACGTGCGGGAGCTGATGGCAGCTGTGCTGCCAGCAGAGCCTGGAGGTGGCAGCTCCCACTGGGGCAGATCTGTCTGTCCCCAAAGCTGGGTGCTGCTGTGCACTGTTGTCCAAATGTGGGTGCGTGTTGGTTGGTGTGCATGGCCTCGTCCCAGCACTGACAGCCTCAGGGAGCTCACAGCGGGCAGTGCTTGGGCACCCACAGGAGGAACAGTTTGTAGGGCAGGAACCGAGGCTGTGTTTTAACTCAAGGCAAAGTGCTGAGCCCTGCTTGTTCTGCTGGTGTCCAGCCTCCTTCATGGGGATCTCCTTCAAAGGGGCCAGGCAGGCACTCCAGGAGTGATGGTGTGTGAGTGGAGATGGAAAACCAGCGTTGCAGATGGGGCAGAAACCGTGGTGGTGGTGTGGGGATGGGATGGGGCACATACATGGGTGATGGCATGGAGAGAAGGAAGCTGATGGGTGCAGGAGCAGAGCCTGGGATGGATGTGCGCTCTGCCCCCAGCACAGTGTCCGGCCCCAATGCTCTGGGTGTCCCTGTGTCTGTGGTGGGGCTGCCTGCTCCCTGGGATGAGGAGGGGTCTCTTCTGAGTGCGAGTCACTGCCACGGGATCGATGCGCACCCTGGCACCTACACAGGATGGGGGTTGGCCCCTTGCTGGGAGGGGGCCATCACAGAATCACAGAATGACAGAATGGCCCGGGTTGGAAGGGACCTCAAGGATCACGAAGCTCCAACCCCCCCCCCCCCCCGCAGGGCCACCAACCTCCCCATTTCATAGCAGCCCAGGCTGCCCAGGGCCCCATCCAACCTGGCCTTGAACACCTCCAGGGATGGACGGGGCATCCCCAAAATGTCCTTGGGATGGGGATTCCCCTGTGGGGTGGGGACGGTCCTGCACAAGACCCTGGGCATGAAGATCCCCATTGGGGGTGTCCCTGTGAGATCCCTGCCATGGGGTGTAGGGGTGTCCCCACAACGATTCCTGCTTTGTGGGGTCGGGTTCCTCACGGAGAGACCCGAAATGAGAATCCCTTTGTATAGCGGGGGGGGCGGGGGGGTTGGGGTCTCTGCATGAGGGAAGCCCGTGTGCCGGGGGGGGGGGGGGAGAAGAGAGGGTCCCACCGGGGATGCACGGCGCGGTCCCCATTCACCGCCTGTCTCCCGCAGGGCCCCCGGGGGGGCTGTGAGCGCGGCCCCCGGTGCCGGTGCCGGTGCCGGCCGCCCCGCCGCGCCGCACGGAGCATGCCTCTGAGCCCCGCCGGCAGCAAACATGAGAGCCCGGAGTCGCCGCCACCAGAGCCGCCGCCGCCACCGGAGCGACAGCCCCGCGCCTCCGCCGGGGAGCCGGGCTCCGGCCTGCGGGAGGAGACGCGCCTGGACCCGATCCGCGGCCCCGCCGGGCCCCGCTCCCCCAAGCTGGCGGCCCCGGCGCGCATGGAGGAGCCCGCGCCCGGCGCCATCGTCGTCCGCATCGGCATCCCCGACCTCCAGCAGACGGTGAGTGCGCGCCCGGCCACGACCCGCACTGCACCGCATCGCTCCCAGCCCCGCACCGCGTCGCACCGCTCCCGGCCCCGCACCTCACCGCACCGCTCCCGGCCCCGACCCACACTGCGCCTGACCCCGCACCGCCGCGCACCTCACCCGTCCCCGACCCCCCTCTCCGACGCTGCCCGGCAAACTTCGCTGTGCCGCGGCCGCGTACGGGGCCGGAGGGACGGCTTTCGGTGCTGCTGCGCTGCCGGTGCTGCTGCGTTCCCCCGCTCCCCACCTCCCCGCTCCCGCTGCTCGCGGAGCAGCGCAGGGACGCACAGGGCTGCGGCGAACCCTTTCCCCGCTGCGCTCCGGGGCCAGCAGCGCACCGCCAGCTGCCCGGGAAGGGGGCACGGGGCTGGAGGGGGGGAGGGGGCACAGCTCCGACGCCAGCTGTGCCGCGGGTACCGGGCGGGTGCTGCGGTGTTGCGGCGTTGGGGATGGTGATGGATGGTGCGGGGTGCCCCGGTGCGGGGACGGCAGTGCGGCAGGAGGAGTGGGCGCGTGTCACCGGACGGGAGCTGAGGTGGCACCGGGCATCGAGCTGTGCGCCATGGGGAGCTGAGACAGAGCGGGTGGTGCTGGGGGCGCGGGGAGAAGCGTGTGCTCGGGGGCAGCCGTGGTCAGGGCAGAAGGATTGCAGTCACCGTGGATCTGATCTAATGAGGGCGCAGTGATGGGGCAGCAGCTCGCCTGGAGGGGGCAGGAGGGGCTGCGCTGCCTTTGGATCGGATGGGTGCCGCGCTGCTCCTCTGCAGCCCGGAGCAATGCCCTCGGGGACTGGCTTTCAGCTCCCCTTGCCAGCCCCGCCACACCGGCTCCTCCTCCCTCGGCCCCGTTCCCCTGTCCGCAAACTGAGGCGCGGAGGACCCGGTCCCCATCCTGCTGCAACGCTGCTGTGTGACACAGCGTGGTACGGGGTCTGGGGGGGGGGGACAGCCATAGGGATCTTGCGTGGTGTCCATCTCTCTGCCTCCCTGTTCTCTGGGCACTGTCTGCACCCCACTCCTGCTTGGTCTGTTGGGGAGTGTGCTGGGTGCTGGGGTCAGCTTGCTGATGGGGCTGGTGTGATTTTGGGGTCGGTGTGGTGCTGGGGTCAGTGCTGGGGTCAGCCTGGTGCCGAGGTCGGTGTGGTGCTGGGATCAGCCTGGTGCTGTGCCATACTCCCACCCCTCGCCCCCTGCAATCCTGTGCTGCATCCAGGGCTGGTCCCGAGGTGAGGTGAGGCAACGTGGCTGTCCCAGACTCAAGTCCCCGAGCTGTGGGGGCAGTGAGCTGTGCCATGCAAAGCAGAGCATCTTGGCATGCATGAAGCGGGCTTTCCCATCCCATATCTCACTTCCCTGTCGATGCGTCTCCAAGAGCTGATGAAACATTTCAGGGCTGTGTTTTGGGAGCCAGAAGAGCCGGAGCCTCTGGGGAGCTGCGATGCTGAGGACGTTGCTCTGTGCGATGGGGATGTGGAGCAGGGCTGCGGATGGGAGCATGGCTTGCTGGCATCTCAGCTCCAGCGTGGCAGCGAGACCGGCCCTCGAGTTTGCAAGTCGAGCTTCCCGGCTCTCCTGGGGTTGTCTCCAAGGCTCTTTTAGGTTCCTTTGCAACTCTCCATCACTTCTTTTGTGCAGCTGAAAGCCTTTGAATTCACCGTTAGTGGGCTCCATTGTTAGGAGAGCATCTCCACCGCGGGCGGTGACCTCGTGTCGGGGAGGGCACGCTTTTCAGGCAATCGGCGCTTTGCGTCCTAACGGCAGGTCGGCGCCTCGGGTTAAACACTCTGAGCGGCCTGCAGTGGGGCGCCGTGTGGGTTGAGAGGTGAAGCTGCTCTGCAACCGTGCAGGAGCTGGAGAGTGGCCCCGGGGGACGGGAGGGACAGGAGGGATAGCAGGGACTGCAAGGTGGTTTCCAACTGCAGACACAGCTGCAGAGAGCAGGTGGGGATGCGGCAGGGGGATGCAGGAACGAAAGCAGAGGGGCTGCACTGGGATGGAGAGGCTGCACAGCTCAGTGACCAAAAGGAGAGCCCTCTTCATGCTTTGCAGAAGGAACCGGGGCATTCCCCAGCTTCACAACCAAGCAGCAAACCCCTCAGGTTGCTGATTAGGGGAGGCTGTGAACGATCCCTTTGTGAAGGGCAGAATGCGTGGGGCTGTGGGCACGGGGTGCCCTGCAGGGGTTGGGGTGGAGGTGGGGTGGCAGAGGGCAGTGCTCAGCGCTGCTCCTCCACGGTGCAGCATCTGGGACTGCGGTGAGGAGCCATGCAGTGCCTGCAGCTGCGTGTGCTGCAGAGAGCTCCTCTGGCCTGCAAGGCTTTCTGCTCAGCTGGGTGTTTTGGCAGCACCCTACGTTTCCCGTCCCCGTTCCATTCTCTTCCCACAAGGGTTTTGCAAAGCATTTCCTCGCTCTGGATCACAGAGTGCTGAGGTATCGCCCAGAAGCTGCTGTGAGGGTGGGCACTCTGCTGAGACCCCCCGAGGCTGAATGGAGCTGGGGCAGCTCGCACCCATGGCCTGACAGCAGGTAGAAGGGCAGTTAGTGCAGGAGCTCGTGCTGCAGCACGGCCCTTGGGCTGCGTGGCAGCTGGGGAAGCCCCAGAGGAGCCGGATTGCCTGCATCCTGTGGAAGGATGTCCTGCAGTGATGCATCCTTCCTGCACTGGGGTCTGTGCTGGGGGGGTGGGGTCTGCCTGCGTGAGGCTGCAGGGGGCCTGGGGTGTCCCCGTGCTGAGGGATGGAGCTGCTTGTCCTCCTCTGTGGCTTCATGAAGGTTCTGTGGTCCCTCTTCTCAATCTGGATGCTTCAGGATAATATTTTCTGCCTTGTTATCGCCTTAATGCAAATGAGGAAAGAGCTTGAAAAACAGCGCACAGAACATTGATTCTTCTGCTAAGCCAAGGGAAACCGAGGAATAAATTTTCCTATTATAAAAGAGAGAGAGGCAAACTTTTTCCTGGACTCCTGCCCAGCCAGGGCTGAAGGTGAGAAGGAAGGCTGAGGGAGAGGGGTTGTGTTGGGCCATTTTTGTGGGGTTTGGTGTGAATTCAGTGTGGCACAAGCACACGTAAGCGACTGCGGGATGCAGATGTGTCTGCAGCAGGGTGAGGTGGGGATGTGGTGGCTCCGAGCTGTGGCCAACAGATGCCACTGCCCGACTGGGTTCCCACCACCCCTCTGAGCCCCTACCACCCAATTGAGCCTCCCACCATCTGACTGAGCCATCTGCCTCCAGATAAGCCGTCCTCCACCCAACTGAGCCCCCAACAACCAACTGAGCTGCCCACCACCCGTCTGAGCCACCGCATCCCAACGAAGCCCCCACCGCCCCATTGAGCCTCCAGCTTCCCAACGGAACCCCCTCCACCCATCTGAGCTCCCACCACCCAATTGAGCCATCCGCCCCCCAACTGAGCCTCCCACTGCCCCAGCTGAGCCCCCAGCACTCCACTGAGCATCCCCCATCTCTCCACTGGGTCACCATCACCCCACTGAGCCCCCCTACCACTCCTCTGAGCCACCACCACCACCCTGCTGAGCAACCACATCCCAACTGAGCCTCCCACTGAGCCCCCACCACCCCAATGAGCCCCCACCACCCCGCTGCCCACCACCTCACTGAACCACCCCTACCTCACTGAGCAACCACATCCCAAGTGAGCCTCCCGCTTTTCAGCTGAGCCCCCCACCACCCAACTGAGCCTCCTGCTGCCCATTGGCAGCATAGGGCCATGCAGTGCTGCCTGTGCCTCGGTGCCATCCTGTGGGGTGGGCTGGGGGTCTGCGTGCAGCTTTATTGTTGGGGTCTGGATGCTGCAGTGGGGCTGTGTGATTGAGGGACCTTGGGGCTGATCAGGTTGTTTGCAAGAAGGAGTTGTTCTGTCTGCAAGAAGAAGGGCTTTTTTGTAGAGTACGCTGTCTGATGCTCTGCTTCCTAAAAGACAAACAGAGGAGTGGTGGGGACTGTAGGAAATACCTACAGGCACATCAGAGCCAAGAGTGCCACTGCTGCGTGCTGTGTGCCATGATGACTGCACAGCACAGGCCTTGGGTATGAGGCTGATGCAGCCAGCTGTGGGTGCCACGTGCTGAGCACCCTGGTGCTGGTGTGGGTGCCTTAAAATCACAGAGTCGTGGAATGGTTTGGGTTGGAAGGGACCTTCAAAGGCTGTCTGGTCCCATGTGAGGAGGGACCCCTGCAACTCCATCAGTGCTCAGAGCCCCAGCCCCATCCATCCATGAGTGTCTGCAGGGATGGGCAGCAGCACCTCTCTGTGCAACCTCATTGCCCTCAGCATGAATCGTAGAACCACAGAATGGCCTGGGTTGAAAAGGAGCACAGCGCTCATCTGGTTCCAAGCCCCTGCTGTGTGCAGGTCGCCAACCAGCAGCCCAGGCTGCCCACAGCCACATCCAGCCTGGCCTCCAATGCCTGCAGGGATGGGGCATCCACAGCCTCCTTGGGCAACCTGTGCCAGTTCCTCACCGCCCTCTGCATGAAAAACTGCCTCCTCATATCCAACCCAAACCTCCCCTGTCTCAGTAGTGGGGGAAGACCTTGCCCCTTATGCCCAGTCTCAATCTCCCCTCTTTCCCCCTTGCCCCTCATTTCCCCTTGTCCTATCACACAGACTCCACCAAGAAGGGCAGAACCGCTGAGCTCATAGTAGCAGAAATCAGGATGAAAAGGGTGAATGAAACCATCCTTTGTGCACGTGGGGAGCAGAAAATCCAGCAGTGAAAATGGTAGTGAAAACCTGCCGGTGTGCGTGTGTGCGTTGGGCGACTCCCAGGGCTGTGTTGCTCTGGGGGGGTGCTGGGTGCTGGTGGGGGGTGAGGAGTCCCTGCTCTCCCAGTCAGCTCTGTGCTCTGATGTCGGGCAGGTCTGCCCGCTTACAAACCCATGCAGGGGACCGTGGGCTCCTCAGCATCAGGATACAGCGGCTGCAGCGGGATCAAAGCAGGAGGAGGAGCTCCTGGAGCAGGCTCTGAGCTGCTGGCACGCAGCGGCACGGGCACAGCGAGGAGGAGGGGATGAGGAGGGCTCTGCGGATCCTTTCCCATCGGTGGGGTTCTCCCTGCCTGCTGATCCCGGCTGCTCCTCCAGGCACGGCTGCTTTTGGCTGTGGGATGGGGCGGTGGGGATCCAGGATGAAATTATCCCAAACACCTACAAGATTTATGAGCTTATAATCTATTTTTGAAGGAGACACAAATGTGCCCCAGCGGATTTCTTCTCTTTTCCCCCCCCCCCCGAAGTAGCAGTGACTGGTTGCTCCGCATCACTAAAACACAACTGAAAACAGATTGCCCAGGTCGTGCTTTGGGTGTGAGCCCCACACTCCGTAGGCAGAATTAATCCTTGGGAAACACAAAGTGCCTCCGGAGGGCACTGCCCAAACCTGGTTTGTCCCATAGGGCAGCAATGTCCCTGCAGCCCCACGGCTGTCACACGGGGCAGTGAGGCACCGGCTCTGCGTTTCCATTGCGCTGGAAACAGGGAGCGCTTGTTCTGTGGGATCACAGCTCAGCATAGCACATAAAAAATGTATACCCGAGATAAGAGGCTGCTGCAGACGAGTGGTGCTCAGGAAGCAGCCAACTCTCAGAGCTGGAGCTCATCAAAAAGCTTGGAAAATTCAGGAGGAGCAGCGGCGTTCGGTGATTGAGGCTCCGTCCTGAGATCTCTGAGGGCTTTTCTTCTCCGTGAGTGCTGCTGGCTCTCTTTCCTTCCACTTTTAATCCATCTGAAAACCAGACCGAAGCGTACCTGTGGGGTTCTTGGGCTCCATCAGCAGAGGGGTGGCAGCAGGGACAGGGAGGTGATTGTCCCCCTCTGCTCTGCCCTCATGAGGCCCCATCTGCAGCACTGCGTCCAGGGCTGGGGGTCCAAATACAAGAAAGACAGGGAGCTGATGGAGAGGGTGCAGAGCAGCCACAAAGATGAGCAGGGGGCTGCAGCACCGCCCTGCAAAGCCAGGCTGAGGGAGCTGGGCTCTGCAGCACGGAGAAGAGAAGCTGGGGGTGAGCTGAGTGCAGCTGCAGGAGCTGAAGGGAGCCTACAGACAGGAGGGGAGTCAACTCCTGGAAAGGGGAGATGGCAGCAGGACGAGGGGAAACGGCTGGAAGCTGAGGGAGGGCAGCTGGAGGTTGGATGTCAGGGGGAAGTTGTGTGCTGTGAGAGCAGGGAAGGGCTGGAACAGCTGCCCAGAGAGGCTGTGATGCCCCGTCCATCCCTGGAGGTGTTGGAGGCCAGGTTGGATGGGGCCCTGGGCAGCCTGGGCTGCTGTGCAGTGCGGAGGTTGGTGGCCCTGCGTGTGGCTGCAGGGTTGGAGCTTCGTGATCCTTGAAATCTCTTCCAACCAGGGCCATTCTGTGATTCTGTGGTTCTGTGTTGTCCCCATAACAGTGGGGAGATGGCAGCATCCTGCAGGCTGTGAGCTGTGTGTGGGGCTGGGATGTGCCAGCTGTGCTTGGGGCATGGCACTGCGTGGTGCTGTGGTGGACGGATGACACCGTCCGGGTGCTCATTTGCTATTTAAATCTACACCCACCCACACGGTGCTCTATTTTGATCCTAGCTTGCTGTCACAAAGTGGGGATAAAAAGTACAGAATCAGGTTCGAGTGCTGTAGCTTTTCCCTGGTTGTTTTTAACCAAAGGAATGGAAAGGCCTTTGTGACCCAAGAAGGACAAATCCCATCCTAAACGGACTGAGGGTTGCTCCTGTGTGTCCTGAGACCTCGCAGGAGCCCTTACTGTGGTTTCCCTCACTGGGAAGGCAGCGAATGGCCTGGATGCAAGCGTGGCCACTGGTCCTCAAACATGTGGTGCCACCAACCCAACCCTAAACCCACAGTGCCACCAACCCAACCGCATGGTGCCACCATGGTGACACAACCATGCAGTGCCACCAACTCAACCCCAGCCACACAGTGCCACCATCCCAGCCCCAACCATGTAGTGATGGCAACCCAGCCCCAAACACAGGGTGCCACCAACCCAACCTCAACCACACAGTACCACCAACCCAACCCCAAGTACATGGTGTTGCCAATCCAACCCCAACCACACGGTGCCACCAACCCAACCCCAACCATGTGGTGTTGCCAACCCAACCTCAACCACATGGTGCCACCAACCCAACCTCAACCACACAGTACCACCAACCCAACTCCAAGCACATGGTGTTGACAATCCAACCCCAACCACACGGTGCCACCAACCTAACCCAACCCAACCCAACCCAACCCAACCCAACCCAACCCAACCCAACCCAACCCAACCCAACCACACAGTGCCACCAACCCAACCCAATCATGTGATGTTGCCAACCAACCCCAACCACATGGTGCAACCAACCCAACCCCAACCATGTGGTGTTGCCAGTCCAACCCCAACCACACGGTGCCACCAACCCAACCCAACCCAACCCAACCACACAGTGCCACCAACCCAACCCCAACCATGTGGTGCCACCAACCCAACCCAACCCAACCCAACCACATGGTGCCACCAAGCCAACCCCAACCACATGGTGCCACCAACTCAACCCAACCCAACCCAACCACATGGTGCCACCAACCCAACCCCAACCACACGGTGCCACCAACCCAACCTCAACCATGTGGTGATGCCAACCCAACCACATGGTGCCACCAACCCAATCCCAAACACACAGTACCACCAACCCAACCCTAAGCACATGGTGTTGACAATCCAACCCCAACCACACGGTGCCACCAACCCAACCCCAACCATGTGGTGATGCCAACCCAACCACATGGTGCCACCAACCCAATCCCAAACACACGGTGCCACCACACCATCACCAACCATGCAGTGCCACCACAGCAGCCCCAACCATGAGGTGCCACCAACCCAACCCCAACCACGTGTTGCCACCAACCCAACCCCAGCCACGTGGTTCCTCCATGCTGCTGTCTGGCCGTGTGGTGACACCATGCCAACTCCAGCTGCTTGTTTCTGCCCCACTCCCCTCATTCCTCTTCCAATGCCACACAGCTCCTACAAGTTCCTGTTTCTGTGCTCTATCTCATCCACATAAGCAGTGCAAACAAGTGGAGGAATAAATCAGCAGAACATTCATGTTGCAAAGGGAGATTTGGAGGTCAGGAAATGACCTCCTGGATGGCCTAAACCAGTGCTCAAAGCTTTGATCCTTGGCCAGAGCATCTGCTTTCTGCTGTTGTAAAGATCTCTGCATGTCAATAGTTGTATTGGATTTCCAACCCTTTTATGGGAGAATCAAACCATTTATGCACATGCTTTGAGATGCTTTTTGATTACAAGCTGCACATTGTTTTTCCACAGGAGCCCAGCTTCTTTCAGATCAGATTAATTGTGCTCAATGAATGAGACAGCTGTTGGGCTTTTTTTCATCATTCTTATTCAGTGTGCAGCCCTGTGCTTTGCTCACTGCACTCTGCTGAGCCCTGCACCAAACGTGGCACAGTTTAACGTCTCTTTGTAGCTGTTTTTTTCTGGTGTTTATGTTCCTGACAGAAAAATGAACACATTCTGTTGGCATCTTCTGCCGAGAGCTGTGGCTGCCCCATCCCTGGAGGTGCCTGAGGCCGTGGTTGGGGCCTGGGCAGGCTGAGCTGGGGGACACCCAACCCACGGCAGGGGGTTGGAACAGAGTGAACCTTAAGGACCCGTCCCAGGGGATGGATCAAAGTCCCTTTTTCTGCACATTCTTTGAAAATGTGGGGGATTTGGGGTTGCTTACCCAGTTCCAATGTATCCGGTATTGGGAGCGTAGGGTGCTTGTGTTTAATTTGTTACTACTAAGAACTATTTTAAGGTGATAAATGAACATATTTTAGTGCCAATGCAAAGCCCACTTCGACTTGAATCATAAGGAAGAAAAGCTGCTCATCCTCTGTTCAGTGCGAAAAATGCCTCTCACTCTTTTCTAAATATTAGGATAAAATTAAAAAAAAAAAAAAAGGAATGTCTATTTTACATGATGATTGCTTAACGAGAATTATCATAGGATCATGGAATCACAGAACCATAGAATGGCCTGGGTTGCAAAGGCCCCACAGTGCTCATCTGGTTCCAAGCCCCTGCTGTGTGCAGGTCGCCAACCAGCAGCCCAGGCTGCCCAGAGCCACATCCAGCCTGGCCTCCAATGCCTGCAGGGATGGGGTGTCAGACCCCATCTTTTACCTCCAGATGTCTGGCAATGTGTGCTTTGGGTGCAGTGCATGAAGCCATGCAGACCATCTCCAGCACTCTCCAATGGCCCAACTGTTCCTTTGTGCATTGCTCAGTGGGGAAGAAGGAGCAGAACTGACTCCCACCTCCTCCCGCCTGGTGTGCGACCTGCAGGTGCAGCACTGCCAGAGCTGCTTCGTGGTGGAGGCAGGAGGAAGTTTCACCCTGACACCTATGCATCCAAGCTCTAATTTTTGTTATCAACATGCTTGGTCTGTTGTTTTACTCTGACTTCCCAGCAATAAGGGCATTTAACACATCCACGTGAACCCAATATCGTTCCTTCCCATCAGGTTCCCTTCAGGGTCTTCAAAATCCTGGGTCAGCGATGCTCCTGCAATTCCTGCTGGGCCCCAGGGCCAGCATTGTGTGATAGCAAGCAGGGCATCACTGCGACTTGACAGGAAGCAGGGAGCACCTGGAGGGCAGCCCTTGGGTTTATGCTGTGTGTTCCTGTGCCCATGCTCTGGAATTGTGTCTGTGTTTTTTGTTGTGCCTCTGCTCTCTGCCTCCCCGTGGCTCTTTGAGCCAACAGGCGGGAGCTGAGGGGCATGCAGAGCTTCTGGTGGAATGGATGGAGGAAAATGTGGTTGGATATTGGGGAATAATTTCTTCTCCAAAGAGCGGTCAGCACTGCACAGCTGCTCAGGGCAGCGGGGAGCCCCCATCCCTGGGGGTGTTCAGTGAGCACAGGGATGTGGCACTGGGGGACGTGGGCAGTGAGCACAGTGGGGTGGGTTGGGATTGGACTGAGGGATCTCAGAGGTCTTTCCCAGATGTAATGAGTGTATGAAAACTTAGAGCAAGCAAGGGCATAAAGGATGCAGCACGTCCAAGCAAAGGCATAAAGGATGCAGCAGGTTTAATGAAAGATATAAAGGATGCAGCAGTTTTCCTTGTGCTGGGCTGTCAGACCGTGTATTTCTGTGGCCTTCTGGAAGGTTCAGTTGTAGCTCTGTGCTGGGAGCAAATGTTTGCTCACACTCCAGGTGCTTGCAGAATGCCCTGTGCTGAGTGCCCTGCCTGGTTCAGGTGAGGAGCTGGGGAGCTGCACGTGTTTGCACCATTGACCTGAAGGTTTTTTGGAAAGAAGACTTGAGGGCTCCTTCCTGTGCTTAGAGGGCAAAGGGAATGTAATTGAGCCATAATTCACTGGTAAGAAAGCGTGGGATACAGTACGAGGAGCAGCACTGGAACTTTATGTTACAGCTATCTCCAGGGGAGATTATTTCTATTAAAATCTGAGTTGATGGAAAATTCGGAGATTAGCTTCATTCCGAATGGATGGATCTCTGTGCATCCACCCAACAGTGGTTCCCTGCTGCCCCCCGCTGCTGTGCTCTGCCTACAGTGCCAGGTGGACACCAGAGTGCTGAGGGTGCCCAGTGCTGATGTGCTGAGGGTGCCTGGTACTAAAATGCTGAGGGTGCCCAGTGCTGATGTGCTGAGGGTGCCTGGTACAGATGTGGCCTGGGAGGTGCAGCCCTGAGGACACGGTCACTGCTCCTGCCCCATTCCCACCCCTGCCCCGGTGTTGGCAGAGCGCCTGCGGGACCTCAGGAGCAGCCCTGACTTTTTAGAGCACATCTGAAAACCTTCCTGATGCATTTTCCCACCCGGGGTTTTCCTTGGCTGCTCACGGCTGCGCCTCTGCTCGTGGTTTCCTTCTGGGTTCATCTGAGTGTGCGTGTGGAGTGAGCGCAGAGCTGTGGGTCTGCTGCCCATGGACAGTCCCCTGTCCTGCTCCCATCACCCAAGGGCACACTGCTCACTCTCAGATGGCACTTTTGCAGCCTGGCACCCCGTGGTGCCACCAGCCCCCCCGGCTCCAAACCGCCCCGTGCAGCACAGTGGATGTGATGGCAGCGGGCAGAGTGGGGCAGGGAGTGATAACCACAGATCTGTAACGTTCCAACTTGGATTCACAGCATCTCCCCCAGCAGCTCATTCTGGGGAGGGCTTCTGGCTTTGCCTCCGTCTCTTTCTCCACATTGTGTCACACATTTTCTTTCTAGAACTTCTCCATCATCTCCTTTTTGTCTGAGACAGAAGAGGGCTGCGGTGTAGCATCACTACAGGGGCCTTCGGGGGGATCTCATGACTCCTACGGCTCCTGAAAGGAGGTTGTGGTGAGAGGAGTCAGCTGGGGATCCCAGGGAGCAGAGAGAGGATGAGGGGGGATGGGCTCAGGGTGCAATGAGGAGGGTTGGGTTGGAGCTTGGAACAACCTGTGCTGCACAGAGCGGTCAGCACTGCACAGCTGCCCAAGGCAGCGGGGAGCCCCCATCCCTGGGGGTGTTCAGTGACCCCCATTGGGATGCAGCATCACAGCTCTGGGCAAACCCAGCGCCGATCCAGCCCCCTCAGTTGCTGTGGCCATGGGGTGGTGCCCAGGGATGACATGTGGGTATCCTGGCAGTCCTGGCTCCCCCAGAGCACCTCCTGCACCGTGGAGCTCTGTGCCACATCCATCACTTCCCACTCCTGGGACCTGCAGTCTCTGCACCACGGGGGATTTGTTCTCAACGTGGTTTATGAGGATTCCTCATCTGGGAGGGAGCGCCGTGGGTTTTATTCACCCAAATCCACTTTACGTGGTAAGCAAGCTCAGAGAGAGAACATGAGGTTTATGCCAGGGGAAGAAAAAGGTAAATCCGAGATTACAGAGTCAGCAGTGCAGTTACAAAGGAAATAACAGCAGAGATTTGCAGTGCATCTATCTCGCATTCTCTTTGCCTTTGAGCTGCAGGCAGCTGAGCTCCTGCCTGGCAGCATTCTGCATCCACGCTCCTCATGTGCAGCGCCTTCTGATGCAGAAACCCTGGCTTCTGGTTTGTATTTCTTTCCCAGTTATCTCATATATATCCGTAGATAAAATTCCAAAGCTCACCTTGCACCCATTCTCTGCACTGATGGGACCTCCTGACATCACCACCTTGCCTTCTGTTGCTGGTTTCCTCCTAGGGAAGCCCAGCAGAAGGGTGGTCTGTGAAGATGTGGTGCTGAGCGCTGTCAGTCCCAGGGACAGCAAGGGGCTCTGGAGCAGCACTCCTTTCTCTGGCTGGCAAATGGAGACGTTGTCTTCCACTGAACTGGAGCTCAGCCCATTGGTTACTGGGGAGGGAGGGATACCATGTGGAGGTGAGGTGGGGCTGTGGGCTGCTGAGCCTGTGATGGATGGGGGGCGGCTCAGCTGTGCCCCCTGCACTGCCCACCCCCTGGTTCCAGCCCCTGGGGCAGTGAGTTAGGAAGTTTGGAGCAGGACGGAGATCCCAGTCCTGAGGAGTGGGGATAAGCACAGGTGGGAGAGTGCTTTGCAGTCCCTTGTGCTGGCTCACAGTTGTGCTGGGCGAAGGGTGAATCGTAGAAGGATTCAGGTTGGAAGGACCGTTAAGGTAATCGAGTTCCAACCCCTGTGCTACAGGCAGGGTCACCTCCCACTGGAATCACAGTCACAGAATCACAGAGCCCCAATGGTTGGAAGGGGCTTCAAGAGATCACTGAGCCCAACCTGTGCTAAAGCAATTCCCTACATTAGCTCACAATGGTGGGTGTCCAGATTGGCCTCAAATATCTTCACAGAAGGAGACCCCACCACCTCTCTGTGCAGCCTGTGCCTCTGCTCCGTCACCCTGATGGAAAGCAGTTCTGCATCTTAGCACAGAACTTCCTGTGTTCCAGTTGGAGGCCGTTGCTCCTCGTCCTCTGGCTGCACAGCACCGAGAGGAGCCTGGCCTCATCCCTGTGCCTCCACCTCCCTTTAGAGGTTCAGGAGCATCATCCTCCATGATCCCCTCTCAGCCTTCTTTTCCCCAGGGCTGAGCAGCCCCAGGTCTCTCAGCCTGTCCTCGCCCAGGAGATGCTCCAGGCCCTTCATCCTCTTTGCGGCCCTCTGCTGGACTCCTTCCAGGAGATCCCCATCTTTTTGGAACCGGGGAGCCCAGAACTGGACTCATGATTCTCAATGTGGCCTCACCGGGGCAGAGCGGAGCGGAGGATCACCTCCCTCCACCTGCTGGCCACGCTCCTTTTAATGCACCCCAGGACCCCATTGGCCTTCTTGGCCACCAGGGCACACCGCTGGTTCACGGCCAACCCGTTGCCCACCAGGACCTGCAGGTCCTTCTCTGCAGAGCTCCTCCCCAGCAGCTCATGCCCCAACCTGCGCTGATGCATGCAGTTATCCATCCCCAGCTGCAAGGCTCTACACTTGCTCTCGTTAAACCTCATCGGGTTCCTCCCTGCCCAACTCTCCTGTCTGTCCAAGTCTTGTTGAATGGTAGCACAGCCTTTGGAAGAAAGAACTGTAGTTTCCATTGCTTTGGGATGGGAGCTACACAGTCAGTGAATGCTCTGAGCTCCCCCTGACCACTGCAGGACCCTGGAGGCTCCCCTAGGGCTGGATGGAGCTGGTGGGGCTCAGATGGAGAATGGAAGCTGGGATGGAGGAGCAGGCAGTAGTTGCTCCTGAGCTGAGGTAGCTGAGGGACCCTACTACTTTTTCTTACAGCTTTGTAGCAACCTTAATTGGCCGTGCTGGTTTATGGATGTGTGATTGTGAGAGATACCAGTACACAGCATGGTGATGGCCGGGATCTCCTTTGGGTGTCTGCATGCCAGGTTGGGATGAACACACGTAGACACACATTTCCCAGCCTGCAAACGTTCTCATTTCTGTTTTCCTGATCAAGTTACATCACAGTGTATTGTTCTTTTTCCCCCTGGATAAGGTGTTGCATAAAAAAAGGACGTGCAGGAACATTAATATGCTTTTACTAATAGAGGATAAATCATTTATCTCTGTAACTGTGCACCGCTGAATCGATCCATTACAGTAATTGTTGTGTTCAGTGTTTGTGTTGCTAACCTTTCCTTCCGTGGCTCGCTTCAGGTTAACCATTAAGTGTGAGCAGGTTTCTGCCTTCCATTCATTCCTTCACACTGAAGTGTCCTAAAACAAATTCGTCATTTTAAATGCATTTTACTGCCATCATTGGGGGGTGCCTTCGCAACGTGGCTCCAAATCCAAGAACTGTAACAATTAGAAGATCCTGTTCCAGCCCTATGTATCGTGTCGACAATCCAGCCTAGCACTGATGTCCCAGGAAAGCTTTGCTGTGCTCACAGCTGCTGCAGTGACCACACGACTGCTGCTGCAGGAGGGAGCATCTGGGTCCTGTGGGGTCATCGGGGCCCTCGCAGTGCACCTGCAATGGGGTCTGTCCTTGTGAGTGTGGAATAGGGATTCTGGGCTGTGCACAGGGTGGCTGGGGTGGAAGGGACCTCATTGGTCACAGGGCCATAGAACAGTTGGGGTGGAAGTGCCCTTGTGGATCACAGAGCTGTAGGGCAGTTGGGGCAGAAGGGACCTTGTGGGTCACAGAGCTGTAAAATGATTGGGGTGGAAGTGAACTTATGGGTCAGAGAGCTGTAGGGTGGGTGGAGTGGAAGTGACTTTGCAGATGACAGAGCCATAGGACAGTTGAGGCAGAAGTGACCTTATGGTTCACAGAGCTGTAGGGCAGTTAGGGTGGAAGGGACCTTGTGGGTCACAGAGCTGTAGGGCAGTTAGGGTGGAAGGGACCTTGTGGGTCACAGAGCTGTAGGGCAGTTAGGGTGGAAGGGACCTTGTGGGTCACAGAGCTGTAGGGCAGTTGGGGCAGAAGGGACCTTGTGGGTCACAGAGCCATGGGATGATGGGTTGGAAACAATCATACAGATCATGGAGGTGTAGGACGGTTGGGATGGAAGTGACCTTACAGATCATAGGGCCATGGAAGGGAACATCCAACCCCCCCCCCCTCCACCCCTGCTGTGGGCTATGTGCCCCCCAGCTCAGGCTGCCCAGCGCCCCATCCATGGCCTTGGGCTCCTCCAAGGATGGGGCACCCACAGCTCTGGCAGCAGCGCCATGGCCTCACTGCCCCAAAATGTTTTCCAATTATCTAACCTAAATCTTCTCTCTATAAGCTCTCGGTGCTGGCCTTGCCCAGACCGTGCTGGCAGCTCACACTGCAGTTTGTTCTTTTCCCCAGGATTGCTGCAGGGGTTTACCAGCAGCTCGGGTGAAGTGATTTTTATTGTGGCACAGGTTGATTTCGGGGCTGGTGTTCAAGGTGAGCAGAACCGGAGTTGGAGGGGGTGACGTCTCTTCCCCTTTTTGAGATCTAACAGAGGGTGTTTTTCTACATTTCTTTTTTTTTTCCTCCTCTTATTGCTGGCAAACGTATTTCTAATTTGCTGTCTCACCTGTAGGCCGTTATCGAGCATTGCGTGTGTGTAGTTGCTCTCCTTTGCTGAGGATGTGTGGGGGGTTTTACAGAACAGGATTCATCTTTGTTGGATCTCACTCTCTGGAGACGTCACACCTTGTAGTACACATCTTGCCTCAGTTCAGACGCCGTCTTTATTAGCAGCATCGTATTTCCTTTCATACCTTTGTTGTCAGATGGACCCCAGGTGCCTCCCAGCCTCATTCCTCCACTGAAGGCTTTGATGCTATTTGTCATTGCCGCTCTATGGGTCGAGGGCTGAAGAGCCGCGTGATGGTGGCACATCCAGCACAACTCTGAGAAATTCACATTGTGCAAACAAAATGCCACAAACCAATTCTGAACGCTGCTTCCAAAGCCTGCAGTTGCCTCCATTCTCACGACCTGGGAACGCTGCAGTTCCCATCATGAAGAAGTCTTCTCAGCCCGGGGGAAGCCACGCTGTTCCTGACAACACGAGCTCTAGTAAAGCAGTTCTGCAGCTGCTTTTGGCAGTTCTGCAGTAGGGCACTGATTCTCTAAATGTGTCCTGACTTTCACAGGTCATTGGCATCGTTAAAGGCCTGGCTGTTAATTAAACCGCTAACCCAACAAAATCGCCCTCCCCGCTGCTGATTGGCCCTTCCTCGGTGCTGGTTTATTGATAGCAATTTGTGCTTTTTTTTGTACCACTGCTTTACAGAATCGACGTGCAGAGCTTGGCGGCCAGCTGCTGATATGGGGCTGGGAGGGAGAGGTGCTGGAATGGGGCTGGGGAGCCCGTGCTGATATGGGGACGATGCAGTGGGTACCAGCAGGATGGATGCTTCTGGGCTGGCAGCCTGCAAATACCTTCGTTGTGAAATATGTTAAGCAAAATCGTAGAATCATAGACTATCTCAAGTGGGAAGGGACGCACAAGGATCATCAAAACCAACCCCTGCCCCACACAGCACCGCACAAACCCAAACCCTGCAGCTGAGAGTGGTGTCCCAGCACTCCCTGAGCTCGGGGCTGGGCCACTGCCTGGGGGGGCTGTGCTGTCCCCACCACCCTCTGGGGCAAAAAGCCTTTCCCTGGGCCTCTCCTGATGCAGCTCCATGCTGACAGATGTTCCAGTCAGCTGGAATGAAGGCACCTGCTTCAGGCTGGCCTTAATGTCTTAATATAGGGATGCTTGTGATGCTGTGAAATATTTGGTAACATTTTTTTTTCCCCCTCTTTATTAACATTCATACTTCCCCTGACCTCTTCCTTTTCCTTCTTAGTGATCGTAGAATCATACAATGGTTTGGATTGGAAGGGATCTCAAGGGTCAAGAAGCTGCAGCCCTGCAGCCACACGCAGGGCCACCAACCTCCGCATTGCACAGCAGCCCAGGCTGCCCAGGGCCCCATCCAACCTGGCCTCCAACACCTCCAGGGATGGACGGGGCATCACAGCCTCTCTGGGCAGCTGTTCCAGCCCCTCCCCGCTCTCACAGCACACAACTTCCCCCTGACATCCAACCTCCAGCTGCCCTCCCTCAACTTCAAACCATTTCCCCTCGTCCTGCTGTCATCTCTCCTTTCACAGAGTTGCCCCCCTCCTGTCTGTAGGCTCCCTTCAGGTTCTGCAGGCTGCAGTGGGGTCACCCTGCAGCCTTCTCTTCTCCAGGGTGAATGATGCTCATCAGTGATGCTGACGACAGCTCTGCACGTTCTCCTTAGGATTTGGGAGGCTTGGTCAGTTATGTCCCTGCTTTAGGTTGCATTAGAGCAGCATGGATGTCTGGATGAGATTTTTCAGTCAGGTTTTTTCTTGCTCTCTCGGACACGACGAAGTCGCGGCGGCCCTGTAGCAGTTGGACCGTTTTGGAGCGCTGTGCATCCCCAGACTGCAGCTGTGGGTGATGCTCAGTGCTTCTCTCTTTCTTCGCTGGGTTGGTTTGGAGTTTCTTACACTTCCTGTGCCGCTGTGACCGAAGTAATTGCCTGCTGCCTCAGGGTCTTTTCCTGTGCAGAGCGTGATATAAATTTCCTTATGGACCCAAAGGAATCTGAGGTGT
The DNA here is from genome assembly GCF_019238085.1 of Lagopus leucura. Lineage (NCBI taxonomy): Eukaryota > Metazoa > Chordata > Aves > Galliformes > Phasianidae > Lagopus > Lagopus leucura. The sequence continues at coordinate 82,134 of NW_024962327.1, read as the reverse complement.
TTAAATGCAGCAGCCTGCAAAACCCGCAGTTGCTGATGGAAGAGAAATGCTAATTTTTGAACTGGGGAAGGTCCGGAAGTAAAGCAGTCAATATAGGCCCTCCTAATACTATTTAACTTGCTATTAACTTCAGCTGATTTGACAGCTCAGTGCGGCAGAATTTTTATTGAAAACACGGCAATATTGTAGAAGTTGTCATGTGCAAACCTCGAGGCTGCGGTTGCCTGGGAACTGCCAAGCGTTGGGCTGCTGCTGGGTGGCTGCCAAGGCTCAGATACTGCCGGAATCGATCAACGGAGGAGTGGTTCACAAATTTATCAACGTTGTCATTACTCTTCTTTAATTAAAAGCCGCCGAGCAGAGGAGCGTTGACTCCTCCAGCGCCGGCTCTGCTTGTCACTGCGTGTCCCTGCTCACAGGGCGCCTTGACACGGCCTCAAGGAGGGGACCGGAGGGGAGCAGCCCTCTGCTCAGCCTGAGGGGGGGTGGGAGGGTCCCCAGGACCCCCAGCGTGGCATCCCCGCTCCTGACACCTCCACCTGCACTCCGGGCAGCGCCGGGAGAAGGGTTGGTAGCGGAGACGAGGAAACAAAGTGGAGGAACCGCATGAAGCGTTGGGGAGGTTTCACGAGAGAATGGATCAGCGGGTGAGTGCTGGAGGAGATTGATTTACAAGAACAAAGCAGTGGGTAATTATTGAAGGAATTTTGGGTAGGTGAGTAGGTAGCACTAACGTGTGTTTTCTTTTCACTCAAAACAGTCATTAAAGCAGGAAAAAGCCATTAGCGAGAAGGAGGTGTTGACGCTAAAGCTTTCACTAAGGATGTCTTCAGTGTGAAAGTTAACGACCAACACGCTGATATGTGGTTTAGTAGCTATGCTGTTATTCAAAACCAGGAAAATTAAACAGTTGGGAAACAATTTCTGGTAAGATTGAACCATTGCACTTCCAGGAGTTCACGTCTCCCTCATCTGTTTCCATTCTATGATAAAAGAGAATGGATGTCAGAGGTAGCTGAGAGGGTTTATCAAGACTTCAGAGGAGCTGGATGGAAGCACCTTTAGAATGTCTTTACAAGTTGCCTGGGGACACAAGAAGAGCTGCAGTGCCATGAATGCAATGAGATTGGCTCAGGAAAAGCATGACTCAGTGATGAGTTCCTGTCTTCAGGGGAGTTTGGCAGGAAGGAAAGTACCTCAAAGTTTGTCACTTTCCTCAGAATGTTGGTGGTTTGAAGAGGACACGTGCTGGAGGGCTGAAGCAAAGGGTGGGCACGTAGGAATGTCCACCCAGAGAGCTGCCCCAGCCTAAGGCAGCAGTTGGCCATAGGCCTGGGCGCACATGGTAACCCCCTCTCGGTCTCCTTCAGGAAATCATTTTGAGTGCTCTTCGTGCTCGCATCAAGGATAAGGAAAAGGAGCTGTGGTGAGGCTGACCAATGTCCAGATCCCTTTGGTTGGAGGGAAGGTGGTGGAGTAGATCCTGATGGAAGCCTCATCCAGGCACATGAAGGTCAGGAGGTGACTGGGAACAGCTAGCATGGATTTGCCGAGGGTAAATCACGCCCAACCAACCCGACTACTTTATCACTGGGGTGGATGATACTTGAAGAGGAGAGCACAGGAAACATCCACATAGAACTTGAGGAGGACTTCAGTGTGTTCTCCTCAGAGTGTTCTCCTGTAACATCCTTATTGCAAAATAGGACTGAGATGGTTTGGATGGTTGGAGGACGAGGTTGGTGGACAGCTGGCTGGACCACCAGCTTAAAGGGTGGCCAATGGCCATACAAAGCCCATCTGGTGGCTGCTTAGGAGCTCGTTCCTCAGGAATGGATATGAAAGCTTACAGCATGTGGTATCTTCTTACCAGAGCAGCTCCAGCCAGTCTAGGAGCAGTCAGCAGGCTGAGGGCCAAGCTGCTCCTCAGAGGGGTCTCCATCAGCTGCAGGAATGGCCTTAAGGGCTGGCAGAGGCAAATCCTGCCTGTGGGCTGCAGCAGTGCTATGGAATGGAATGGGGTAGGGCAGGATGGGTGACTAGAAAGCAGGTTCCTTGGCAGGAAAGGCTGAGGGACCCCAGGAGCCCCGTGACCCAGCACTGGCAGTGCCTTTGGCAATGAAGGCTAAGCACACCATGGTGGCAGTGGCTGGTGGTAGTCAGCATGCAATGGTGGGGATGGCTTTCACCACTCAGAACTGGTGAGATCCATACAGACAGTGGGGTCATCAGCCCAGGGCAGGCATTACGTAGCCCAGAAGGTTCCACAGAGTCCCTGGGATGGTTGGAACTGAGGTTCAGGAGGCAGGAGGAAAGGCTGAGAGTAAGGTTTGTTCAGACCAGGAAGGAGAAGACAGAAGGAAGACCGTACTGCCATCTGCAAGTGCCTAACAGAGTGGGGAGAGGCGATGGAGGTGGGCTGCTCTGGGAGTGACATGATGGAACAAGAGGACAAAGCTATGGCCAGAGACATCCTCCTCTGTGGCCTTCCTTCATCACAGGGAAGTGGTCTGGAGCCTCGAGAATTCAAGAGGTCTCTGTCCCTGGAGGTGCTTGGCCAATGCTGTGCAGCCTTTAGCTGGTCCCCCCTGCTCAGAGCAGGACCAGCTTTCCCCACAGCCCTCCACTGGTGTCAGTCTGCGACTCCCTGCTATGGGCCTCCCATTGGGTGAAGCCATGCAGGGTCGTAAAGAAATACCCATTCTGGGTTTAGAATGGCCAGTGACAATGGCCGAAAAACTCTGTCAGCTTGTACTATTATCCTCCTGAGCTTTGTTTTAAAAGACTTTGCTGTTGGGGAGTAGAAGTTAGTGCAAGCTGACAGAACTGCTGCAGTCGTAACTAATAAGGTGGACGTGCAAACGTCTTGGAGTCATAAGTATGAAGAAACTGGATCCACCCACAAAATCAGCCTAGTTGTAGATACCTGGAGGCAGAACTGTGGTAGGTTAATGTGAAACAAGGGAAGTTGTAACTTGGAAGAAAAGAGTGGTGTTTAGCTGTAAACTAAGAGATAGTGCTGCAATTAGAGTCAGATCTGGGTAGGGTGCCCTGACTGGGGTAAGCCAAACAACCCGTGATGCACGCAGGGCTGATTTGTGGTTATGACTACACGAGTGGTGGTACCTGGGAGACCAATTTGGAGTCGATTGCCAGAACCCCACGGCATGCCATTGAGCAGATCAGCATGAGTGTGTCTAATGAAGATGCCGTATCTGTCCCCTTGTCTTGCAGTGTTTGCATCAGTTCCCAAGGAAATAATACCTGCTTCTATTTTCCATGCCACTTTTGGTTTTGTTGCATTCCATCTCAGTGTTCTTTTTCCCACGCTGGGGGTTCTTGTCTATTTAGCTGAGCTTCACATGGATGCTGCTCCAGGCCTTTGGTCGTCCTGCCCTCCCTTACCCACACTTTTCCCATTCTGGCACAGCTAGGGCTGCACACACCTTGAGGACATGGGCATACCAGGGTGCAGTGGTGCTTTCTGCTTCTTTGGCAGTGCTCCCTGCCTTTTCTGAAGTCCTTTTCCCTCATGCTCCTGCTTCAACAAATGTTCTTTTAGAGTTGTTAGAGGCTGCATCCCTACCTCACCACTCTTTTTTGTTTTTTAATGCTAACATGGAGTGAGCTAGAGCTGTGCTCTTCAAAATAAAGGATGTTCTAATTCATTCAAATGCAGAGCTCTACAGGTAGCTAACTCCAGATCTAGAAAACAAGAAGATGTGAATTGGGAAGAACATGGGGTTTGGCTGTCAGAGTGAGGTGGAGTGTCAAAGCAAACTGAACCCAACGGGCCACGTGCTTTAAAGGAAACTGCTGATGCAAAGCGTGGAGACAGAAGCAAGTGGACAGGGAGTCAAGGACAGTATTTTGTAGCTGTAAGTGACAGCTGGGAGACAGATGCTGGAATATTGCCTCTGGCTCTGAATTCCGCTCTTTAAAAAGTGTATTTAAAATTAAAGAGGATGCTGAAAAGAGCAACAAAAAGGATTTGAGATCTGGAGAAAATGCATTACACTTTGTGAAGGTCAATCTCTTCAGCGCACCCTAAACAAGACTGAGAGGTGACTGTTAAATGGAGGCTGGAGCGCAGCAAGGAGCTGAGTGCTAAACTGCTGCTCAGTATCACAGAGAAAGGTGTAAAGAGAAGGAATGATTGAATGTTTAAACAAAGGGAATCAAGTGAGAATTAAGACCTACCTCTTATCGAAGATGAATATTTGGCTTGTGAACTTATCCCAAGAGGGAGCATGTTTTCCACTGTGTGTGTGTTTGGGTTTTTTTCTTTTTTTCTTTTCTAAGACTCAAATGGGATGGATTTCAGCTCACTATGGGAGTTAATGGTTGACTCTTGCAGCATAGTGGTGCATTGCTCAGGCTGGACAATGTGACAGGCCTTCGTGGCTTTACATTTGCTGAATCAGAGAACATCTTGCCCATGTGTTCCTAAGGCAACTGCAGTGTGCTGTTTTCATTGGTTTCACCAATTTTCCAGCCAAACTTGATTTCTTTCACTCTTTTATGCTGATAAGTTCTTTACCTCTTCTGAATGTGTCTATTAGATGTGGCACTTGGGGACGGGGTTAGTAGGCAGTTGGTGGGCACAGTGGGGATGAGTTGGGGTTGGACCTGGTTGTGACCCTTAGAAGTCTTTTCCATCATCAGTGATTTTATGATAAGGGCTTTTCTACAAAACTACAGTTTCTCTGTGTTGATGCTGAGTGAACAGAAGATCCTGTGCACCCTTCTGAAGTAGCAGCTTAAATTTCCATGGCATTTGCTAGCCTTAAGTCAAGCTAAAGTTTCTCGGATCCTCCTTTTCCTACTGCTTACACATTCGACGGTGGTTGCTGACTTTTCTTTTTGGTGTGGTTGTGATGGTACAGTGACATGCTGGAGTCAGTTCCAGGTCTCTGAAGGAAACCACCATCCCTTAAATCCATCTCGAGCTCTTTGTTTGGGCCTGTGATTGAATCAAGCTGATCCCAAACTTTTTGCATTTCCTTTGCCCCGTGTTTTCTGAACAAAGAGTTCAGCAGTTGGTTGAAGTGGGATGGCAATGGTGCTCTTCAGCAGCCCTTCCCTTGCAGGTGGCTGACAGGAGAGCTGTTGCAGCTCTGTCTTGCCAGAGCCACTCACTTGGAGTTAATCAGGTGCTGAATCTCTTCAAACATTCATTTCAAGGTGCATTTGTATCGGAGGCAGCTGCTAGACTGAAAGCAGTGATGGAGGGTCTTTAGGATGGGGGTGGCTGTCACCATTAGGAGTTGTAATACAACTCTTGGACTCTCGTGTCTTTTAACAAGCATTAATGGATGGTTTCCTGGCTCAGGCAAGGGATACAGGAGGATGACGCAGCAGTCAACAACGCCCTCTCAGACTGCCTTACAAGCAGCAACTGTTTTGCTGGAAAACCTAGCAAGCCCAAATCCTTTATCTACAGCACGCAACTCTGCAAGAAGGGCTTGTGCATGGCTGCTTTCCTGCTGGGAGCCAAGATCCTCCCTCCTGCTCATTATCTTGTTTCCTCTTGGTGGGGGCAGCTTCTCCCAGCGTGGTGTTCCAGCACATCAGATGGCAAGGCCAGAGCTTTCCTCAGGAGGTGATCTAAGCCACAAAATTCTCATTGTTTTGCCAGTATACACAGCTTGTTCTGTAAGCTGGTCCCAGTCTGCCCACCGCCAGCACCCGGTGCACAGGAAACTTGTTCTAGCTTCTCCTGGTGGTTGTTGCTCACCAAGGAGCAAGACTCCTTCCCTGTGTTTCTGCAGGAGAACAGCTGCCAGGAGGACTCTGCAGGGAATTTGTAATCTGCCCCAGGTCACGGGAAGACACCACAGCTGAAACTGCTGCTGAAGGAGAAAGTTTTTGTCTTGGTTTCATCTCGAACAAAGTTTTTTTTTAAAATTTAGTTCACAGTGTCTGGAATGATGCTACGTTTTAGCTTTGGGAGCAAAACAGTATTGCTAATACACCGATCACAGAATCACAGATTCACTGATGTTTTGGTGTCGCTGAGCAGCGCTGCACACAGCCACAGACATTTCAGCTCCTTGTGCTGCGCTGCAGTGAGGGACTGAAGGGCAACAAGGAGCTGTGTGGAACGGAACCAGTGCTGCTGACTCAAACTGGGCACAGGAATGTCACAGGAATGCAGCATGGCATCATGTGAGAAAAGTACAAAACTGTGGGGAGTTGGCTGGGGGGGGCACTGCTTGTGGACAGGCTGGGCGCTGGTTGGCAGATGGGGAGCAGCTGTGTCGTGCAGTGCTTGTTCTGTGAAATACATATCATCATTGCTGTTATTTTCCTTTTCTATTTTCTGTCTCAGTAAATATGTTTTATCTCAACCCATGAGTTCTACTTTGAGTTTCTCCCCTCCCCTGGCTTCTCTCCCCCCCAGCCTGGTGGAAGGGGGCAGGGAGTGAATGACCACATGTGTGGGTGCTGCACTGCTGCCAGGTGAATCCATGGCCGGCTTTGACCAGAACAGAGAAAATACGTGTACAGTTGGGAATACCAAGCACAGTCTGTTAAAGAGAGGCAAGGAGCTCCCCTGGGCTTATTCTGCATCATTCCCATAGTGTGGCTCAGGCCCTGCTACCAGCCTAGGTCTTGTTCCCAGCCTAGGTCTTGTTCCCAGCCTAGGTCTTGTTCCCGGCCTAGGCCTATCTCTCAGCCTAGGCCTCTTTCCTAGCCTAGGCCTCATTCCCAGCCTAAATCCCTCTCCTGGTCTTGGCCTCGCTCCTGGCCTAGGCCTCGCTCCTGGCCTAGGCCTCGCTCCTGGCCTAGGCTCTACTCTCGGCCTAGGCCCCACTGCTGGCCTAGGCCCCTCTCCTATCTGAGACGCCACACCAGGCCCTGCTCCCAGCCTAGGCCCTGCTTCTGGTGCAGGCCCAACTCCTAGCCCAGGCCCTGCACGAGGCCCCACTCCTGATCTCCTGGGAAGGAGAGGGTGAGGAGCTGCCCTGGGCTCCTACTGAGCTGTTCCCCTGCCATGGCCCAGGCCTCGCCCCCAGCCCAGGCCCCACACCAGGCCCTGCTTCTGGTCCAGTCCCCACCCTCGGCCCAGGCTCTGCACCAGGCACTGTGGGCTGCTCTCTGCTCCTGTCACCTTTGTCAGCTTTACCTTTCCTGTTTCTGTTTTTTCCTGGTAGGGTGGACGGGCCGGCGCGTGATGCAGAGGATCTGGGTGTGCTGCCAATTTTGGTGTGACATCCTCCATTGCTCTCACACCCCATTGTGGCCACGCGTGGCCCCACTGAAGAACCCCGTGTTGGAAACCTGCAGCATTCCCTCACCTTTGTGTACCGTTTTCCCGCTCGGTTGCAGGGCTGAAGGGACGCCGCCCTGCTTTGGGCAGTCTGGCTTATGGCAGCAAGCAGCCATGCTGAAAACACTCGGGAGATAAGAGAGCCCCACCCCAGGATGAGCTGCATCACGGCCCCCCCTGCGTTCCATCAGCTGCCTGCTCCCTCTGCATCCCCGAGGTTTTACGGCTTTGTCACCGTTGTCATTTTGCATGCAGTTGTCGGGGTTGTGCTCTGCTCCGATCTCAAAATGGCAACTCCCATTTTCTAAAGGAGCTCTTTCACTTTCTATAGATTCCTCTGCTCTGTTGTTTTCGGTCGCTCCGTCTTTCTCCGGGGGCCTCTTTGGGGCCGTTTTTCCATTTTTGCCATACGTTTGCTCAGAGCTTCTGATGTGATATTATGAAATATGTTACCTGCTGCCTGCAAGCACATCACCTTTTCAGCTGCTACTTTTAATTTCCTTTCAATTCTCTCTCATTTTTGTGCACTTTGATGAAAAAATTTTGTCTTCTTTGCTGTTAAGGGGCTGTTCTTTATTGTCGCTATTGCGGGGTGGCTCCTGAATAGATCTTGTCTGTCATCCTGTGCACTGCAGAGGATTGAAGCTGGAGCAATGAGCTCTTTCTTCCTTCAGGAAGGGGTCATCCATGCTGTCTAAAAGTTGAGGAACTGCATTGTTTTCTTTCAGGACTTGTTCCAAAGGCTTTGATTGTTATGATCAGCACTTATAATTGTACAGCAAACTAAAGTGAGTGGCTCATGCTGCAGCTGCCTGCAGCCTGTGTCCTCAGCACAGGGTGGACTTTGTGGTGCCCTGTGCACTCACTCTGATCCCTCCTGCTCAGCATCCTGCAGGAGAGCAGCACGGGGCTGCAGAGCTGCCCTCATGTCCAACCTTGGTGTTCCCGTCCTGATGGGGCTGGGTCGGTGCCTGGCTGAATGCCTGCGTTTGGGCAACTGAACCCTTCCTGTTCTGCCAAGGTCAGCCAGGTTCTGCTGTGGAAGCTGCCAGGGCTGTCCCCACTGCGATGGTGAGAACTGATGTGTCCCCATGCAACAGGTTAGAGGAACCCTTGCTGCAGTGTCTGCCTGAGCAAAGTGAGCACAGAGCAGCTGGATCTGCTGTGGATCCATGCAGGCTTCAGAGCTGAGGCTGCACAGAGAGATCCCTGCAGCTTGCCAGCAGAGACTGGTAGGATTAGTGTCATCTGTTGGATTGCTCCTGGAATGGCTGTGCTGCATCATGGAGTGCAAAAAGTGTGTTTAGTTGCAGGAATTCTGGTGGGTTGGTGGTATTTCGAGAAACAGAGCTTTAAGATATACTAAAGTAGTAGGATTATGGCCACAAAGGACTGCAGCGTTTTGACCTAACACCAAAGCAGGCATTTCCTTTTTTCCAGTTTCTGACACTGGTTAACAAAACGTGTTGCAGGATGGAAGCTGTTTTCTCTCCTACGTATGGAATGTTAATACTCTCTGGAATATGTCTGTGCAGTAAAAGTTCAGGATAAGATTCAGTGATCTTTGTTCCAGGATGTTCCTTCAACCACTGCTTGTTCTTGTCCACGTGTGCATGTCTGTAGTTTATTTTTTTTCCATTAGTCATACAGTTTCATAGTGAAAGGCATCATCTGACAGTGAAGAAGAGTCCTGGAGGTGAAGTAGGAAGTTGTAGATGGTGGTTTTTTATTTAGAGTTCCCAAAAGAGTGATGCGTATTCTACTTCTCTTTGGCATCTCTTGGGTTTTGGGCTCCTGATGTCTCACACCAGCAAGCAGCCGCCTGCTCATTAGCACCTGCTGTAGGACAAGCAGTAGTTGATAAGCACACCAACTTGCTCACATGGTCAGCGATGAAATAGATAATGCTGACCTCTGCTTGCAGTACAAATGCATGCTGCCAAGTGAGAGTTATCCTTGCCTGAGAAAAATGAGCTGTAACCTCAGCTCAGCGTTGCCTGTACTGCACAGTGAGTTTTCTGGGCACTGTGCAGCGCAGCACCGGCTCTCTGCTGCCTCCCACCCTGTGCCTCAGCAAGACCATTTGCTTTTCTCTAGGCAAAGCTGTTTAATTCACAAAACCATAGCGATGCTGCTAAGGCCTAAGCAAGCCCCAGGGCTCTGGAGCTGGAGATCATAGAATTGTGGAATCAGTAAGGTTGGAAAAGACCTCTAAGGTCACCAAATCCAACCCCAACCCATCCCCACCGTTCTCACTGACCATGTGCCCAAGTGGTTTAGTGGGCACGGTGGTAATGAGTTATGGTGAGACGAGGCTGACGGAAGGAGTGAGGATGTGCAGTTACCTCTGATGCCCGGGGTGAGTGCCAATCCATGGGCTGGGGTGTGTGGTGTGGAGCTCCAACACTGCAGGTCTGTCAGAGCCCATTGGAAGAGCTTCTGTGTGCACGGAGGGTGATGATTGGGCTGTGTTTCTGCTTGGGAAGCCAAGCAGGTGTCTGTGGTCAAGCATCAACTCTTCAAAACCTCCATGAACAAAACCACAATGATGTAACCGTGTGACTCTGCTGGACCTGCCCCTTGGGCGCTGTGCCTCCGGTCTCCTATTTTGGGAGTGATCATAGAGTCATGAAGATTGGAAAAGACCTCTGAGATCACCAAGTCCAAGAGCAAAGAAGGAAGAAAACCAAAGTAATCATAACAAGAAGTCAAGGGTCAAAATGCAGGCAGTAGGACCTGGGAGGGAAGCTGAGACTGCTGCTGGGGACCTGCTGTTGTGAGCTGACCTCCGGTGTGCCAGCGTGTTCTCTGATTTTAAACACTTGATCCCCTGCCTCTTCCTCCCCTTCTTTTTCCAGCTGACTCTGCAAAGGCGGTGGCGTTCCCCTCTCGTCCTCCTGCTCTCTCCGCATCCCTGCAATACACAGCAGCTCTCATTGCCCTTCTGTCTCTCCACAGAAGTGTCTGCGGTTGAATCCGGACGTTCCCGTGTGGGCCTCCAAGCAGCGCATTCTGTGCACCCTCAACCACAGCCTGAAGGATGTGCTCAACTACGGGCTCTTCCAGCCGGCCTTCAATGGCAGAGCAGGGAAGTTCCTGGACGAGGAGCGCCTGCTGCGGGAGTACCCCCTGAATCCCGACACTCCCGTCCCCTACCTGGAGGTAGCTGTCTTTTTTAATATATACATTCATAAACATATATGTGTGTGTGTACCCACACCTATAGGTACGTACACACGCCTATGTACGTGCACAAGTGCATAGGAGTCATCCCACCCCTTCCTCTACAGTCTCTAAAAGCAGCACAGAAATTAAGCCCCCCTCCTCCCCCGCCCCTATTTCCCCCTGTTTCCCATCAGGACGAGGTGCAGAGATTTCTGTGGGTGTGTGTTTACTCGCAGAGAATCCATCGAGGGAAAGCTCAGCCTCTGAGCTCCAGTTTTAGCTGCTCATGGCTCTGCCTGGTGGAGCTCTGTGACGTTGGCCGTGGCCCTGAGGGTCTGATTCTGCCTCCCGAGCCAGCTGGTCACACATCTCCTTCTTCTTATACTGGCAGGTAACTGCCGTGGGGAACTGGAGTTAGGCAGGGAAAGCTGTAGGTACAGAGGGAAAAGCACAGGAAGGTCCTTGGAAATGAGGCTGAAGGGGTTGAGTTTGATGTTTTTTACTTTAATTTTACATTTACTTTCATAGAATGATAGTATCCTAGAATGGCCTGGGATGCAAAATGCCCACAGTGCTCATCTGGTTCCAAGCCCCTGCTGTGCGCAGGTCGCCAACCAGCAGCCCAGGCTGCCCAGAGCCACATCCAGCCTGGCCTCCAATGCCTGCAGGACTGGGGCATCCACAGCCTCCTTGGGCAACCTGTTCCAGTGCCTCACCGCCCTCTGAGTGCACGTTTTTTCTTTAAATTTAATTCACAATTAGTGTGAATTGTGGAAGGGAGCACTGTGCTTTGACAGCAGTGACCATTCCTATACAGACCCCATTCACGTAATGAGCACGGACGATAAATGCTAGGTTTCATTCTGTATTATATTCCTTTCCAGAACATTAACTGAGACAGCAATGAATGGAATTCCTCTGTACTGACATTCAGTACAGATTTTGGTCTGGGGCTGGGAGGGCTGTGTGTATCACAGCGTGAGCAGGAGCAGTTTGTGGGCTCCACTGACTCCCCACTGGCTGTATGGAGCTTTGATTACCTGCAGGCAGACCTCTGGTTCAGGGATCCTGTGCTATAATTTACCCTCAGAGCCTACTTAGGAAGCATTACACACTTAAGCTGTATGAACTCTTACAAATGCAAGCTGTTATTATAACTAATCCCAACTAATGTGGAAAGAAAATGCTGCACAGTTTCTTAGTAAACTAATGTCAAATATAGACTAAAACATTTGCAATACCATGAGGAATGCTTGCAAATAAACCTACAAGGTAGTCAGTTCCTTAATGTTCCTCCCGTAGGCTTTAGTCCTTTGTTTTGTATGATTCAGCATGCTGTCCACACTTAATATCTCAGTGCACACATCTAAAAGCAGACCTGACGTGGACATTTGTCCTGAGTCATTTCAATTCTTCCTAACCTGATAAGAATGGCAGCTGAGCACATGAAAACCACGTGTTGGAAAACGAAAAGTCCGGAATCCGTTTACAGGGCACCGATCCCACGCTGCTCCCAGTGAGGTTTCCTGAGCCCATAAGAGAAATGAGCCCTTGGGGCTGCGTGTGGAGGTGACCAGATTGATGTGAGTTTGTACAGAGTGACAAAACCTTACGGAGGGACTTCAGGCAGTGCTTCCTGCCAGGTGATGCTCGGGGTGCAGGGCTGACTGCTAATGCTGTGCAGAGGCTCGGAGCAGCTGATGGTGCCACGCAGCTCCGCTCTCCTCTGATGCAGTTTTGCCTTGCCCCTGGGTGGCTCTGCGTGCTGTCACATCAGAGTGACACAGCCTGCCTTCCCCATCTGACTGGCTGTGCAGCTGGGACTGGAGCTGGTTGCACCCCAAGGTGTTTTGGGGGTGAAGAATCATAGAATCATAGAATCACCAAGGTTGGAAAAGACCTAAAAGATCATCCAGTCCAAGCATTCACCTATTCCCAATAGCTCCCACTAAACCATGTCCCTCAACACAACATCCAGCCTGGGTTTGCCAGGAACCCTGGCAGCGCCTGCAAGGGGCCAACAGCTGTATGTTGGTGAGCCGGGCAGCTTTTAGCTGGGAATGATTGAAAAAAGTGTTGTGAGGACACATCTGCCCAGGATTTCTTGTTTGTAACAAGTTCTGGAACCCAAGGGCAGCTGCAGCAGGCTGAAAATGAAGTAATGTATTGCCAGCATTCGAAAGTAACTCCAGCCCAAAGATAACTTGGTCTCAGATCCAGCTGAAATAATGGGATGCTGGCGACAGATGAAGTTCATAACAGCTCACAATCTCAGAATGCAATTGAAAAAGATCGAATCAAATCCAACCTCTTTAAGAGAGCCATAATTCTGCCCCATGGAGATGGCTGCACAAAGGCAGCGGCCACCGGGGAGGACCTGGTTTTGTTCTCCGTTTGGGATCAGTGCTGTAAGGTGTCTGTAGGAGTCTGTATGAGTCTGGGTGGGTTTCTTAGGGACTGATGTCAGACCCTCTGTGGGCACCCCAGGCTTTGAGTGCAATGTGTGTGAGTTGAGCTCAAGGATCCTTGTGGGTCACTTTCGACTTGGGATACTCAACGGTTCTATCAATTGCAAATCACTGCTGGCAGAGGGCACAGCAGTGTGGGTGCAGTCATTGGGTACGGGAGCCATCAAAGCACATTCCTAAATTGGACAGGGATGTGGCTGCTTGCAAAGGAGGGGCTCTCATTTCTGAAAACAAAGTTTTCAAAGAAAATTGTCAGTCAGAAAGGCTGTCATGAATTCCCAGTGTGATCCTATGGGATCCTGGGATCCTTTGGTGTGTACCCTGACAAACAGTGAGGTGGTTCCAGGAGTAGTTCGGGAGAGGAGATGGGCATCAGAGCAGTGTTTGGTCACAGTCAGTGCCTGAAAGCACACTGAGAAGAGCTGAAACCACACAGATTGATACGAGGACCTGATCAGAGCCTCTTCACTGAGCAAAGCAATGAACGAGGAGAAAAAAAGGTGGAGGAGAGAAGCAGATCCTGTTCTGCTGTGCTCAGGTTTAGGCTGAGGGTCTCACTGCACGACTTCTGCTCCAGAACAAACTGATGCTGAGTGGGCTTTGTGCATCTCACATCTGGCGTTCTCCCTCTTGCAGTTCCGGTACAAGCGGCGTGTGTACACCCAGGCTTTACTGGATGACAAGCAGTTTGCCAAGCTCCATACCAAGGTAAGGCTGGAGTTGAGCCTGTGAGCTCAGAGCCCTGAGTGCATGCACAGCGCCAATGGTCCGTGCTGATGGGCAGCGGTCTCTGAGGGCACCAGGACCTGAGGGGGTTCAGCCTTTCTCGCTCGCCGGAGCTCAGATCCCTGCTGTGAGCTGCTGGTGTGGCCAAAGCCGGGGTGGTTTTGGTGCGTTGTGAGTGGAAGAACTGCATCGAGTGGTGCAATTGTGTGTGCTGTGGTGGGCGCTGCTCCGTTGGAGGTCTGGGTGCCAACTGTGTGCGGGGCAGGCAGTGCAGGGGAGCACACAGAGGGTTGGCTGAAGAGCAGCTTTGTTCTGTTCTGTGCCCTGGGTGGGTGATGGAACAATGTGCACACTGAGCAGCCTGCTGTCCTCCCGCTCAGGGGCTGCTGCACACCTCCATCATTGGTCTGCTGCTCCAGGCACCGTGGGCAGCAATGGAGGAATGCATGAAGATTAATGGCTGGGGATGCCCTGGTGGCACAGCTGGCACTGCGGGGCCAAGGAGGTGGGGGTGATGGGTGCTGTGGGGCTGAGGTGCTGGGGGTGATGGATGCTGGGGTGACAGGCACTGTGGGGAAGTGAGGATAACAGGCACTGTGGAGCTGGGGCAGTGGGGCTGACAGGTGCTGGGCACGCAGTGGTTGGGTGGATGCTCTCCTGCATTGCTTCTTCCCAGCCAACTGCAGCAGCTCTGTGATATCGTTTCTCATCTAAGAAACCAAAGAGCAATGAGTGTGGAGAGCTCTGGACCAGCAGAGGATTTCTGTTGCCACTGATAATTGTTCCCTGAGGCACAGGGCTCGTGGGGATGGTGTTGGTTCCTGGGAGGCTGGGGCCAGCAGTGGGCAGGAGGAATGGGGTGGGCAGCATTGGGGTGGCTGGGGGTGGGAGGACACCCTCAGCGCCCACCAAATGCAGCCCATTTCTGGGGGATCCCATGGGGAAATGGGGCTCATGGCAGGGAGCAGAGCTTTGGAGGGCTCCAGGGGTATCTGTGCAGTGGAGGAAAGCTCCAGGAGGCTCTGGGATTCTTGTTAAGAAGGCTGTAGGACGCAGAACTGCTCTTGCTGTAGGGCTGCTGGCTTGCTCCTGCTGGTGTGTGTTCTGTGAGGGAGGCAGGAGGGAGCTGTAAGCTCTCCATGGACATGCACAGCAGCAAGAGCAGAGCTGGGTGAAGCCACAGGCAGAACACGAGGGGAGGAAAAAAAAAACACAAAAACTTTGGTCCCAAAGGGCTTGACCTACTGCAAAGGTTAAAATCTTCATGGGAAGAAACACGTCCTCTGCCTTCCTTTAGCCGAGTAGCAGAAAGGAGGGATAAAATGCTGCCAGGGCTCAGATCTGACTCACGAAGATGAAAGTCGTGAGGTTTCTGTCTTGTGGCATAAGAATATCCAGGCAGCAGATCTGGAAAAAGCTCAGCATCTCCCTGGCGCCAGGAAACGTGAATCACTGCTGAGCCCTGCCAGTGGGAGCCACGCTTCCTACAGGGAGGGCTGAGCAGGGGAGACCCGGGAGGCACCGTCTGAGGGCATCCCCAGGAGTGTGCAGGAGCCAGGAATGTGCTTTATTAAATATTCACTTCATCTCTGTGCTTTCATGTCCGCTTAAAATAACAAATCTCCTTCAAGTCGTTTCTGTACTTTTAAGCTGTCCCTTGCTACTGAAGGACGGCATCCAAGGGAGACGTGCAGCCCTGCTCCCATTCGCCTCCATCGGGAGGATGCTGATGTTCTCCTGGAGCTGTGGTGCTCCTGGGGCCAGCAGAGCCCCATTCCTCCCCAGTGCATGGCTGAGCAAGGGTGGGATTGTTTCCATGTTAACTGAAACGAAGCCTTATCTCCTGGGCAGTGAAATGCTGTTCTTTTTGTGCTGCTTTTTTTTTCCACTTTTTTTTTTTTCTTTTTTTTCTCTGAGATTCAGTAATTAAAAGCATTGTGAATTAGCTTTGGGTCTAATGGGATGGTGGGACTGCTCCTCAGGCTATGGTGTGTGCCCAGCCCTACCCCTGCCATGGGCTGTTTGCCCCCCAGCTTAGGCTGCCCAGAGCCCATCCACAACCTGGGGCACCTCCCGAGCTGGGGCACCCACAGCTCTGGGCAGCAGTGCCAGCACCGCACCGCCTTTGGGTGAAGGATTTATATCAGATGTGAGGGGAAATCTCCCCTTTTTTAATTTAAAGCCATTCCCCCGTGTCCCATCACCCTGTGCCCGTGTACAGAGCCGTTCTCCTCCTGTTGAGCAGCTCCTTCAGCTCACAGGGAGGTCTCCCCTGTCTCTTCTCCAGGCTGAAGTCCTGAGGGCAGAGCAGAGGGGGGACAGTCCCCTCCCTGCCCCTCTGTCCCCTTTTGCTGAAGCCCAGGGTGCATTCGGCTGGAGACCTGTGCCTAATGAGCTCACCTAAAGGAGGGTAAAGCAGCAGTGAGATGGGATGGTCTCACATTGGGTTGGAATTGGGAACAACCTGTGCTGCAAAGAGCGGTCAGCACTGCACAGCTGCCCAGGGCAGCGGGGAGCCCCCATCCCTGGGGGTGTTCAGTGAGCACAGGGATGTGGCACTGGGGGGACGTGAGCAGTGGGATGGGTTGGGGTTGGACTGGGGATCTCAGAGCTCTTTCTCAACCTGAATGACTCTGTGATTCCGTGTTCTCCAGGAGGAGATGGGCTCCAGTGTAGTGGTGGAGCTGTCTGAGGGCAACCTGGGAGCTCGCATTACGGTCACAGTACTGTGGTGCTGACTGGTTTGCACTCCTATCTAAAATATTGTCACAGCCCTGAAAATCTGATTGGAAAGACAAAGGAGCTCGTTAACGCCTGCAGGAAGTGCTGGATGGCGAAAGGGCTCACAGGGAAATGCCATGAGCAGATGAGCAGCTGTGCAGTTAACTCCTGGAGCACTGTGCCGTGCCTGCAGCCTGCCATTACCTGAGTACCACTGGGTTTAGGCTGCAGCTCGTGCTGCCTTGGCAGCTCCCAGAGCAGCACAACCGGGTGCTGATCCCAATCCTTACACTGTGTTCACCTCTGCCCCCTGGCCCACAGCATCTCTGTGCTTCCCTTGGTCCTGTTAATGCTGAGAGTGCTTCAGGCAGGTTTGGAGAAGCGCTGAGCTTTCAGAGATGGTGTGTAAAGATTCTTTGTGCGTGCAGTGAAATGGATTATCAGGCATTTCTGTGGGAATGTCTGCTTGCTGCTGCCTGGGCAAGAGCTTGTCAAGTGACCAGGGAGGAAATCAGTGGCTTCCTGCCTTCTGCAGGCACCATAACCATGTGGCATGTGCCATGCTCTGGACACCAGGTGGTTTATCTTAATCCTAGCTGCTCTTAGGAGCAGACCAGGCCCTGAGGAAACGTTCACCTTGCTTTGATACTGAAAAGGCAGGAATCATCAGCATTCAAGTGCTGTGAAGGGGTGTTTGTCTCCCTGTGCTCACAGTGGGTCCCGGCGGCGTCCCTGCACTCGGCTCTCCCTGCACTCAGCCCAGGCTGAGCAGCCAGCAGCAGTTAGAATCATTTCTCTGCCAGAAGAATATCTCGTTTATTTTCTTTCATTTTGATTCAAGAGAGAAAAGCTGGTGAGAAACCTTGTTCCCTCACACCAGCTTCTTCTCCATAAGCTTTTTCTGGAGGGTGTTGATTTTTCTTATGGTTTTGTACCAACAGGGGATAACGGGCTGCACACAATGTCTCAGTGGGACGACCAGGGCTGTGCTTCCTCTCCAGGAGCAATCCTGGCCTTAACCCCAGGCTCTGGGGAACGTGCCTCAGACCAGCTCAGCGGGGTGAACAGGGGGTGTTTTGGGTACGGGTGCAGAAAGGGAGCAGTGGCTGTGGGTTGGACAGCCAGCTCTACTGGTTCCGAAGCAGTGGGAGAAGGGCAGAGCCAGGATTCGGTTCTTGTCTCTTCTAACAGGGCTCCTCCTTCGGTGGGAGCAGGGTGGGTTGGCGGTCAGCCTGCAGGAGATGCAGGTGATGAGCACGGATCCGCTGCAGAGGCTGGGATGAGGCTGCAATGGTTGTGGGTTGGGATGGAAGGGTCCCAGAGGGTCCAACCTGCCCCAACCCCTTCTGCCCGACCTTCACACAGCACTTCCACGCCAAGGGGTTGGGAAATAGGGATGTGAAAACCCTTTCAATCGGCCATGGGTGGCTGTACGCTAGGCTGATTTTGTTGGATGACTTATTGCTGAGTCTTGCTTTTTTCTGTGCAGAGAAAGTTTCCATCGTGCCAGTCAGGACAGCCATCCCTACACAGTGATTTGAGAATCACCCCGATCTCCATGAATTCATATTGCTTCTGCTCTTGGGAAGATGCACTGGGAGCTGATAGCTTTATAGACGTGCATTTAGGTTTCGCTTTTTGCATGTAGGAAATGGGACGTGCTGCCTTTATTGGCTCCTGGTGTTTCTTTTATTATTTTGATGCGTATCAAACTATTTTGGGGCGGAAGCTGGAATTCAATTAAAATTAAAGCAAAATAGCATTTTAAATCGTATCTTTATCACTTCAATAAATGTTCCTTGAGCGCACTGGGTACAGAAAAGGAAAGGTAAATCTATCAGTACGTATCTTATGCGTTTGAAGCTGACTGATCTTTCAAACAAAGGGAGATTGGGTCTGTATTAGTGGTTCCCATTACAAACTCTCAAAGGTATTTAAGTGCCAGAAAATAAGTATCTGGTGAGATTCACAATTGCATGAGTGGTTTAGGCATTGCTGAGCTCCCCTTGATTTCAGTGGGAGTCTGACATTTGCTCTCTCTCTTCGTGTCTAGTCACCTCAATACATTTGAAAACCTGGCCCCAAATCCTCCACTTCTTAGAATAATGAGATCTCATTCCTTTCCCACCAGGGTTTTATTCATAGACTGGGGGGAGAAAAACAAGCTTCCACGCTCTCTCAGCTCTCAAATCTTTCGGCTTTGAGTGA
The DNA here is from genome assembly GCF_019238085.1 of Lagopus leucura. Classification (NCBI taxonomy): domain Eukaryota; kingdom Metazoa; phylum Chordata; class Aves; order Galliformes; family Phasianidae; genus Lagopus; species Lagopus leucura. Next base: position 63,573 of record NW_024962327.1, on the reverse strand, counting down.
ATCAGTCCAAATGAAAAGGAAAATGTTCTGTGTTTCTAGCTAAATTGAAATGAAAAACAATCTGATAGGAAAGCTCTTTTATGCAGCATAACTTGAAAAACCAACACGGGAGAATGTAAATACCAGCATTTGGTTCTGAGAAAAGTGGTTATAATGGGCCCAGCATGGGACGCGACCGTGACATATTTATAGATTTGAGCTGATTTCCAGAGCCAAGGATGGTTTGTTCTGGTTCTGAGCGGTGCAGGAGGAGCGAGCTCGAATTCGTGGCTTTTGGCAGAAGAATCGTTCAATCAATATGGTTTTCTAAATGCTCCTGAAGTTGTTGTACCCCAAACCCAGGTTTTAACAGTTGTGTTTTTTAATTGCGGGAAAGAACCTCTGTGGGACTGAAACCTTACTGACACAAAGACAGTAAAGCCAGGATGGAGACGTAAAACTGTGAGAGAATGTCCAAATGAGGGCTGCAGAGAAGGGGGAGGGTCTGAGGGGAAAGGGATGTGAGGAGCAGCTGAGGGTCCTTGGTTTCTTTGGTCCAGAGCAGAGGAGGCTGAGGAATGGCCTCATGGTGGCCTACAGCTCCTCGTGGTGACCCTACAGCCCCTCATGTTGACCCTGCAGCCCCTCATGGTGACCCTACAGCCCCTCATGGTGACCCTACAGCCCCTCATGGTGACTCTACAGCCCCTCATGATGGCCCTACAGCCCCTCGTGGTGACCCTGCAGCCCCTCATGGTGATTCTACAGCCCCTCGTGGTGACCCTACAGCCCCTCATGATGGCCCTACAGCCCCTCGTGGTGACCCCGCAGCCCCTCATGATGGCCCTACAGCTCCTCATGGCAGCCCTACATCTCCCTCATGACAGCCCTGCACCCCCTCACATTGGCCCTACAGGTCCTTATGGTGCTCCTACAGCTTCTCATGTCTCTACATGCCCTCATGGGAGCCCTACAGTCCCCTTAAGGCAGCTCTACAGCTCCTCATGGCCCTACAGCCCCTCATGGCGACCCTACAGCCCCTCATGATGGCCCTACAGCTCCTCACGGCAACCTCACAGCTCTCTCATGGCAGTCCTACAGCCCCTTGTGTTGGTCCTACAACTCCTTATGGCGGTCCTACAGCTCCTCATGCCTCTACAGCACCCCTCAAGGCTGGCCTACAGTGGCCCTAGAGCTCCCTCATAGTGACTCTACAGCTCCTCATGACCCTACAGCCCCTCCTGGCAGCCCTACATCTCTCTCATGGTGTCCCTACATCTCTTTATGGCCCTAAGCTCCTCATGGTGGCTCTACATCTCCCTCATGGTGTCCCTACAGCTCCTTATGGCCCTAAGCTCCTCATGATGGCTTCACATCTCCCTCATGGTGACCCTACAGCTTTTCACGGCAGCCCTACAGCTCCTTAAGTCCCTACAGTCCCCTCATGTTGGTCCTACTGCTCCTCCTGGCCCTACAGCTCCTCATGGCCCTACAGCTCCCCATGGTGGCCCTGCAGCTCTTCAGTTCTTAACCTCTTTGCTCAGCCCTGTGCTGTGCTCCCGATGTTGGTACTGGTTCCAATGGTGGTTGAACCATTTAGCTGCTCTATGGGGTGCCCCAGGGCTCTGAGCTGGGGGTCCCATGGGGCATTCCAGTGCTGGAGGCACCGGGCAGCTTGTGGGAGAGGCTGTGCAGAATGAGAGGATCTTGATGCGAAGGTTTGAGGTGTGCACTGACCAAGACGTCTCAGTTAGCAATTTCCCATCCCTTTGCTTAATCCCATTTCTGTTATTTCTCACCTCTGCCCATTGGCAGAGTGCTGGGAGATCTCTGAGATGTAGCAGAGTGCTTTCCATGGATGTGTGTTTAAAAATGGGGGTCTCTATGTCTCCATGCTCAGGGCAGTGCTTAATTCGAGTGGAACAATGGGTTTCCCCAAGTTTATTCTGGAAAACAACTTAATTGATTTAATTACATCTACATCAGCTTAGGCCTTGAGCTGAACATCTGGGGCACACAGCACAGCAGGTGGAAGAGAATGGTTTTCTATTTGTTATTTAACTTCTGAAGTCCATCTGCTTGACAAATTAGTTTTGAAGCTTTGCTGTGGATTTGATCTGAAGGTAGATGAACTCTGGAATGTTTAGAAATTCAGGATAGTAATTGATTTCTCCCAGAGAGAAATTCCATGCATGGCCTTATTAGAGCCCATGTAGTGCATGGGACTGTGATGTTGAATGCCACATCCTGGAGTCGAGGCTGCCTCCCTCTGCATTCTCCTTTTGCTCGTGCACTTTTGCTTCAGTTTCTTGCAAAATGCAGAAGCTGTCATTAAAAGTCGACGCCGTGCTGATGTGGGCTCAGCTCTGCCAGCACGAATCTGGAAGATGGGCGCTGCAGTTACCGTGTGCGTGGCATTGGCTGTTGGGAGGAGCATGGGGGATGTGACCCAAAGGTCTGCAAAGCAGTGCTGGGAGCATGTGTGAAATGTTTTCAGTCCTGTCGGCCTGCCTGGCAGAGCGATAATTCCTAGAGGCTGGAAATCTATTAAACAGTGTATGCATCAAGTGTAGCTACCCAAAAGGGGAAAAAAGAGAAAAGCCTCACAGCCAAGGCCAGCCAGGCAGGCTTCAAGGAGTCCTCTGAGCTCTCAGGAGAACAAGATTTAGTCTCTGGCCAAAGACAGAGAATGGCATCGTGAACAAAACACGATTTTGCAGCCGTAGCTGCGACACCACATGATGAGAGCTGGTGACTGTGAAGCTGGTCTTTCTTCCTGAGCGTTTCAGAGTAGTTGGCAAGGAGGCGATGCACCGTCAAAGTGAGCTGGTGACCTCAGGAGGTGCAGTGCTGCTGCAGGATGTGGGCAAAGCCCCCGATGCTGTGTCAGTGGCAGTGCTGCTCAGCACCTTCCATAGCTGTCTCCATGCTGCCCGGTTGGCAAACACTGCAGTGTGTGTTTGGGGATGTGTCCGTGTCACAGGCGTGTGCAACACGTGTCTGCCCTCATGGGGTGTGAGCAGGGGGCTGTGGTGTGGGCAGGGGGGGGTGGCTGGTGGCCCCAGTGCCTTCCTTGGGGTGGTCCAGCGATGCCAGGCGTGGGCAGGAAGGGCCTCGTCCTGCACAGGCCTGTGGTGTGCCCTCAAACAGGACGTGCACCCTATAGGAAGTAGGGCTTCAGGGACCTGGGAATGAATATGTGCCCTGGCTCCTCATGGGTGCTGCTCTGATGTTGTGCTGGTTGCCTTGGGTCTCTCGGATGGGGATATTCCTCTGGTGGCTTCTTTCCTCATATCGGGGTGTTAATGCTACGTATTGTGTGTTTTCCTGGGGCGTCACGGCTGCAGGCAAACCTGAAGAAGTTCATGGAATACGTGCAAATGCTGAACGCGGAGAAAGTCTGCAGGCTGCTGGAGAAAGGACTGGATCCCAACTTCCACGACCCGGATACTGGAGGTGAGATTGGCCTCTCCAGAAAGGGGGAGATGGCAGAGCAGGGCTGGGGGAGAAAGTGTCCAGGGGAAACAGTGGGAATCTGGGCAGTGAATCATAGAATCATAGAATCATAGAATCACCAAGGTTGGAAAAGACCTCAAAGCTCATCCAGTCCAACCGTTCACCCATTCCCAATAGCTCCCACTAAACCACGTCCCTCAGCACAACATCCAGTCTTTCCTTGAACACCCCCAGGGTCTGTGACTCCACCACCTCCCTGTGGTTGTTCCTGGTGGGCATAGCAAGTGATGGGTTGTGTGAAGGGGAAGGTTTGCTGGATTTCTTAGTAGTGTGTCTTAGATCTCGGAGGTCTTTGGAGCACAGAGTTGTGGAAGGCCGTTGGCAGAAGATACTGTGTGGGGTGAGAAAGATGCATTGTCTGGGCATGAGGCACAAAATGAGACAGCTGTGAGGTTGTGCATCTTTCAGATGGGATTCTGGGGAGGACGGGGCAGTCTCTGGGACTGGCACATTGAGGGAACGTGGAGTGTCTTTGTGAAGCAGTCAGAAGGCTGGAGAAATGTTTTGGAGGCCAAGACAATCAAATCTTGGCTTCTGGGTTTCTCAGTGTTGTCTTTAAATTTTTTCCCCACCTTATGGAGGTCAGGGTTTGGAGCGTTGGCTGTTGGGTTTTACGCAGGCTCCAGGGTGCAAGGAGTGAGAATCAAACTCCCATGTCTTTTCCTTGAGAACAGAGGATGGGAGGATCTGTCTCTGGTCCCGGCTGAGGGCTCTCATGGTCTTGGGAGAGGAGCTGCTGGTTTAGTTATTTCTGTTTTCAAGCAATGTTTTTTTATGATCAGTTACTACGGAGTTGGAACTTCTGCTTGCGAATGATGGGCACATTTCCAGCTCACGAGCAGGTGCCAATCTGATGATTAATTTTCCGTGTCTCTGGCTCAGCTGGACGGCTCCTCAGGTTGGTTCTGAAGCTCTGGCTTCTCTGCATGAGGAGTTCTCATGTGCCCAGACGGCTGTTCTGCCATGCCATCAACGGGCACGGCGTGGTTCGGGCGCACTGTTAACCTCTCCAGTCCTTTCTGACAATGGAGCTGCACCCAGGCTGTTCCTTGGGATGGCTCTTGGCCTCTGCCAACTCCTGGGCTGGAAAGGTGAAAGTTGACTCAGCCAAACTGACAGAACCATTCAAACTCAGCCAGCAATGTTTGTTTTGTTCAATTTACTGGTGTAGCCACTCTGTTTGGTCCTGATGGACAACTGCTCCTATGACAAATAAACCATTAGCAGCATACGAGCGTGATCGCTCTCTGCCTTGGAGCATGCCCAAGCAGATCAGCTCTGCTTTTCACTTCTGCCCAAGCCCTTTCGAGCATTTGGAGGGACATTTCTTTAAAAGAAAGCCCTCTGCTCTTCTGTAGCTGACTCGGTTTTATGAAGTGTGTCGTATTGTAGAGTGCAGTGAGCTCGAGGAGATCATAGAGTGGTTTGTTTGGGAGGAGACCTTAAAGCCCATTCAGTACCAACCCAGTGCCACAGGCAGGGACACCTCCCAGCAGGTCAGGATGCTCAAAACCCCATCAATGGAGCTACAGAAGGTTTGGGTCTGATGTTATCTCATGGAATCGTAGCATCACCAGGGTTGGAAAAGACCTCCAAGATCATCTAGTCCAACCACCCACCTATCACCAATATTCCCCGCGAGCTATGCCTCTCGAAACAACATCTAAGTGTTTGTGGAACACAGAGGGTTGGAGGCTGATAGGAAAACAGGCTCATGTGTACTGCGAAGAATCTGTTAAATACAGAGGAGTATTTATGAGAAAAAAAACCACCAAAGCAAACGAACCAAAAAAAAGCACCTGATACAAACCGTCATCTGATTCCAGTTCAGAACTGACAGCAAAGCTGGATGTTATGAGCTGTGAAAATTACACTGGAACAGAGGGAGTCCTGGACACCTCACTCCGAGCCCCAGTTCTTCTTCAAAAACACACAACCCTTTCTTGCTTCGCGGTCTGTTTTGTGAGCGTGAGAGAATGACGTGGGGCTGCTGTTCAGTACGCGTGGCTTTCTGGAATTTAAGAGCAGGCTGTTCCACCACCCAACCTGACCTCCTGCACCCAGGGGATCCTCGTCACCCTGTGCGTGTGTTCAATGAACAGAGCTGAAACGCATTTTCCATGAAGTCATCAATCCTGATTCAGGGAACAGAAGATCCGCGCTGTTCCTTCGTAATTTGGTTAATCACCCTCGCTGTTTAAAATTCGTGTCTTATTTAAATTTGTATGCTTCAGCTTCCAGCTGTCGTTACACTTTATCTTCTAGATTAAGGAGCACTTTAGTACCTGATATGTTTTCGCATGAATGTATTTATATGTGGTAATCAAATCAACATTTAATCCTTCTTCCCCTAATTAAAGAGAGGCCGAACTCCTTCAGCCTTCCACCTGAAGACGCTTTCTCCTGTTTTCCCATCACTTCTGAGTGAGTTTTGAGTCACTGCTCCATTTCTAAGAGGTCAGCTGGAAGGCAGACACCAGGCACATTGCTGTGCAGTGCTCCCCTGCATATCCCTGCTGTCTGTGTCCCATGGCAGCGACCTCACTGGGGAGGACCCGGATGGCCACACATTGCTGGAGCAGACTCTGTGTCACACCATGGCCTGTGTCACCTGAACCATAGCAAACCACAGGAGTTCCTTGCTTGGTAGCTTCGCTTTGGTGGGGCTGCTTTGCTCCCATTGACTTCCACACAGAGGTGAGGTGGGAGCACGCTGCTCCCTGCAGGGCTGCCAACCCTTCCCCAGGAGCATTTTGCAAAGCCGTGACCAAGGCTGTAGGGCAGAGCATCTCCTTCCTCACATTCACTGGGCTCAGGTGGATCCTGAGGGATTGCCACGGCTTTTGCTTCTGGTTCTGCATTGCCCAGCCCTGATTGCTCTCCGTAATCATCCCAGCTTCGTGTCGCCTACAAATCTGATCAGAGATTTGCATTGACTTCAAGATAAGATTTACTTCAAGATGGCCAAGTCCAGCACGTTGGAGAACCCCTTCAGCCAACCCCTTTCTGCTTCTCCTGGCTGGATTTCCGTTCATCTGAAGGACGTGGAGCTGACATTTGGTGCTGCTTGTTTTCCACATTGGGTAGGGCTGTGCACGAGCCTCACATCAATGCAGCTATCAGCATCATCTCTGTGAATCAGAAGCAAAGGGGTTACATGTGAGCAGCAGGACCTTCTTACTGTAAAATCTGACTGGTCAATGTGACAACACAGGTATTCTTCAATCCTGTGTCACTTAAATTCCGTATAAATTTCCCAATCTTTCCCAAGATTGGCGTTAATTTTCTGACTTCTTGGTTCATGGATCATCTTAGTCGTCCCTTTTTGTGTCTTGACCCAACGCTGCTGTTCTTCTCATCTTTTTGGATGCCCCAGTACTTCAAAATGTGTTTGAGTTTAACTTTACTGGCACAGAAAGATCTTCAGGGAGAAGTTAGGAAGGATGATACACCACATTTTCTAGAAGTAAACAACTTCTTCAAGTGCAGGTAGCTTATCTCAGAAATCCCATTTTGGTGATAGAAAGGAAAACAGCATTTCCTCAGCAGCAAAATTAGCAATAACCATCGGTCATTTCGCTTTCTGCATTTGTTACCAATTATACACTGCCTATCTGACGAGGGCCTGGGAAATCATTTGGCGCTCTCTAATTTAAACAACAGCAACAAGACCCCTCTCTGACAGCCCTTTGCCACGCCAGATGTGGTTTTCTTTACTCCTGTGCCATTAGTTCCTGTTCTTGTCCTTCATTTCCTACTTTTCGGTTCATGCTGACCACTATTTCCTTGTGTCCTGCCGTTAGAGCTGGGGTTGTAACTGCTGCTGTCCCTTCACTGTTGACCTGGAAGGTCCTCTTCAATTTATGGAGCCGTATCCTTTCTCCTTCAAGAACTCTCAGTCACCTTTTACTGTTTGATTGTAAGCTTCCCGTGTTTCCGTGCTCCACGTCCTTCAGATGAACTGAAATCCAGCCAGGAGAAGCAGAAAGGGGTTGGCTGAAGGGGGTCTCCAACGTGCTGGACTTGGCCATCTTGAAGTAAATCTTATCTTGAAGTCAATGCAAATCTCTGATCAGATCTAATTTCCCTTGGTTGATTCCCATAGGAAGCATCAGATATCCCCCGTTTGGTTGGGGCCCCCAGCTCCCTGTGCTGTCCTGTGCTGATCAAACAGCAGTGAAGTGTTTAACAGATTCCTATTCATTACACTGAGACCCAGGGAAGCATTCCTGTATGCTCACAAAATGAGATATCTTACTGCCTGTAAGTTGGGACATTCGGCGTTTGCTTTCAAGCTGAATTTGCCCTGGCAGTGAGAGCATTAATTTATACAACTTGGTGACCAACACTTGGAGGTTAAGGAGCTTTTTCTCTTTACTGGTGCATAACAAAGGCTCACGAAGGACCTTTTGTTACTTCTGACACTGCTCCACACAAACCCCAGGCCCTGTTCTCAACCATTGGTGGCCATACAACAGGTGATTTGAGCAGGGATTTTAACGTAAACTCTTTCTCTGGGCCTCCTTGCCCCCTCAATACGTTCCCATTCTCGTTGCAATCAGACATTCTTCGTTTTCTAAACTGAATTTTCTGCAAGTTTCAGTAATGACAATGATGTCAAACTTCTTATTACCGTTAGAAGCAGTCCACATCCTTTTTCCTGTTATCCAGTCTCCTCGTACTTCGAAATGAACAAAGAGGAAGAAAAATCTTCCTCTCATTCTTTATCAAATGGGCTTAATTACTTCTGACACGGTGCGTTTGTGCAGTGTTTCCCTCTTTGGAATTGTTTCTCTAATGTTCTTGATTTAATGTCTTTCTAATTGTTCTACTTAAGTCTCAGCCAAGATTATTATCTCACCTCTCTGTGGAGTGCAGGTTGTTGACTGTGAAAATCCTTTAGCACGGCCCAGTGTTCCTCAATCCCAACCTCCTCAGTTTTGCTCCCCATGCTGTGGCTGCCGATTCCCTTCTGCCATTCTCTGCACGATGCCATCTCCTGCTTGTGGGTCTGAAAGGAGCTCTGGGATGAACTCGTGAACTTCTCTATCCTCCAGCTCTCCAGCAGTGTCCTCGTGTCCCATTACTGCCAAATCTCTTCAATTTCACAATCTCACCCAACACCGAAGGACAACGCTGGGCTGCCCTCACCTTTTCTGCCGAGATGCGACACAAACACGTGGCTCCGTGCAGAGGCACAGCTCTGGGCTCTGGTTCCTCTTCCAGCTGATGGCAAAGGCACGTGGGCCTCGCTCAGCCACTTCCAATCCTCGCCTTCCACTGGTCACCAAATCACATTTACTGTTCAGGGCTGCTCCTTTCCCTTTGGAGGAGGGAAAACGCAGTGCGTCCAGCTTAGCGTGGCGTTTCTACTCGTACAGTTGGAGGAGATCTATGCCTGAGAAGAGGGAACCATATCCCGATGAAACTCCTGTTTGCCAGGAGTTTCCTCCTAAGGTGTCTTCACAACTGATTTACTGACGAAACTGGAGTTTCCTAAGTTTCTGGATGAAAGATGGAGAGGATGCAGGGATCCCCTGTGGCAGTGTGAGTGCAGCATTATGGGTTATGTGGTCCCATGACCGTTATCAGCAGGCAGTCGTGTTGGTGTGGTTTGGTACCCCATATGTGTAGGGTCAAGGTAGAATAGAATAGACCAGGGGGAAGGGACCCACAGAGACCATCAACTCCAACTGCCTGACTGCTTCAGTGCTATATCGACTGTTAAAGCAGTTCATTGAGGGCATTGTCCAGATGCCTCCTGAACACGGGACATCACCCACCTCTCTGGGATGTGTGTTGCAGCATCTGGCCACTCTCACATTGGAAGAATGCTTCCATATGTCAGATCTGAGCCTTCCCAGGCACGATGCTCTGTCCTTCCCACCCATGCTACCATTGGCTGCCAGGAGATTGGTACGTCCCTCTCCATTTTCCCTCCTTGGAGACTTGGCTTTATGGTCACAGAATCACAGAACTGTAGGGGTTGGAAGGGAACTCCAGAGCTCATGGAGTCCAACCCCCTGCCAAAGCAGTTCCTACAGCAGGTCACACAGGTCGGCATCCAGGCAGGTCTGGAACATCTCCAGAGCAGGAGACTCCACCACCTCCCTGGGCAGCCTGTTCCAGTGAACAGTGGGACCATAGGGACACGTTGGGACCCATAGACTCCCCCACCTCCCTGGGCAGCCTGTTCCAGTGCTCCTCACCTCACTGCACAGCCGTTCCTTCGCACATTGGTGCAGAACTTCCTATGCTGCAGTTTCCGGCCGTTTCCCCTCGTCTTGTCTCCACTCACCACTGAAAAGAGTCCAGCCTCGCCATTCTGCCCCCCACACCTCAGATATTTACAGACCTGGATCAGCTCCCCTCTCAGCCTTCTTTTCTCAAGGCTGAACAGACCCAGTTCCCTCAGCCTTTCCCCATAGCAGAGATGCTCCAGGCCCCTCACCATCTTGGTGGCCCTCTGCTGGACTCTTCCCAAGAGCTCCCTGTCTGTTTTGTACTGGGGAGCCCAGAACTGGACGCGGTGCTCCAGGTGAGGCCTCAGCAGGGCAGAGCAGAGGGGGAGGATCACCTCCCTCGACCTGCTGGCCACGCTCTTTTTAATGCACCCCAGGATGCCATTGGCCCTCTTGGCCACAAGGGCACACTGCTGGCTCATGGCAACCTGTCGTCCACCAGGACACCCAGGTCCCTCTGTGCAGAGCTCCTCTCCAGCAGCTCATCCCCCAACCTGTACTGGTGCATGCAATTATTCCTCCCCAGATGCAAGACTCTACACTTGCTTTTGTTAAACCTCATCTGGTTATGGTCAGTGCTTTGCTGTTCTCTGAACAAAGCAGACCTGAGCAACGTGCTTTCAGGCTAAGATACTGTGACCCTGGTGCAGGAATCCTCCCAAAATCACAGAATCACAGAACGGCCAGGGTTGGAAGGGACTTCAAGGATCATGGATCTCCAACCCCCCAACCACATGCAGGGCCACCAACCTCCACATTTAATACTGGACCAAAAGCTGGGGACCTTGTCTTTGTGAGCAGAGTCTCCACTCTGCTGGAGGTGGTATTTCCCAGACACTTCCATCTCTCCTGACCACGGTCCCCCCTCCCTCCTTAGGTGCTGCCCCTGCCTTCCAGCTCTGTGCAGTGAGCTCTGCCTCCCCCACCCCCCATCTGGATGCTGCCTTTCCCATTTTGCTCAGGCTCAGCTGAAGGCAGCGTACATCAAATGCTGAAGTGGGAAGTCTCAGTAATTATTCACTCTGCATGTCTTGAGTCAAGCACCGCCGCTGCGTTGCTTTACTTAAAGTCTCAATAGCTGCAAAGCCAAACGTCCCCTCTCCTGGATGCTTGGAAAACCCTGCTCTTCGAAAACCTTCATCCTTTCTTTGCTGAGAATACTCCTGTATTGAATTTTTAACCCAGAGCTTTCAGGTCTATCAGCAAAATGATGGTAATGTGAGCAGCATTCCAACTGAGGTTTCAAGAGAAGGAGCAAATAAATGGCCAGATTTCCTGCGCTTGTATTTAGCAAAGATAGCACTTATGCACTGCAGCTTTTTCTATTTATAATTTCTCATCTCTCCCTTGCAAAATCACTGTAGTAAATCTATCCTTTTTTTAGTCAAAACAGCATTGCTATTAGCTGTGCAGTTTTATCCTCTGGGTCTCTGGGGTAAGGCTGACAGAGATACTGCAAATAGCCCCGGACACCAAATGTTCCTCTCCACGTGGCCAGGCCTTCAGAGGTTTGGCTAATTGCAAACAGCCTTTATTCAACACCCTGCTATAAGAGCAGGGGGGGACCCATACCCATAATGTTCTGAAAGCTCCATCCTTCCCCATCTGAAGCTTTCTTCTTGAGCCACTTGCGTGCAACAGACAAATTTCCTTCCTCCCAGCCCGAAGGCTGTTGAAAACTGCAGCATTACCATCTCAGTGACTTTGGAGTATAGAACTGATTCACCCCTTCTCAGTTTCTGTAATGTTTTTTTTTCCTTCACCTCTTGACCCAGGGAAAAGAATATCCCTGCAGAAATTATTTATGGGTCATTATGGAGCGTCCTCCCATGGGGGCCTCCAAGGCCTGTCTGAATGCTGACCTGTGTGACCTATTGCAGGGTGCCTGCTTTTGCAGAGGGGTTGGACTCAGTGATCTCTTGAGATCCCTTCCAATCCCTGCAGTCCACGACTGTGTGATCATCCACGACCCCACTCAACGTATGGAAGTTAATGCAACCTGCACAGTTTCCAGAAAGCAGAGGTTCCCTTCCCACTCGGGATGTTCAGCGGTTCTATGAGTTCCCTCCTTCTGCCATTAGCATGGGACTTCTGCCTCCTCCGTCCCACCCTGGTAACTCCTGCCCCAGTGCTGAGCTCCCTGGAGATGCCAGAGGTCTCAGCCAGTCCCACCAGAGCTGCTCATGCCTTGTTGGACAAGAAGTTCTTTACCATGAGAGTGGTGAGGGGCTGGAACAGCTTCCCAGAGGGGCTGTGATGCCCCGTCCATCCCTGGTGGTGTTGGAGGCCAGGTTGGATGGGGCCCTGGGCAGCCTGGGCTGCTGTGCAATGCGGAGGTTGGTGGCCCTGCGTGTGGCTGCAGGGTTGGAGCTTCGTGATCCTTGATCCCTTCCAACCCAAACCATTCTGTGATCCTGTGGACAGTAATCAATACTGAGCAGAGCAGCAGCCAAGGAACAGAGGAATGAGAAGAAATGGTTGCATTCACAAAGGCACTTTCTTGGCTGTGTGCAGCAGTGCAAAGGAACTTCTGTAGGTTCTCTGGAGCTGCAGCCATTCTCCCTCCTGACCTCCCCAGCAAAGCACTCTCTTGTCTCCATCGTGTCCTGGAAGGGTTCAGGTCTGCTCTGCTCCCCCATTCAGGTTGTGGGCGGCATCTGCTGTGCTTCTTTCCCTTTTCTCTTATGGGCTTTGTGCACTTTGATTGCTTTAAGCGTCTGTTTGCATATGCACAGTTCCAGAAATTAGCAGAGTGTAACCACTAAAATCCTGGATTAGAGAGCGACCAGATGAGATTTAGCACTGGGGGTGGGCAGACTGTTGAAGGGGATTTCTGTAGGCTTTCCACTGCCTGCTCCAATTATAACCCCAGGTAGAGCAAGTCCTCGTGCACTGTGTGCTCCCTGGACATGGAGCCGTGTGTTGGTCCACACCTTGTTGCAGAGAGAAACAGAACAAGGGTGCTCTCTTTGACCTTGTTCTTCTCTTACCCTTTGCATAAATGCTGTGCCCAAATGTGTCCTTGCCTTCAGCCTAAGAGACAGCAATGATATTTCTGCCATTTGTTAAACTGCGAGCGTGTTCCTTTCCCTCTCCTCCAAGCTCTCATCCCACACCTGCGTTGAACTGGTGTGCAGTCTGCAGCCCATGGCCAGGCCTTCCATGTGCCAATGGGATGAGCTGCAAGCGCTGTGCCACTGGGGAGAGGAGGCTGGAGTGAAGGAGGGGTTGGTCTCCATCCTCATGGAACGGGGATGGGATGGGAGGGGATGGGCTCAGGGTGCAACAGGGAGGGTCGGGTTGGAATTGGGAACAACCTGTGCTGCAGAGAGCGGTCAGCACTGCACAGCTGCCCAGGGCAGCGAGGAGCCCCCATCCCTGGGGGTGTTCAGTGAGCACAGGGATGTGGCACTGGGGGACGTGGGCAGTGGGATGGGTTGGGGTTGGACTGGGGATCTCAGAGCTCTTTTCCAACCTCAGTGAGTCTATGGCTCTATGATTCTATGCACGGTGTTGGAGAAGATCAGCTGGTGTCCAACAGCAGGAGCTGACAGGGCTGTGCGCAGCTCCCTTATCAGCACGGGAATCTTCTGCAGAGCTGGAGGTGGGCAGCAGACGTGGCAGTGCCCACAGTTCTCACTTCTGCTTCTTGGGGTTCTGCAGAGTGTCCCCTGACGGCGGCGGCTCAGCTGGAGCTCAGCACTGAGATGATCAAAGCCCTGCGGAACGGGGGAGCGCATCTGGACTTCCGCACACGGGAGGGAATGACGGCGCTTCACAAAGCCGTGCGGTGCCGCAACCACGCGGCGCTGCTGGTGAGTCCAAATCCCAGTGCTGGTGAGTCCAAATCCCAGTGCTGGTGAGTCCCACATCCCAGTGCTGGTGAGTCCAAATCCCAGTGCTGGTGAGCCCAAATCCCAGTGCTGGTGAGCCCACATCCCAGTGCTGGTGAGCCCAAATCCCAGTGCTGGTGAGTCCACATCCCAGTGCTGGTGAGTCCCACATCCCAGAGTTGGTAATTCCCAGTTCTCAAGATCTCAGTGCTGGCTCCTTCTAGCACCCAGACCTCACATCGCTGCCTGCTCCATAGCTGTACGCCCACAGCATCTCTCCCATGCCGCTGCCATGGAGCACAGTGTGTGACAAAGATTTGCCACTGATGGCTCGAGCCTGGGGAGAGAAGGCTGAGCAGCACCGTGCTGTGACAGCAGCACTGGCCCCTCGTGGGTTGGTTATCCCCATGCGTGGAGCTGCGAGTGAGATGGGTGCATCTCCATCCCTGGAGGTGTTCGAGGATGGTGGGATGTGGATAGTGGGCATAGTGTGGATGGATTGGGGTTGGACCTGATTGGTCTTTTGCAAAGTTAACGGTTCTATGATTCTCCTGCAGACACTGCTGGATCTGGGGGCCTCCCCAGACTACAAGGACAGCCGGGGGCTGACACCACTGTACCACAGTGCCATGGTGGGTGGGGATCCCTACTGCTGTGAGCTGCTGCTGCACGACTACGCTCGGCTGGGCTGCGTGGATGAGAATGGCTGGCAGGAGATCCACCAGGTGAGGTGGATATGGGTGAGCTCTGCTGGGCCCGGCCCTCGGGTGCTGCAGGACACAGGGTTCTGATGGGTGCTGGGGGCTGCATGGCCAGCAGGGGCTGCGTTTCTGCTCAGGGGTTTGCAGGTGGGGTTCAGCTCTGTCCCACTGCAGGCCAAGCAGTTGGGCTGCCTCAGCTGCTACAGGGCAGCACTTTGGGATCTTGGGTCGACACCTGAGGAGCCTTGGGTACAAAACCAGAGTTCTACCTGTCCCTGTTTGGCACATTAGTAAGTGGATGTGGCAGAGGAATCACAGAACCATAGAATCACCAAGTCTGGAAAAGACCTCCAAGATCATCCAGTCCACACACCAGCATCTCACCAGTATTTCCCACTATACCACATCCTTCAGCACAACATCTGAACATTTCTTGAACACTTCCACGGGCAGCGGCTCCACCACCTCCCTGTGCAGCCCATTCCAGCACCTGGCCTCTCTTTTGGAGTAGAAATTTTTTGGATGCCCCATCCCTGGAGGCATTGGAGGCCAGGCTGGATGTGGCTCTGGGCAGCCTGGGCTGCTGGTTGGCGACCTGCACACAGCAGGGGCTTGGAACTGATGAGCACTGTGGGTCTTTGCAACCCAGGCCATTCTATGATTCTAAAGTCCAACCTGAATCTAGAAGAGGGGGAAGGATTCTATGAGGTTTTCCTGCTGCCCCTTCATTCTGTTTCTCAGTTGCTTTTCCCCCCTTCTGCAGGCTTGTCGCTATGGCCACGTTCAGCACCTGGAGCATCTTCTCTTCTACGGCGCCGACATGACTGCGCAGAACGCCTCAGGAAACACCGCTCTTCACATCTGTGCTCTCTATAACCAGGTACTCGGTGTGATTTGGGGCACGAGGACACAGAAAGCACAGGCAAGGAAGCTGCCCGAGGGCACAGTGTTGGACTGAGGCACCTCTAAGGGCTGCTGCAGCCCTAAGATCTAAGAAAGTCCTTCTGGGTTCTCCCACCGTCTGCCCAGGGCAAGGTGCTGCTGGTAGCACCGGTCTGATTTTGGATTTCTCAAGATCCATGGTTCATTCCAAGCTGTTTTTGCTCATTTACCACCTGAGCTGCTCCATAGTTGTTCCTGTGGTTCCTATTCCTTCACACCACACGCAGCAAACCCCCCATTGCTGGTGGGGAGGGAGCAGTTTGCCTGCCTGGAGGGCACTCATTTGGGTGCCTTCATTTCACATTGAGGAGAGCACCTGCCTCACGTGGGGCTTTTGGGGCAGCTGTCCTGGCACAAAAGCACAGAACATCTTATTACCAATCTGAATTTTAAAGAAGATTTCTCCTGTGATGCAGGGCATCATTTCTGTTTTGTTTTCTGTGTGGCCACTGACCTCAGTTCTAGAGGAATCGGGGGGGGTTGTGGAAGCTTTTCCTGACACCCACTGGCCTCTTTCCCAAATGTAGAGGTCAGTATCCAAGTGCTTCTCCTGTGGGATTTGTTCCTTCCTAGAGGTTTGATAGAGGTTTGATTTCCTACAGGTTGTGTGCATGGGTTTCGCTGTAAAGGGATTTATGTTTCTGAGGTGTCCAGTTTTAAGAATTGAATGCTGTTGTGATTAAAAATGTGGAATGGTGTATGGAAATTGATTTGTGGCTTTTTTAGGGGATGGATGTGCTCTGCTTGCTTGGGACTCTCCTACATGGGTGCCTGCCCCCTGGGGGGCCCATAGATGGGAATTAACAGCGTAGAAACACAGAGCATTGAAAACAAAAGCAAGAAATAGCTGTAGGAAGTAGCAGTACCTGGGAACGTGTGGTGGTCACTGTGCCTCACAGCTGTGCTCCTGGGCTGGATTCTGGGCATTACTGCTGTAGTTGGCACACAGAGAGAGGCTCAGTCAGCTCAGTGCTGGGGGTGACCAATTCCTGGGGGCTCAGCATCCTTATGCATCCCTTGCTCTCACCAAAGGAAGCTTTCCGAGCTCGATGAAACAAGGTGGTTTGCCTCTTTGTTGTCCCCTTTTGTTGTCTACAATGCTGATCGATGTCTCCTTTCCTCCTTTCCAGGAGAGCTGTGCTCGGGTTCTCCTCTTCCGTGGTGCAAGCAAAGAGATCCGCAACTACAACAGCCAGACAGCCTTCCAGGTGAGGCAGCGAGCGCCAGCCGTAGAACCATAGAATTGCTCAGGTTGGAAAAGACCTTAAAGATCATCAAGTCCAACCACAACCTGACCGTACCACCCTAACACACAGCCCTGTGGGGCCCCAGGAAGTGCTGGGGTGGCCTCTGGGACGATCCTGTGTGTGAGCTGAAGCTTCCAGAACAAATGTGTGCATTCAGGATGCCTGTTCTGGCCATGGCCTGCTTGGTGAGCAAAGTGTTGTCTGTGGGAAGGGCTGTGAGGCTGCTGTTGTGGTGGGAGATTTGAAGGAGCTTTGCTTGTGTACCCCGTGCGTAACGGAGGTGGAAAGGAGTTACTGCTGTCTGTGGAAGTGTTGCAGTGTTAGAGAGGGAGCAAAATCCTCAGGAACAAAGGACAGTTTTGCTGCATATAAACTGGCTGTGAATAAACTGAGAACAGAAGTTAGAAGGCCTGTTCCAGCCCCTCACCACTCTCATAGTAAAAACTTCCCCCTGACATCCAGCTTCAATCTTCCCTCCTTCAACTTCAAACCATTTCCCCTCGTCCTGCTGCCATCTCCCCTTTCCAGGAGTTGACTCCCCTCCTGTCTGTAGGCTCCCTTCAGCTCCTGCAGCTGCACTCAGCTCACCCCCAGCTTCTCTTCTCCATGCTGCACAGCCCAGCTCCCTCAGCCTGGCTTTGCAGGGCGGTGCTGCAGCCCCCTGCTCATCTTTGTGGCTGCTCTGCACCCTCTCCAACAGCTCCCTGTCTGTCTTGAATGAAGCATGTTTTAATACAAACTCAACAAGCAGTCCTGAAACAAAAACGCACAACTTCAGTGTGCACTTTCCACAGTCATATGTAGAAATTACACACAGCTGTTGGACACGCTGGTATTAGGATCAGTTCTTGAGAGCAGCCCTGCAGAGCAGGACCTGGGGGTCCTGGCGGATGAAAAACAGACCATGAGCCAGCATTGTGTGATTACAGCTCAGAAAGCAAATGGGATCCTGGGCTCCATCAGCAGAGGGGTGGCAGCAGGGACAGGGAGGTGATTGTCCCCCTCTGCTTTGCCCTCGTGAGGCCCCATCTGCAGCACTGCGCCCAGGGCTGGGGGTCCAAATACAGGAAGGCTTAAATTCTTAGGAGGAATTTCTGTATGAAGACTGAGGCCGTGTTGCTTGCGTTCTACTACGTGTTGGCTTGAATGCTGGGAGCAGAAAGCTCCTGGAAGGTCAATGGAGTGCTGCATGCAGCCTGGGCTCGTGCAGATGGAGGCAGTGGGGCTGCAGCTCTTTGAGGAGCTTTGCTTCTGGGAACTGATCGCTCATCTACTTCATGTGAAAATATTTATTTTCAGGGAAGGACTTATTCCAGGAAACCGTTTCCTCCTTGTTGAAGGAGTTGAACTTTTGCCCTTTCTCCACCTCTTGATTCCAACCTTTTCGCTTTGGGCATTTGCAAGACACGGAGGTGGTGGGTGGAGAGAGCAAATGGCTGCAGCTCTGATTTGCGCACGTCCTGCAGGGCCCTGAGAGCCCTAATGAGGGAGAAGCAGCGTTTGCCTTTCTTTTTGAAGTAGTGTGACTAATTGCAAGTTTGCCTTCCACAGAATGAAAACTGTGCTTGGTAACCCAATCGGTTTGTTTACCGAGACAAGTATAACCTGATCCGAACCCGAATTTGATACCGCGCTCCCATCAGCTCCCAGCTTTCAAAGAGAAGCTCTCTGCCTCTGCTTACATTGCTTGCTCAAGATTGCAGCATCTTGTTAAGTCGCTGCCCGCTGCAAAGTCTGGCACTTTCTCATGCATCGTCTTTGTGTAGCCATGGTAATGGGGTGCTACCTCTCCCTGGCTGAATTTCAGCACAGCGGAGGAAACCAAGCCAGCGTGAGGCAGGGTGTGCTGGTCAGAGCAGCTCTGTGGCTGCTGGGAGCTCACATAAAGACCTCTGCTTCTGCAGAGCTGCTTAGTCCATTTGCTTCACATACCTCATGTTAATTTCCTTGTTGCCATTAATCAGATAGCTCGGTGTCAGCGGCCTGAGATGACTCGAGATGGCACCGAGTAATTTAGAGGATTTGGAAGATGTAATCTCTCCATTTATCTTCCGTGAGGCCAATGGGCATCCTCCATGCTGGGGTGGTGGGGCAGGAGAGCAGGGAGCACTGCCCAATCTGTGTGGCAGCTGTGGGCTTCGGAGGGGGGTGTGGAGGCTGCGGGTGAGGGCTGAGCATCACCTCCTGGCACCCTGCAACTTGTTGTTGTCCTGGGCTGGAGCTGATACCTCCATCCCTGGGAGTGGTGATCTCCAACGTCCTTATCAGCGAGGCAGACAGTGGGGTTGGATGTACCCTTGGCAAGGTGGCTGCTGGAAAGGATCCATCCAGAGGGACCTGGACAGGCTCAGAAAGTGGTCCCATGAGAGCCTGATGAGGATTGCCACAGGGCAAAGCACGGGTGTTGTGTTGGGGCAGTCCCAGCTATGAGCGCAGAGTGGAAGAACTCCTTGAGAGCAGCTCTGCCAACAAGGACTTTGGGGTGTGCACCTGGCTGCCCCATCCCTGGATGTGCCGTGGCCATGGATGAGCCCTGCACAGGCTGAGCTGGGGGGCACCCAGCCTGCAGCAGGGATTGGAGCTCAGTGGTCTCTCCCCTGTTGGGTTCAGACCCTACAGGATGTGGGCTGGACAAAGCAATGCACTGTCGGTGTGGCTGTGAATGACCCCTTCGTGACCACTCTGATGTGAGCCACCCAACAATTTTTTTCCCTATCCAGCTGTCCATGCATCCATACTGTGATGCCCGAGTTGCACAGACAGAGATGAGCCAAGAGAAGGGGTTGTCTGTCTGCTCCACGTCCTTGGAACTACCTGCTGGTTTTGTACCAGAGCTTGGGCTTGTTTTCCTTTCCCTCCCTGGTTTCCAGGTGTCTCAAGAGCTCACTGATGTATTTCCTTTCTCAGGACCTGGTGCTCGGTTGGGGTTAAGGTGTCACATACCAGCAATCTTTCTGCTTTAAACTTCTGGGTTATTTTTTTCACCTTTCATTTAATAAAAGTAGCTTTTCCCATTGCCCTCAAACCTGTTTCAAAAGTAGGAGAAGTTCATGTCTTTGTGGAGGGCTTACTTTGCACTGCATTTGTTGGTGATCCATTGGAGATGCCAGCAGGATGCTCCATGCAAGGAAACAATTTCTGGTTTGGTAACAGCGCTGCCTTCCAGTTTTCTTTCCCAAACCTTACAACTCTAAGGTGGAGCGTGTGGTCTCAATGGCAGTGTGGGTCTTTCTTATCTGGAGAGTTTTCGAGGTTGCTTCTGCTGTTCCTGTCATGTTTCTAGGTGATCTGCTGACCAACCATCTCTCCATAACAGCCATGACAAACCGAGCTGCAGGGAAGCGCCGTCAGTGTCCGAGTGACATCAGAAGCACTTGCTGAGTATCTTCACTTCTGATCTTTCTCATGTGGATACCTGGAACTCAGCCCCTGCCTTTTCCACGGGCTGCGTTACTGCATCACCTCAGAGCAGTTTGCAGCTGGTGCATGAAGCCCTCAGAGCAGGACTGCAGCTGCCTCAGTGTCCCCCCCATAGCACAGGTGGGCACATGGGCTGGGGGATTAGCTTCAGTTCCTCTATCAGCCTTGCCCATGTGCTGCTTACCATCATCTGGTCTATTCTGGAGCCATCTGGAGCACTGACCTCCTCCTCCTCCTCCTCCCAGGGTCTGGAATGTGGCGCTGTGCATGCTGTGCCTTTGTATTCTGGCTCAGAAGGAGAAGTACGGTGTGATGGAGACGAGCTTGAGCTCCCCTGGTAGTCTAAAAGGAGACAAACCCCACTGTCAACGTGAGGGTCTTTCTGGATCACATCTGTGTGTTGTCAAGGACCGGTCATCATTCTGCACGTACTTTTCCAGCCCTCCATCACCAGCAGTGATGAAGATCCCTGTCTGCCCCTGTGCCTTGCCCTCTGGCGGAGGCTCCTTACCTTTCTGCCCCTAAGCCTCTTTGCTTGGCCAAATGATGGCCTTTCCCTCATCTCCTCCCACCACCCTGTTGCCCACACGGGGGGCTGACCCATCAGATGGTCCAGCACTGTTGTGCCCACGTGCTGCCCGTGATTCCAAGGTAAGAGGGTTTGCCTGTAGATTGCATCTATGGGGCACCCAGTTGCCTTCACGTGACTTCCACTCTGAGTTGGATGCTGGAAAGCTGCTAAAACTGTGTGAGCTCGCTGTACCAATGCAGCTTTTGCAGCTGATGAACGTGTTAATGAGAACCCACCCGAAAGTGAACTCTGCACTGGAAGTTTTTGTTATCATCAGGATGCTGAGTTCCCTAACAGTCATCAAGTGTCAACTTCTGCACAGATTTTTGTTCTCGTGCTACTCACGGTCGGATTGCTTCATGTGCAGGATTTTCACACACCGAGTATAAAAATACCATGAGCAGTTGCTTCAAACTTCCTCTCATTTCACTGAAATGTGACAATCAGAGCTGCTTCTTATCTGTCAGAAAGTTGTCTGTCCTTTCGATAGCTGCACTTTTGTATTTGTTTTCTTCTTCCCTTTCCCCAGGCTGAATTCTTCTAAGCAGGATTTTCTGGGGGTAGGTAGCTGTTACAGGGACTCACAGTTCCTTGCTATGAGCAGCACAGGCTTCATTGATGCTGAACTCCTTTGGCTGTGCTGTGCTCCATCCCCTGTGCTGTCACCAAAGCTGTCAGAGCTGACCTTGGTCACGGAGTTGAGGCACGAGACAGAGGTTTTAACTCCACTGTCAGCATTTCGGATAAATGTTTGGCTTGATGGTAGGAAACTGTTGCCTGAATTGAGGGTATGGGTGCAGAGATCACATCCCTGCAGGGCAGAGGTGCGCTCAGTGTTGCCTGAGTTGTGATGTTTCCATGCAGGGGATGTGCTGGGCAGCACAGGGGCTTGGCAGCAGCTTCTCATTGCTTCCATTGGTGGGCAGCCATGGTCTGTCTCATCTGGCTGTGGTGCTGTTGCACAGCAGAGGGTGAGCGGGTTGTGCCCAGTAAGGAACAGTAGGGTGCCTCATCTCCATCTGCAGTGGGGTGAGGTAGCTCTGGCCTGGCCCTCGTGGTCAGGTGAACTCTGGTGGCGTCCCTCTCATGATGCCAGCCATTAATGAAGAGACCCCGTGGTTTCAGCCACCGTGAGCAGTCCTGACCTGGAGCCAGCCATAGGTGGCCTTTGTAGGCCAGTCGTCCCTCTTGAAGGCCAGTGGTCCTGCTGGCTGTCTGCCTACCTTGTCCTCCCCCTTCCCAAACCGTCCCTGCCCCACCTTGTGATGAAGATGCTACAGGACACCACACTGAAACCTCCCTGGCTTCCTGTTTCTTGTGTTCCCTTCGTTCAGTGTTGCCACCCACAGGAGGAGACCATGGGCAGGTAGGACAGAGAAGGAACTTTGGAGGCCATTTGTGTGCTGCTCTGCCTCCCCCAGGACCAGCTCTGTCCGAACCCTTCCTGTCGATGTCCTGAGACCCTCCAAAGCTGGACCTTCTCTGTGCAGTCTCTGTGCTCCCTTGTCCTCACTGTCAGAAAGCTTTTTCTGTCATTTACCTTGAATCTTTCCTATTGAACTTTAAGCCCATCTCTTTTCCACGGTTGTTGAGAGCAGATTATTTTTGTCCTTGCCGCAGCTGCCATCTCTCTGCCTTTGTGGCCTCACTGCCCTTTTCCCACCCCATCTTCCATTCTCTGGACTAAACATCCCAGCACACACAGTCTTTCCTGCAGAGCCCTCGAAAGCATAATCCGATCATTACTATTGACTTATTGCAGGTTCTCCCCACATCCTTCATTTAATTCAGATCCCCGTTCCAGCTGACAGCCCACCCGCCCTGCATAGAGCAGTGATTGCATTGCATGTACTGATAGAGATGAGGCCGCTCGTCTCTAAGTCCCAGCGGAGCGCTCCTGTTCTGCCACAATGTGATTTTGGTGGGCTGGTGCTCAGCGTGTGATCCTGAGCTCCTTGGGTCTCTTCCAGCAGAAGCACAGCTGCTGTCTCGTGCTGTGTCCCAGCGCCTGGCTGTTCTGCTGCTTTCTGTTATGCCCAAAGTTCCCCCACTGTGACTTGTGCTCATCACCTCCCTCTTCTTTCCCTGTGCCTCAGAAGAGTCTGACTCCATCTTCTGTAATCCTCGTGCATAAAGAGCAATTATGTCTCCACTGAACCAAGTTATTTTTGTTTTCCTCTCCTCTACGTATTTCTTCAGCTTCAAGCAATCGTTTTGGTTCCAACCCTGTATTGAACTCGTGCTCCTTCCCAGGTTGGCCTCATCTAGGAGTTCAACCAGCGTACTCTGCATTCCTCCAGCCAGGTTTCCAATGAGAACTGGGAATGGGGACCAGTTCCACCCATTCAGCGCGTGTTTGGAGTTCAATGGAGAGTCAGGAATTGGTTTTCTGATCAGTTCTGCATCCACTTGGCAGGAGTCTCACCTCCCAGATTCAATTTATGTCATTTCTGAGGATGTCACATCAGAGTGCCACAATTTTTGCAGAAGACACCAATGTGATACCTTTTGTTGTTCTGTTTTTGGGAAGCCTGGCCTGCC
This sequence comes from Lagopus leucura, assembly GCF_019238085.1. Taxonomy (NCBI): domain Eukaryota; kingdom Metazoa; phylum Chordata; class Aves; order Galliformes; family Phasianidae; genus Lagopus; species Lagopus leucura. The sequence goes on along the minus strand of NW_024962327.1, from coordinate 40,581 downwards.
TCCCTCATAGAAGTAGTGTGGATCCCTTAGGCTGGGTTTGCTCTTTGCAGATTACCGTGGCTGGTCTTTTTTGTGGAGTTCTGCTTAGAATCACAGAATCCTAGAATGGCCTGGGTTGCAAAAGCCCACAGTGCTCATCTGGTTGCAAGCCCCTGCTGTGTGCAGGTCGCCAACCAGCAGCCCAGGCTGCCCACAGCCACATCCAGCCTGGCCTCCAATGCCTGCAGGGATGGGGCATCCACAGCCTCCTTGGGCAACCTGTGCCAGTGCCTCACCGCCCTCTGCATGAAAAACTTCCTCCTCATATCCAACCCAAACCTCTCCTGTCTCACTTTAAAGCCATTCCCCCTTGTCCCATCACCATCCACCCTCACAGCCGTTTCCCTTCCTGTTTATACACTCACCCCGTGTTGCTCTGGACAAGGCAATGAAGTTGCTTCATCTGTAGAGCCATGCTCCTTGGTGAAGCCCTCGGTGATGCCATTCCTCGTTCAGGCATTGAGGCCCTTTGGGGATTTTCAAGTGAACTTGCAGTGCTGGAGGTTTCTCCTGCAGGTGTTGGCAGCACGGCTCTCTCCTGCTCTGCAGATCTCAGAGGCAATTCATGGACACATCACCAAACCAGGCATCGTGCCCCAGGTACTGTGTGCTGGTGCATCGGGACCACCTGGTTCCTCATTCAGATACAGCTGCTTTGCGTTCACAGCCAATTGTGGAGCAAAAATGGAAGCATGAAGGCAGCACTCCCCAGCTCCGGTGATGCTGCAGCTTTCCCCTTTACTGACTTGGTGGGGGCACTCCATCCACCCTACAGTGCTTTTCTGTGTCCCATCCCTTCTGTGCACACCTTGCTCGTTATCTCTCACTCCATGACTCGACCTTTCTCCATCTCTTCTGGCTCTGTCACGCACATAATTGGGCATCAGAACGTGGTAGCGCTCGCAACGATCTGCCTCGAGTCCTTAAAGATTTGCACTCGGATGCAAACTTAACATTATCATTTCCTCCGGCCTTCAGCACAATGCAAACAGGTTGTTGGACGCATCTTCTTCAAAGATTTGTATCTTGTTGCTCTAAAATAGACATCACGGTCTGAACTCTGCAATTTGCAGTCACGTTGCCCAGGCAACAGAGTTTTCTCAAACAGAGTGGTTTTGTTGAAAAATGCCTTTGGTTAACTGTGATTTGTCTCATTTAACTTCAAAATGTCACCGATGGTGTTTGGACTTCTAACCAGTGACATCACAGCTTGTGATGCTATAGGAGGTAATGCCTCTCCTTCTGCTGGTGTAGGTGAGCGCCGGTGCTGAGTGGACTCGGAAGGGAATGACAGAGCTGCTTCTTTTGCATCTATCTGTGCACTCATGCAAGCTTGCTGCTCCTCACTGTGTGTAAAGCACAGAAACAGCAGCTGCTGTTGGATACGTTTTACAGAGTTGGTACGAACGCCAGAAATTTCAGCTGTTGTGGTGATGTTTTGTTATTAAGGAGTTCCATGTTTTCTTGTCATCACTACAGTGGTCACCTTGTTCTCCTCCATATCTCCTCCCCTGTCGAGCATTCAGGTTGTAGAGGCTGTGGGTCTGGAGGAGGCTGATCCTGCTCTCCAGTGCTACAGCAGAGGGAATTAGAATAATCCGTGGAGGTGCAGAGTTCCAGTTGGCACTTGGAGGGCTTGTTCATAGAATGGAATCATAAATCTTAGTCTAGGAAAGGAGCACAACGCTCATCTCGTTCCAACCCCCTTGCGATGTGCAGGGTCACCAACCAGCAGCCCAGGCTGCCCAGAGCCACATCCAGCCTGGTTCAACCCATTGTGTGCTGAAGATGCAACGCGCCTTCCTCACGCTTGCTGCCTTTGCTGCCTGAGTGGGAAAATGGAACATCTGTTGTGCATTCCAGAGCATGTTCGTTAAAAGTCAACGTAACTGATGAAGATCATAGAATTTTCAATCCGTGGATTGAAAGTGTGGAACCTTTGAGAGATTGATTGTGTCTGTTTGGGATCTTTGCCTTTCATGACAGCGCGCTGACCCAACTTCCAACCTCCTTTATGCTCAAAGTTAAAACTCCCTGGCAGTCCAGGTGTCATCAGTGTGGCTTGCAGGGAAAACGAGCAACCAGTTCACATTGATGAGCCCACGTATCTTGGGCTCAGTCTAAAGGCTCCACCATGGAGGAGAAGTGTGCTGTATCGTGCATCCTCACACATGAGTGCCCTTGGATGGAGGGCCAGGGGCCACATTTTCTTCAGTACCCACCTGTGCTGAGGGAATCACATCTTTGTTCTTAGTTCTTCACCTTCTTAATTTTTTGGCAAAGTAAGCATGTTGTTTTTGTCCTTCCAGCAGTGGATGGCTGGGATAACGGGTCGTTATCCTTTCTGTAATGCTATTTTTTAAGGATTCTGTCAGGGTTTCCCCAGTCTTGGTGCTCTCCAGGTCTCTCTTCCAACTCATGCTGTCAATCTGCATTCCTCCTTAAAGACCCATGTCCCAAAACCATGGCCATCAGTCCAGATGGGCCATTGCCAACTTGTGGTTCCTCCTAGAACTACCTTTGTCGATGCAATATCCCCATTAATTGGTTTAATTTGAGGTTGCTGACGTTACCACGCGTTGTTTCCTGCTTCTTGAAGCTGGTTCTTCTCTGCCTTACATTTATGCATTTGTTTTTTCCATGCCAAGCAGAATGCATCTTGCTAGACCTGAATTTCACCTCTCTGCTTCTGTCAGCCGGACTCATAAACCTGTCAGTCAGACTTGGCATGTTTGTGCCATTTCCTTTTAACAAGGTTCTCCTAGAACTAAGGAAACTATCATTAAAACAAGAATAAAATCTAATTAGAGTCCGTGGTGTTGAACCTGGTATGATGTATACAAGAGAAAATAATGCAGGAAAGCATTCTAAATGCTAAATATGCATTAGTGTTCATGATGTGCTGTGCACAGCTGCTGTGAAGAGTCTGGAAAACAAAGCAGGCATTGTGGAGATCGTTAATATTTCTTACATGAAATCACTTACAAAATGTTTTGATGCTTCCAAAAAGGTTTTAAACAGACAGAAAGCTGCTCAGGTGAGCAGAAGGCGCAGCAATGGATGGCAATGAGGGGAAGGTAAACCCAAATAGGGGCAAAGAAACCGTGCAGCAAAGAGAAGGGAAAAGATGCAGAGTACCGTTAGTGCAACTATGAAGATGAGTGCAGCTTCTCTGCTGGAACCAGAGGAGAATAAGAGGAAAGTAGGAAAGGGAGAAAAAGGGAAGTTTGCTCTCAACAGAGCTGAAGTTGCTTTTCTCCTGAATGAAGTGAGTGAGCCTGCTCTCTTTCTAGCAGCGTTTCCACTCCATAAGTAGGACTTCAGCCCGTGCTTGGTTGGCGTACGCCTTGGTCTCATTTCAGCCTCAGGCCCCAGCAGCTTGGTGTGTGCGACGAAGCAGCCGGGCAGCTCCTGCTCCGGGTTCTGTGCTCAATGCTTCTGGTAATTACTTAAAAGCACTGCTGACAGAATTTCTCCAGTTTTCCAAGGCGCAGAGTCTTCATGGGCATGAAAACTTCCTCTGCTGTCTTGTCCTGACTCTGCAACTCACCAGGAATTGCCAGTTTGAGCATTAGTGATGGCTGGCGGATGCTGTCTGCCGTCCTCCTTCCCCACAAGCGATGGATTCCGTGCAAGCACAGAATCACCAAGGTTGGAAAAGACCTCCAAGATCATCCAGTCCAACCATCTGCCTACCGCCAATATTCCTCCACTATCCTGAATTCCTGTCTGCACGCCGTCCCTGTGGAAGAACACAAGTTTCCCATTCCTCCCTACCCTGCCTTGGTGCCTTTTGTGCTCTGCTGCGCCTGTGATGGACCGAGGACTGACCCATGGCTTTTCCTCTTTGTGACAGCATTACAACATTTTCTCCTGGTAGATCGCTGCCCTGCTCAGCTTCCCTTTATCAATCATGATGCAGTTGAGCTTCGGGCTTCCCATCGCTGGTTTCAGCCCGCAGACCGTGAGAAGCCAATCTGATGATGAATGATTTCCTGTCATCATGTAACAGGTTGAAAGCTGGTTTGTTTCTGAGGGCCTGAGCATGAGCACACTCTAGGAACGTGTGTGTGCCAGGCAGTTGCACCCCAGGCCTGCTGCCCTGCATTGGACACGCATCCCCTGCCCTTGTGCTGGGTGCTGCCCCAGGCACTGCATAGGCTGCTCACCCAGAAGCAGCTTTCATTTGCCTGATGAACCTTTTTTTTTTATTTTATTTTTTTAATTTAGCTTCTCTCTTAAGGCTTCCTCCTTATCATCATTTTATTTAATTTCTTTTCTCTCTCTTTTCATTTGAAGTTTGTCTTGCAGAAATTGATCAGGTTTCTGGCCTCCTGGCTTCCTCCCACTCCTCCTCCAACCTTCAGTGTGAGACTGATCTAATTCTGAGTCAGATGCCATCTCGGTTTCCATTATCCCAATGATGTTGCTGACTTGAAATCTTCCCTGACCTGCAGCAATCGTGCTCCTATTTCAGATGCCACACTAGAGCCTCTGCTTTGCTCCAAGCCCACCGGGTCCTCATCCTTCAGGCTCAGGCCCACTCAGTTCTGATGGTAAGGGCCATTCTGCACACAGATCTGTGCTGCTCAGGTCCTTGAGAGCATCCTTCAGTGGTGCAGAGCCCAGATGATAACAAACACTGCCAAGAGGACTGGCCTTTCCTCTTCATCTGATGCTCCCTGCACTAGATGGCCCCGTTCATCACGACTCCATCTGAACAAGTTAGCTGAGAGATTCACTCATTTGTTCCTCTGTCCACCCTGCTGTACCTGAGGCTCTGTGTTTGCAGAATGCTGGGTTCAAAGGAACCTCTGGGGCCATCTGGTCCAACCCCTGCAGCAGCAGGGTCACGCAGAGCCGCTTGCCCAGGGCCACCTCCTGGACTGCCATGCTTCAGCTGGTGTCCGTTGCCTCTTGTCCCATCACCAGGCACTGCTGACGTGAGCCTGGCTTCTTTTCCCAGGTGCTGCCCATTTGTCCTCGCATTGCTCTTTGTGTTTTAATGATCTCAGTGTCTGTGTGGGCCCCATAAAGCTCTGGCCAAAGCAGTTCTTCCCTTGCAGAGCCTTCCTCTGAGCCTTCAGGAGGTGCCACCAGCCCACCTTCAGTCTATGTGGGAAGCTGAAGGTTGCTCCTTCCTGCAGCATGACTGGTTTATGGAAGCGGTGACCTCCAGGGCATCCCATCTGTTGGCTGCAGAGCTGTCCAGTGCCCACGGATGGAGGCAGGCTGTGGGGAAGGTGAGGTGACCCCCCACACCAAGGCTGCTGGCAGTGCTCACGCTGCTTTTTGGATAAGGCTCTGCTGTTCTCCCCGCTGCCTGTGCTGATGGCTGCCATCCCTACTGGAGAGAGAGGCAAGATTTACTCCTCTAAATCTGCAGCTCATATTTCTTCTCCTGCTCAAAGGCTTCCATGCTGCTGCCTTAAAGTTTTTCAGCTTCCCAGGAGGATTCAGATTTCAGAACTCCCTGCTCCTCTTGATGGAAGAGATCACAGAATCATCTGTCTCTCTTTAGGACGGTTTTGTGATGCATCTCATTAGGAAAATCATCGTGCTTTTCCAGCAGAGCCATATGCCTCATCTGAAACAACCAAGAAGGCTCTCTCTCTCTTAGGCTGGGGCTGAATGGCTACAGCTCTGGATTTATCTTTTGTTTCTCAAGTACGTTTGCCTGATGCAGGTGATTGGCAGACACTCCTTGTAGGCTGAGGTGCAGAACGTTGATCTCGCTGCCTGTCTGAAGTTCCTCTTCTAAATCAAGGCCTGTGAGTCTGGTCCATAGCAAAAGAAGAAGAAGAAAAAAAGGCTTTTTTGCTGTATAGGCCATGGGCAATAAGTTGGGCACTGTCAACACGCTGCACGGTTGGTTGGCAGAGGCAAAGGGCATCGGAGGTGTGTTTATCTCAGATCCGCTGCGCAGCTCATGCACAGGAGGCACAGGAGGTCTGTCTGTTGCTTGCAGGCAGTGTTTGGTCTACAGTGTAGTCATACAGCGCCTGACCCCAACGACACCTCCTGGAAGCAGCAGACTATCTGCATCTGTGCCGTGTCACGGCAGCACGCATTGCTGGGAACGCGTTGGGAGTTCCTGCTCATATGGCAGCCCAGATGGAAGCACCGTATGCGAGCGGTAGGAGCCACCCAGTAGGACTGCCAGACTTCTGGGAATCTAGAACAAATATAGAACATGCTTCACAGCTCCTGGCCGAGTGAAGGTAGGCAACTCTGCACAAAGTCCTGGCGCCCATTCGTGCTCTGGTGCTGTCAATTGTGCTGATCAAAAAAGAAGACATTTGGCTCCCCGTTATCTGAGAGAGACAGAAAGCCATCAAGACTGGAAAGCCTCTCTTTGGAGACGTTCTGCAGAAAGCGGTGTAGAAATGGCTGATGTTGCAAAGTTGGGCAGGGTGTGAGTGCTGCTCAGAGACTGAGGAGAGTTAAGTGCTACAGAACCAAATTGCTGCCTGCAGCCAACCAAACTAATGGGCTGCTTTCACAGAGTCACAGAATGGCCAGGGTTGGAAGGGACCTCATGGATCATGAAGCTCTGACCTGCCACCATGCGCAGGGCCACCAACCAATTCTGCATTTCATACTACACCAGGCTGCCCAGGGCCCCATCCAACCTGGCCTCCAACACCTCCAGGGATGGACGGGGCATCACAGCCTCTCTGGGCAGCTGTTCCAGCCCCTCCCCTCTCTCACAGCACACAACTTCCCCCTGACATCCAACCTCCAGCTGCCCTCCCTCAACTTCAAACCATTTCCCCTCGTCCTGCTGTCATCTCCCCTTTCAAAAGCGTTGACTCCCCTTTCTGCAGGTCCATTCCCTTCTTGCCCAGCAGCATGGCTGATAATTGCTTCCTTCTCACCCCATCTTATCCCATAGCTGCCTCTGCTGCACCTCCACTTGCTTCCTCCTGGCTCTGCTCCTGCCTTCTCTCTGTGTTTGCACCCAACTTTTGTCAGCACACGTTTTGCACGCCCAGGATGGTAACAACAAAGTTCTGAACTTCTCCAACTGTTGCAGCTCGCAGCTGAGGAATGCCTCTAAGAAGGTGGTGTGCTTCAATGCAGAGCATAAAATATTCGGAGATTGGTTTGATTCTGAAAGCATTTTTTGATGTTTTTTCCTCAAGTCAGAGGTTCCAGCATGGGCAGAGTGTACTTTTCCAGCTATAAAAATGCACAAAAATACCCAGCATTTCATAGTTGCACATTCTGGCCTCTACTTACTGTTACCATAAAGCTAAACTCTTTCTAATCAAATTTGACTTCCCCTTTTTTTTCTTTCCACTTAATGGACTTCCCTATCAGTTTTTATGTCACCCAGGGGCTTCCCTCAAGCCAGAAGCATTTGATGGGGACTGACTCAGGGTTAGTTGGTGTTTTGCTGCTCCTCTGTCTCCCAGCCCACCCCTTCCCTTCCGTTTGGGAGCTTTCCCCCAGCAGTGACTGTGTCAGCTCCAAGTGCTGCAGGACCTGTCCACTCCTCAGCAGAGGGAAATGCAGCTTTGTTGTGGATGCTTTCTGACACTGAAGAGCAAATGGGGCTAACTCACCCCTTGGCTCTCCCAGTGCTCATACTTGTGAGTATATGCACCCAAGGTGTTTCTATTCACTATTGTGCCATCACTGCACGAGGGAAGGGGCTTCATTTTGTAAATTATTTTTTTGAACTTCAGGATAGTTGTTCTTTTGGTAGGACAAGGGGGAATGGCTTTAAAGTGAGACAGGGGAGGTTCGGGTTGGATATGAGGAGGAGGTTTTTCATGCAGAGAGCAGTGAGGCACTGGCACAGGTTGCCCAAGGAGGCTGTGGATGCCCCATCCCTGCAGGCATTGGAGGCCAGGCTGGATGTGGCTCTGGGCAGCCTGGGCTGCTGGTTGGCGACCTGCACACAGCAGGGGGTTGGAGCTGATGCTCACCATGATCCTTTGCAACCCAGGCCATCCTATGGTTCTATGATTTGCACTTCCCATAGAAAATGCCTATTGCAGGTTGAAGCCTTCTGAGGTCCTGGCCATGGGGTAACCTGCTGCAGGTGGGAGTGGGTAAGCTGGAGCTCTGGGCTGAGCCAGGGGCTGTAGGGGGCAGCCTGGTGAGGCCCTGCAGCACTGCTGTGGATGGGTATGGGATTGATAAAGGAAACTGCCCTGATCCTTAGGTAACACAATCAAACAAGTTGCCCAGAGAGGTGCTGCTGCCCATCCCCACAGACAGCCACGCTCAGGGGATGGGGCTCTGAGCACTGGTGGAGCTGTGGATGTCCCTCCTCACTGCAGGGAGTGGGACCAGATGGCCTTTAGAGGGCCCTTCCAACCCAAACCACTCTGTGATTGTATGATAAACAGATTTCCCATCTCTGTGCCCTCAGAAAAGCCTCAGGACCCAGAGCTGTGCCCAGCAGTGTCCCACGGTGTCTGTTGGAGGCAATCGTTTCAGCGCTAGGATCCATCGTGCTGCAAAGCCCCAGCTGAGGGAACACTGCAATAAGGGAAATCCTTTCATCTTCCTTGCATTTCCCAGTTGAGTTGTGAAATGCAAACAGCTCTTCTCCCTTCTCAGGGATTGATGTGAGCTGATATTTGTATCAGACGTCTCCTTCAGCGCGTTGTTTCTCGCCGCTCCTGGAAGCCGCGGCGTTTCCAAGGCTGTCACCTGCATGGGATGTGTTATTGTTTGAACAACTTTGAAGCTGAAATGCTTCTTTCAAACTCTCCTTTCCGGCCTTTTGCCAGTCTGGGTTCTCAGCTATCGGATCTCCCCGCGTTTGGGTGATTTGTCCTTCTTTACAAAAGCTTTTGTTGCCTCTTTACAGAATGGGACCTTTGGGACAGCAAGCCTTGTGCACGTGTGTGTAGAGAGAGGGGGATGCAGTTGGACACAGGCTGGGGGGGAAAGCAAGTTTGGACTCACTTCTCTGTTACTGTGGGCTCGTTCTGAGGTTGCACACGGAAAGTCTCCTTCCTCCTGGCCATCTCTGATCTTGTACAGTTCTGGCTGAGGAGTTGGAGCGTGAATTCCAGGCCTTGGGAAATAAATAAATCACATAAACATTGTTGAGCTGAGGATAGTAAGACTATTTCTGCTGATAAAGGATGATAGTAGAGAGGTGTGCGTGCTGTACTGAGTCACCAAGTTAAAAATATCCCTTTGTCACAAGTTAGTGGTAAAATGCAAACAAACCTCGTGTTTCCAAAAGCTGTTCCTGTAGGAGGGCTGAGCAGCTGGAGCTGCACCCGGCTCCGTCGGTGTCTGGGGGGTTTGGCATCCCATAGAACCATAGAATGGCCTGGGTTGCAAAGGAGCACAGCGCTCATCTGGTTCCAAGCCCCTGCTGTGTGCAGGTCGCCAACCAGCAGCCCAGGCTGCCCAGAGCCACATCCAGCCTGGCCTCCAATGCCTGCAGGGATGGGGCATCCACAGCCTCCTTGGGCAACCTGTGCCACTGCCTCACCGCCCTCTGCATGAAAAACTTCCTCCTCACATCCAACCCAAACCTCCCCTGTCTCACTTTAAAGCCATTCCCCCTGTCCCATCACCATCCACCCTCACACACAGCCGTTCCCCTCCTGTTTATCCGCTCCCTTCAAGCACTGAAGGCCACCATGAGGTCTCCCTGGATCCTTCTCTTCTCCAAGCCAATCAATCCCAGTTCCCTCAACCTTTCCTCACAGCAGAGCTGCTCCAGCCCTCTGCTCATCTCAGTGCCTCCTCTGGACCCGCTCCCAGAGCTCCACGTCCTTCCTGTGCTGGGTTCCCCAGACCTGGACGCAGCGCTGCAGATGGGGCCTCACAAGAGCTGAGCAGAGGGGGACGATCACCTCCCTGTCCCTGCTGGCTGCACTGTTTTCATGCAGCCCGGATCACAGTTGTCCTTCCGGGCTGCGAGCGCACACTGCTGGCTCGTGCCCAGCTTCTGGTCCACCAGGACCCCCAAGTCCTTCTCCGCAGGGCTGCTCTCAAGGACATCTTCACCCAGTCTGCATCAATAGCTGGGATTGCCCCAACCCGATGCAGCACCCTGCGCTTGGCCTTATTGAGCATCATTAGGTTCACATGGCCCCACTTCTGCAGCCCGTCCAGGTGCCTCTGCATGGCTTCCCTTCCCTGCAATGTATCGAGCATTTCCTGATGGGGTGGATGATCTCAAACATCCACCTGAAGCTCACACAGGGCTGTGGGGATGGCCCTGGCAGGGGCACAGTCCATACAGCGCAGGACCCAAGCAGCCCAGAGTGATTCTTTGAGCTTAATGTTCCGAGGAGCACCAATGGATTTTCGTGTTCTCCTTCCCGTTTCAGTTTGGTTCTTTCATGTTTTCGGAACCAGGTCCAAAAATATTCTGTTGAAAAATTGTTCTGACTTTTGTTGTTTCAGGTTGGAGACTGAGAACAACCTGTGCTGCAAAGAGCGGTCAGCACTGCGCAGCTGCCCAGGGCAGCAGGGAGCCCCCATCCCTGGGGCTGTTCAGTGACCACAGGGATGTGGCACTGGGGGACGTGGGCAGTGGGATGGGCTGGGGTTGGATTGGGGATCTCGGAGCTCTTTTGTGCCTGAATGATTCTGTGATCTTATCAGTGCCTACAAGTCATTCCTGGCTGGTGTCAGGCATACAACCACCGAGCTGTGAGGAGATGGGAACGGTGATCTGCAAGCTCTTCGCCACCCTTTTGGTGCACAACCGTCCACAGACGCTCTCCCTGCAATGCTGGGAGTTTTTTCACCTTGGGGTTACTGACTGGGCGAGCTGAGGCAGAACAATTGTTGGCTTTGCATCCCCCACGGAAAGCAGCTGTTGTCAGTCCATATGGTGCAGTCTGTGCAAGCGAGCACGGGATCAGTGCTGTTCGGAGCCGCTCAACTCTCTTCCCTCCCTCTCATTTCAGGTGGCCATAATTGCAGGAAATTTTGAGTTGGCTGAAATCATCAAAACCCACAAAGAGTCCGATGTTGGTGAGTTGGATCTTTTTTGTTTTCTTATCCTCTTTTTTAATCTTCCTGTGGAGTTCAGGGCTGTTGTCAGGCGGCTTTGTGACCTGGTGCTTTCGTGGTGCTGCTCGCGGTGGCTGGCACAGCCTGCAGCCTGCTCTGGGTCTCTGGAGCAGCAGGATGGATCCGCTTTCCTTCTGGGGCCATCGGTGTTCAGCTCATTTGTCCAGCACAGTGTTTGCTTATGGCTGCTGAGATTGCCAAAGTTAAGAGTGAGCCAAACCGTTAGTCTGGAGTGGGTCTGAAAAGCGCACTGTGAAATCCTTTGCCTTTTGTCTCTGTGCATTTTTGGGGCCGTTTCATACTGGAGCTCTTCTCCTGCAAAAGCTGTTAGCCAGAGCTGGGGCAGGGAGACGTGTCTTCTTGCAGCAGGGCTGATGGTTATGGAGCTGCCCCCACCACAGAGCTTCTATAAGTGATTGCTTCTTTCAGTTTGGTATTTCCTGCACCACCTTTTCCTTCCCATCTCTTCTCTCCATTTGTGGTGTAAACATTATCCTGTAATCATGCAGAGCCGACCTTTAGGTCAGGTGTAACAGCAGCTGGGAGCAAAGAAAGAGGGGTGTTTGAAGGGATGTCATTCGTCTTCCCAAGCAGCTGCTGTGCATGGAGAGCGCAGCGCTCAGGCAGTGGCTGGACACGTGCTGCCGATGCACAGCATTGAGTGAATTCCCTGTTTTTGCTTTGCTTGGACACTTTGCAGCTTTTGCTTTACACTCCTGAATAGTTCTTTATCTCAATCTGTCCGTTTTCTCACTTCTTACCTTTCTGATTCTCTCCCCAGTCCTGCCTGGGGGGAGCGGGTGAGCAGCTGCGTGGTGCTGAGCTGCCTACCAGGGTTAACCCACAACAGGCTACAGGTGGAGCACGACTTGTGGAGACTGGAACAGTCTCCAGCTATTAGGCTTGGCTCTTGGAAGCATCCCTGAGTCTGGGAACCTGCACCCCAGCTCGTCCTTTTATCACTTATTTTCTCAGGCTCCCACTAACAGCTGAATCGTAGAGCCATAGAATGGGCTGGGTTGCAAAAGCCCACAGTGCTCATCTGGTTCCAAGCCCCTGCTGTGTGCAGGTCGCCAACCAGCAGCCCAGGCTGCCCAGAGCCACATCCAGCCTGGCCTCGGATGCCTGCAGGGATGGGGCATCCACAGCCTCCTTGGGCAACCTGTTCCAGTGCCCTCTGAGTGAGCTGCTGAGGACCTTTGAAAAGAGTCAGAAAGGATTTGGGGAAAAGGCTGAATCTTATCAAGAAGTGTTAGAAACAGTGCTAACGAGAAGGCTGTCCTATTAATCCGAGGGGAGGGAGACTGCAGTGGAAAGGGTATGGGAGTAGATGACCTCCAAAGGTCTCACCAGCCTCAGTTGATTGGATTGATGTCTAACAGGGTGGCACAATTTTATTGAAGAAGTTTAAGGAAAACGGCATGAAACTGTGTCAAGTAAGAATGAATTGTTTGTGCTTTCGATGGGTCTGTTTGAACAAAATAGGTCAGATAACAGTTGCGAGCTGATCGCACACAAACCAGCAGGGCCAGATGGCATCCACCTGGGGTCAGTGGAACTGGCAGATGAACATCCAGGCAAGGAGAAATTGCCTTCTGAAGTTCATTAAGAACTGAGAAGTGCGAATGTCCGGCTGGAGGAGAACAAGGTTATTTGGGAGCACGATGTGGGGTGGGGAAGGGGTCAGCGTGAGGTGTGGGGGCTCTGGAGCACCTCCTGCAGGGCTGTTTGTTTGCCCCATTGGCATTCAAGTCTTCAATCTGCTTCAGTCAGCGCCTGTCAGCCATGTGCATGACTCGGTGTAATCAGACGTGCTCCTCATTACCTGTTCTTCACAACAATTTGCGGTGGCATTAATTGCACGTCGTTTTGCATCAGCTGGATCTCGTGTCAGCTGCTCAGCAATTTTCACCATCGCTCTTTCTGGGAAGTTCTCTTAGTCTGCAAGTTTTCAAGTGTTTGTTTCAGCTAATGAGTGGCTTTGTCATCGTGATGTGATGCAAATGCCTCTCCCTGCTGCTTTTGGAGTAGAGTTCTGCATCTACAAAACAACCCGAAGGCCATCAGAAGTTTCCTTCCTTCCGTACGCCACTTGGTTTTTGTTGGTGTTTTGTCTCCATTTTGAATGCATTGTAACTCCCTATTGATTTCAATTATTTTCCCCAATTAGAGGATAAATATATCCTACAATACCAATTGATGTCTTCAGTTTGCTGCTTTTGTCCAACTAAGCACTTAACCGTAGCTGCTTTATTTCACAACTGTGGTTCTGTGACTGCTGTTCCTTTTTTAAGCTCGTGGTTTTATTCATATTTACTCTTTCTACACGGAAGGAGATGCAGGGCAAACAGTGCAGCATTAGTTCAATGCTGAGAAATTGGTCTTAAGCATATAAGAGTGGTTGGGACCATCTTCCCTCTTTTAATGCCAAATAGAATCGGGTCATGATTCACGGTCACTAAGCAACCAACTTCAAGTCAGAGGAATTCGTTCATCATCAGTCATAATGAGACCCAAAGCAGTTGCCCTGTATTACGTCAAACACCTTTTTTGTTGGGGAATTCCAATCTGCATGAGATCAGCATCATGGCAGCAGTTTTCCTTAGGGGTGGTGGTAGGGGTGAGGAAGTTCCTCACCCCCTCTGGTCCGGTTCGGCAGCTCTGCTGACCCACAGCAGTCCGTTCTTTTGGGATGCATCCACCTCTTGGCTCACATCTGCTGGGAATCCTGCAGCCCTGGCTCCCTGGTGGCTCTGTATGGGAGCATTGGTGGCACAGAGCCTTCCTCTCTCCTTTTACCTTGGAACAGATGTTTTTTTTCAAGGTGTTTAGGAAGGTGAAGACCTAAATTGGGCCTAGCAAGGGTCAGGAAGTGACAGGGACACGTAGCTCCTCACTGTGTCCTTCCCACGTGGAGATGATGAGCAGTGCATATCCCAGTGCATGCGTGTGTGAACGGACAGCAGGGCATTAATTTAGACCACGACACTTTTGGAAGATTCCATGAGTCTTCAAGCACTGAATTGTCCATAAAAACACCCAGCTTTGGGTGCCCCCACCAACTCAGGCCCACCCGTGGGCTGGGGCACCTCCAGGGATGGGGCACCCACAGCTCTGGGCATGACTACCACCAGGCTCTGAGGACATGCAGAATGGCATACAGCAACTCAGATAAACGTACGAGACAAGCAGAAGTAGAGGCTGTGACATACATTTCTTCCTTTCCAACTTCTTCCCCTGATTCCTTCTCAAAGGAATCTTTGATAGATGTTGAAAAGCTTTGCACCGAAGCCATAAATAAGTACTCACACGATCAAAAGCTTCATTTCTTTTTCCCTGATTGTGTCAGGTTTCCCAGAATGTGTAACAAATGTGGAAGTTTTTGCTGAGCTTAATCTACCACCCATGCTTTTATTTTTTGCCAGTGACCTCTGTGTGTGTATGTGTGTAGGTCATTGCTAAAGATAAAAAGCATGTATATGGCTGTTCCAAGAACCAGCTTGCTGAATGATATTGGAAATAGCTCCCACTCCATTCTATTGCCTTCTATTTGGTCAGACTCTGGAACCAGGGAGGTGGGGGAGTCGCCTTGTTAAGTGTTCCATAAATGTGTAGATGTTGTACTGAGGGACATGGTTTAGTGGGGGAATATTGGTGGTAGATGGACAGCTGGACTGGATGATCTTAGAGGTCTTTTCCAACCTTGGTGATTTTGTGATCTATATACGGGTAATTGGAGCATAGTAAGTTTCTATGTGACTTGCTTCCTTGTGCCATCTACAAAGACCTTTTTCCTCACTGTTGTCAGTCAGAATACTGAGCGACCTGAAGCCTTGGTCTCACCAGCCCTTCAGTTCCTAAGGAAAGAGTTCTCTGTTAGAATAAATAGAATGTGGTTGACTGGTGGGGCAGCTCTTGGGTCCTGCTGGAAGGTGGTTATCTTTAGGTGAACCAGGTGATGCTCAAAGCTGCCTTCCAATCCAATTCAACCCAACCCAACCCAGCCCAACCTAACCCAACCCAACCCAACCCAGCCTAACCCAACCCAACCCAACCTAA
>NW_024962327.1:0-25469 GCF_019238085.1 Lagopus leucura | reverse complement strand
CAGCCTAACCCAACCCAACCCAACCTAACCCAACCCAACCCAACCCAGCCTAACCCAACCCACCCCAACCTAACCCAACCTAACCCAACCCAACCCAACCTAACCCAACCCAACCTAACCCAACCCACCCCAACCTAACCCAACCCAACCCAACCCTACCCAACCCAACCTAACCCAACCCAACCCAACCCAACCCAACCCAACCCAACCCAACCCAAAAGGTTCTATGAATTACAGTAAAGCAGAGCTGAGATCAGTGCTCTTGTTGGCACATCACATTCAGTGTTCTGAACTGGAGATGTCACACAGCAGAAGTCCTGCCGTGGTCCTGAGAGCACAGATACTCTGCAGAAAGTCTCTCCAGGCCAGGAAAATTGAGCTGAGTTGTGTTGGCTGTCAGTGCTTGTTTTTTGGACGTTGCGTTGAGGGATATGGTTTAGTGAGAACTATTGGTGATAGGTGGGTGGTTGGACTGGATGTTCTTGTAGGTCTTTTCCAACCTTGGTGATCCTGTGGTTCTGTTTGGAAATGGCATTAAAAACCAACTTGGTGACCTGGGTGTGCCTTCATCGTTGGGCACAGCGCTGGGAGGAGCAGCACCTCTGGTGGTGGATTCCCCTCACAGAGGAGGAGCATCGTCTGCTGCACCTCATGGTGGGGCTCTGATGTCCTCTCCTTGCTGGGGGATGTGGTGATGTGGGGGAGCACTGAGCCTCTGTTCTCACTGGGGTTGGCTGGGTGTGTGTTCTGCACTCACCATGGCACTCTTTGCCAACGATATCTGTGTGTGTGTGTGTAGGACATTGGTAAAGATTAAAAGCATTTATACAACTGTACCTCTGGCACTTTGGAAGGAATCATAGAATCATAGAATGGCCTGGGTTGAAAAGGACCACGGTGAGCATCAGTTCCAACCCCCTGCTGTGTGCAGGTCATCAACCAGCAGCCCAGGCTGCCCAGAGCCACATCCAGCCTGGCCTCCAATGCCTGCAGGGATGGGGCATCCACAGCCTCCTTGGGCAACCAGTGAAGGAAGTATTGGGCATAGAGGCCAACGGTTCAGTGAGTGCTCCTGCAATTCCTTGGAACTGAACTGCAGCTTTTGGACTGCTGGCTGGAACGTACAGAGCCAAACCAGCGTCCTTGATTGCTGCCCTTGGAATGGAGGGAGGAAGTTTGACAGTGAGGCTGAGAGCCTCCTCCCCTGTGCTGCTCACAGGTGAATTGGCTGCACCTTTGGGGACAGCATGGGGGAAAACTCGCAGCTTTAATTAACGTGTATTTTTAGCAGCTTCAATTTCAGTTACACAAATACAGAGTAAGGGCTGCTCCCACTGTGCAGAGCTGCGCTGGCAGAAGTGGAGTGGGAGGAGGAGAGAGGAGGGGCTGTGTCCAGCCATGGAGCACCAAATGTGAGCGCGGGTCATCGAGAGCCACATGGAGACAGCTGGAGAAGTGTTGGAGGATGCTTTCAGTTTTGTTGATTGAAAAAAGCAGAGCATCACAAGGCTCTGATTCCTGCCTGAGGAATGCTTCTCAGTGCTGAAAATCATAGAATGCAATCACAGAACCATAGAATGGCCTGGATTGCAAAGGACCACAATGCTCACCTGGTTCCAAGCCCCTGCTGTGTGCAGGTCGCCAACCAGCAGCCCAGGCTGCCCACAGCCACATCCAGCCTGGCCTCCAATGCCTGCAGGGATGGGGCATCCACAGCCTCCTTGGGCAACCTGTGCCAGTGCCTCACCGCCCTCTGCATGAAAAACTTCCTCCTCATATCCAACCTAAAACACCCCTGTTTCACTTTAAAGCCATTCCTCCTTGTCCCATCACCATCCAGCCTCACACACAGCCGTTCCCCCTCCTCTGGAGCAGGCAGCTCTGCTCAGCCCTGGCCTTGTGTCCCTTTCCTCCATCTCCCCTTCCTGGAAGCGACACCTGGGAGTCTCCTGGAGCAGCAGGGAGGTGCTGGGTGCCTCCTTCCTTCGCCTTGGTAATTTTCCACTGTTAAAATGTAAATGTAGCCTCTCAGCCTGGAACTGCGGAGACATTTGCACTTGGTGTGCTTTTGCTCTTTTACATGAATATTTAACACCAAGCCAGTAAATCTCTAAATAACCTCGCAGTGTTGATTGCCTCTTGGCTCATTACCCGCAGCTCGGGGCTGCCTGGAGCTGCTCAGGTGCTGCTCAGGTGCCGGCACAGCGCTGCGGGTCCCAGGGCTCCTCGGGGAGCTCTGCTGCACCTCACGGCAGTGGAGCAGTGAGAGGCATTTCCAGCCCCAAGCTTTGCATTCCTCCTTGTGCAGGGCAAAAGCAAACATGGAAGTGCCAGATTAGCCGGGCTGGCTGGAGCACGGCTGTACTTCTTGGAGCGGCGCTGTCATGGTAACTGGAGTGATTCATTTTGCTGCAAGATCCACAGTAAACACACTTTGATTAAACTCTTGAGAAGGTATAGAAAAGAATCTTCAAAGCTGATTGTACGAACTGCACAAGTTTTGCCTTTATTGCTCTCACTTCTCTCCCTTCCCCCCTGGGGTTGGGGGGAGGAAGCCCTCCTTGGACAGGATGCCTTCACCTGCTGGCCGCAGCTTGGGCTCAGCTCTTCCTTGTTGTTATTACCAATTTCAGGTGGTTTGGGTGCAGTGAGAAGCTGCTCTGGGCTCCCTGTGTCAGTCCGTGCTTCGAGGCATTGCGGCGTGGCAGAGCCTCCTGGTGAGGGCTTCCCCTGGCAAACCAAGGCAAAGCAGCTCTCCCTGTTACAGCTTCGTAGACTCACTGAGATTGCAAAAGAGCTCTGAGATTCCCACCCCATCCCACCGTGCCCGCTGAGCACGTCCCCAAGTGTGATGGGACACCCATTGTGTGCAGCCTGGAGCATCATAGCCTTCCCGTGCAGGAAGGAGCCTTGGTGGACACACATCTGTGTCCTGCACTGCCCTGTGCGTGCAGTGGCCCTGATTCCTGCTGCCTGTTCTTGTGGCAATGTCTCTGCCAAGTGCTGATTTTCTAATGGACTTCCTTGTGCAAATGGATGCACCCATAGCAACCTTCGACACCAGACTGCCTCCAGTGTTTGCTGTTTCCTTTTGGAGTCCATTTCACTGATTTCCCCCTATGCAATATGGGTTCCTCTTCTGTCCTTTCTGCCACCTGGCCAAAATACAACGTCCTATTCTGCAGTTCTGCCGTGTGCACCAGGTTCTGTCTCCATCTTGTTGCACAGTTGAGTGTAGTTTTGTGCCTCCGAACATGTCTGATTTCTGCTGAGAGCAGCTTGCACTGTGCCTGCATGGCACAGCGTGGATGGAAGCACACACGTTTGATGAACCTCTGGAGAAGAGCCCTGCATCTTTTGTACAAGTGATAGCTGTGTTCCTCTGATTGCCCTCCTCCTCCTGCAGCAGCCTGCATGCCTGCTTCTCTGCATTCTCAGTTAAAGCCAGGCTTGCTAAGCAGGTGCCATCATCCCTGGATCACTGACTTCTCTGCAGCTGCACAGTGATCCCGAAATGAGCCCCAGAGCAGTTTGGGCTGCAGATTGAAGCACTGAGGCTGGAGCAGATGAGGTGTCCTCCAGCACTGCCTGAGCTGTGGGATTTGCTGAGCCCTGTGCTTTCCTCTGTGCCAGGACATGTGCCTGGGTCCCAGCCTGCAGCTGCCGCGTTCAGGAGGCACCTGGGAGCCAAAGGTGCTTCACAGCCTACATGTACATCATTAGAGAGCCTCTGCTCTCATGGCAGTAATAGAAAATCTTTGTTTTCTGCTCTGTTTTTGGACTCCTGACTCCCTTACCCCTAAATCGCACTGTGGCAATGGAGGGAGCTGTCTCAGCCTTGCCTTGCGTGCAGTTACTGTGCGCTGGGGCCTCATCGAAATCTCTCAGATGCTGCAGGTGTCCTTCAGGAGAATGAACTGTAGCTGGGCTGCTGTTGTCAGA
The DNA here is from genome assembly GCF_019238085.1 of Lagopus leucura. Lineage (NCBI taxonomy): Eukaryota > Metazoa > Chordata > Aves > Galliformes > Phasianidae > Lagopus > Lagopus leucura. The sequence goes on along the minus strand of NW_024962327.1, from coordinate 21,527 downwards.
GCGTGCTGCTGGAGTTCAGTGCTCAGGAAGCTTTAGCTTTGCAGTCTGTGATGTGACCTGTAACCTCTTGTTTGCTGCTGTGCCACGCGGTGCCTCAGGGACTTCTGTGTTTGGCGCTCTGTATGGGGGTCTGTGAGCAGCAGAGCGGTCCTGAGCTGCTTTCTTCAGCCCCACTGGTGTGAGGCTGAGATGGGGGCCGTGTTTCCCTTTGCTTTTGGGGTGGGTGTGATTTTGGTGCTGAGAGCAAGCAATCTGAATGCGCAGAGTGATGGGCGCTCCTGCGCAGCGCGTGGAAATGGGCGATTAATGGGGCAGCGCGCATTGAAGCACTCTCACTGCCCCGTGGCAGAAATCAAAGTGCCTTCCCTCTTGCCAGTGAGCCCCCCAGCACCCTGTCTGTGTCCCACTGCTAACAGCTGGTGCTTGCAGTGAGCAGCTCATGATGAGCTCTGCTCCACCTCTCCCTGCACGCAGGCTGCGCTCAGCGCTCCTCGGTTCTGCCGAGACCAACGGGAGCAGAGACCTCACACAGCCCAGAAGGGTCTCTGCCAGGTGTTGCTGCTTTCTTCCCTTGCAAGATGAGTCATTGCTTGCTTTTTTTTCTTTTTTTAACTCCTCTTATTTTGAATGCTAATAATGTTGGTTTCTTTTTGGATTTTTGTTTTTGGTGTTGTTTTTTTTTTTATGGAGATCGTATTCCTTATGAGCCCCTCCTGATTGCAGATGTTCTATGATCACACGTTCACAGGATCATAGAATGGCCCGGATTGGAAGCGACCTCAAGGATCACGAAGCTGCAGCCCTGCAGCCACACGCAGGGCCACCAACCTCCGCATTGCACAGCAGCCCAGGCTGCCCAGGGCCCCATCCAACCTGGCCTCCAACACCTCCAGGGATGGACGGGGCATCACAGCCTCTCTGGGCAGCTGTTGCAGCCCCTCCCCGCTCTCACAGCACACAACTTCCCCCTGACATCCAACCTCCAGCTGCCCTCCCTCAGCTTCCAGCCGTTTCCCCTCGTCCTGCTGCCATCTCCCCTTTCCAGGAGTTGACTCCCCTCCTGTCTGTAGGCTCCCTTCAGGTCCTGCAGGCTGCACTCAGCTCACCCCCAGCTTCTCTTCTCCATGCTGAACAGCCCAGCTCCCTCAGCTTGTCTTTGTAGTGGAGGTGCTGCAGCTTTGTGGTGTCTTTATGGAGAGCGGTGAGGGGCTGGAACAGCTGCCCAGAGAGGCTGTGATGCCCCGTCCATCCCTGGAGGTGTTGGAGGCCAGGTTGGATGGGGCCCTGGGCAGCCTGGGCTGCTGTGAAATGTGGAGGTTGGTGGCCCTGCATGTGGGAGGGGTTGGAACTTCATGATCCTCGAGGTCCCTTCCAACCCTGGCCATTCTGTGATTCTATGATTCTGTGATTAAAGATGTTCAGGCCAGTGCCTTTCATCCCCAGTCAGCGTTCAGCACTTCTAGTAAAAGTAACTCTGTGCCTTTATTTCAAGAACCATGCTTGAAGGACACAGGTTGCTTTGGTTTGACAACAGATCTTTGAGAGCAGCGTGGAACTTCCTTGCATTTCCTGCGACTCTCTGCAGTTTCTGATAACTCTTAAACCCGTCAGTTACTGTGACATGCGCCCATTTCATATTTGCCTCTTTGATTTGATTAAAGTGATGTAGTACAGAATTAAATGTCTCCTGGTGGTCTGTCATGTCAGGATGACACACGGATCCAGGGCAGCCCCTGTCAGCCCAGCACGTTGAATGTCACCACTGGGAGAGCGGCCGTTCGCCCCCAACTTCAACTTCACTCCCTTGTGTTGTGTTGATGGCAGTGACCGTAGGTTGGAGTCCTGCAGACTCCCACACCTGAATCCACAGCACGTTTTACACGGCCTGGACCATTCCTCTTTCCATCAGCCATCTCTTGTTGCTTCTGGGTTCTCCTTTTGTCCGCCTTGCCCTCTGGGTGCCCTGGATGCAGGGCAAGGCACTGCCGGCAGAAATCCTCCCTCCACGTGGCTGGAACATCAGGGAACAAACACATCGAGTTGCCATGGCAGCAAGAAGGTTTACAGGAGCCTGAAATTGTTGTGCTTTGAACCTAAAATGCTCCTCAGGAAAATATTCCGAGCACAGCAGTGCTGGGAGCACTCAGGCACTCAGTGATGGAGCGGAGTGTGAGCTCTGAGATTCCCAAACCCAACCCCAACCCATCCCCCCCAACCATGTGCCCCTATGCTGCATCCACAAAGGTTCTCGAGCACCTCCAGGGGGGACTCCTCACTGCCCTGGGCAGAAGTTGGATTTGGTGATACTTGTGGGTATTCCAATCTGGGATATTCTGTGATTCGATGGAGTGAGCTGCATGTTGTTGACCATGTGTTCCCCGCTGAAGGATGCCTCACTTGAAGCACACCGAGCTTCAGAATGAAAACAGATTCATTGAGAAAAATGTGTCTTTCCTGACCTGAGGTCTGCATCACTTGGGCTCCACGGTGCACACATGCCACGGCTGCAGCGCAGCGCTCGTCCCTCTGTGGCTGTGTGAAATCCCATCTGCAGTCACCCTCCCTCTGCAGAGCTGCTGGCGGAGGTGGGATTTGGCATCTCCAGGTGGCTTTGTGCAGTCTGCTTCTTCCAGACACTGCCAAGGGTTAGGAAAAGGGTTAAGAAGGGCAGGCTTACCCCCAGAACTGAGGAGTAACTGGTGGCCAGGATCACTGCCGGTGACCATGTGCATATACCCACCTCTGGGCCAGGCTGTGGACTGCAGGGGGTCCCGCTGGTGGCCCTGACCCTCACCATGGCTTTCGCCCCACTGAGGACTCTTTGGTGCCTCCCTAGATGCTGCCTCTAAACCCTCCTGATACAACTCTTCCACTCCTTGTGCTCCCAGCCCGTGGCTGTTCCCTGGGAGAGAAGCATGCACCGTGTGCCATGCTGAGATGGGAGCTGGAAGCAGATGGAGCTTTGTCTGTTCTGGCTCCTCCTGTGCTCCCATAAGGATGTGCCTCCGCTCCTGGGTGGTGAGGTCCTGGCACTGCCGCCCAGAGTGTGGATGCCCCATCCCTGGAGGTGCTCAAGGCCATGGATGGTTTCTGAGCTGGTGGTGGGCACCGAGCCCACAGCAGGGGTGGGGGGGAAGGGGCTTTGAGTTCCCTTCCAACCCAACCATTCAATGATTCTATGACAATTCCTATCCCATCTCCGCGCTCCTTCTCTGCTACCATCTTGCTGCCCCAGCATGGCATCGAATCACAGAATCATTAAAGCTGGACAAGGCCCCTGAGATCCCCCAGCCAACCCCAACCCATCCCCACCATGCCCATTGACCGTGTCCCCAGGTGCCATATCTACTCCTTTTCCCGAGCACCTCTGGGGGCAGTGACTCCACCACTTCCCCGAGCTTCCCATCCCAACGCCGCACCACTCACCGCCCGGCTTCGCCCTGCACACCCAATCCCTAACGCCCCTTTCCTGCCTCTTTTGCAGTGCCTTTCAGAGAAACCCCCAGCTACACGAAGCGGAGACGGATCCTCGGTGCCGGCAGCCTCTCCTCCCCTCGAATTCTGCAACGCTCGGCCAGCGACAACAACCTGAAGGCAGAGAGCCGGGCGTCTTACTCTCCGGTGCCCTCCCTGCGCAGCCTCCCCCCCCAGCTGCTGGCCCAGATGCAGGAGGCTGCGGTGGGGGTCGGTGGTGGGGATGGCAGCCTGGCCAGCTCCAGCAGCGCCCGCAGCGCCCACAGCCGCTCGCCGTCCCTGCAACGTGTGCAGGAGGAGAAGGAGGTCGACCTGCCCACACTCCGGAGGAGCAGCCGCGGCAAGGCCAGGTGAGAGCTGGGTGGGCGCAGTGGGACTGGGCTGTGTCGCATTGGCACCCATGGGAGCGGTGGTGAGACACGGGCTGGCACCAGCAGTGCATGGAGAGGGGATGCTCAGGGCTTGGCGTGAGCGCAGTGGGGGGCTGCTTCAATCTTCTCCCCATCCCTCAGTCTAATTTTGCGTCTCGAAAGAATGGCGAGCACATCGATTCCATGTTGTGCTCGTTGTTGCCATGGCAATGAATGCATCTTGAAAACTAATACTTGGAGGTGGAATACTGCAGAAAAGCTGGCCCTGTATGCGTCCGAGCCGGCTTCTGGCTGTCGCTGCCTCCTGCATACCTACAGGTGGTTGCTTTCTTGAACCCACTTGGGCCTGGGAGCTGTTGGTGGGCACGGCCACGCTCCTGTTGGTGGATCAGGACCGACACTCACTGTGCTACAGAGATGGCAGTGGCCCATCCGTGTGACTTTTGTTGTCCTGCTGCGCCCTTGTCACCCAGTGACCGTGAGCAGCACCAACTCCAGCTCTGCTGCTGCTCTGCCTCTGGGTGGAACCGAGGCACCGAGTGCTGATTTTTAGGGCAGAGACCTCCCTGCTAAAATGCTGCTGCAGGGCAGGAGTTGAGGAGAAGGCCTCTTGGTGAAGGCTGGGTTCAGGCTTTGCTTCATGAAATCCTCTGTCGGAGAGTTGAACTGCAGCCATGCCTGGTGTAAAGTAATGTGTGCTGGGGGGGGTAATGGGGAGCTCCAACACTGCGTGTGCAGAGCAGGAGGCCGAAGAGTGGGTGCCAGCTGTGGGCTGTCCTTGTGCTTGCTGATGAGCAAGCAGGGAATAGGCTTGGGCAGCAAAGAGCCCATCTGCAGGTGACAGCTGTTTACATTAAACACCATGCAGATACATCTTGGAGGGTCTTCAAGGTGATCTGAAGGGATCAGGGAGACAGAAGCATGTCAGTGAATGAAAAATAAGGAGAATAAGTGCAAAATAGCTACGAGAGGAGCCACAGAATTGAACGACGCGGGTCCTGGGTGGGATTCCTAATGAACAGTTTAACCTGGGCAGGTTTGCAGGTTGTTTCCTATGCAGCTCGTTGGGGAGCTCTGCTCACTGCAAGCTTCAGAACAAAGTGTGGTGGTACCACATCACTGCAGGAGGTTTGGTGGAGGAAGACGTGGGCACAGCTTGGTGATGTGGTCGGAAGCTGTGCTGGCTCCTGTGAGTGTCTGGGGACAGACTGAGCTCCACGCACACCATGAAAACCATCGCCAGGAGTTTGATAGCAATGAAAAGATCCTCTGCTCTGAAGGGAGATTTAGGAGAGCGGGATTGTTACCTTAGAAACGACACGGATGGGAGGAAAAAAGTTAAAAATATTGGGAATATGGAACGGCTTGTGAGAGGGAAAACAGGGAACTTCTGACTGTTTCGTGGCACCAAGAAAAAAAAGAGCATGCAGTGGAATTAATGGCAAGCAAATTCAAAACCAGGATGAGACGGTGCTTTTCCCTGCAGTGAGCTCTGGAATTCACTGCCTCGGGAGCTTGCCATGCAAGGGCACAGTGTGATTATAGAAGCATTAGGAGGTCAGAGTGAGGGAAGTCACACTGTGGGCTTTTGTAATCAGTGCTTCTGGAGCTCCTCCTGGAACCGCTGGGAGCCCTGGGGACACACAGAGCAGCTCTGCCCATCCTCTGCCTACTGCCTGGGCTGGGGCATGTGATCCTTCCTGGCCATCTGCATTTAATGATGTGCATCTAAGATGTTTTATTCCATTTTTTTGTGTGTTTCTGTAGGGATGGCAGCATTCTGAGGTTCTGAGCTTGGGGCAAGTGGAACATGCACAATGCAGGTGCTGTGCTGAGCGTGGTGTGCAGGCAGTGAGGCTGGGGCAGTGGGATGAAGCCGTCCTGGTGATGGGAGGAATGTAGAGCAATGAGTTGAAGCTCAAGACTGGGAGCACTTGGTGGAGAGAAGGCTGAGGGGAATCCAAGCAGTGCTGAAGGGTGGATGATGGTCAGGAGGAGGGCGCCAGGCTCTGCTCGGTGCGCCCAGCACCAGGACAAGGGGCGGCTTCATCCCGTCTGACAAACCTGATTCCATTCTATGAGATGAGCTGCTTAGTGGATGGAGGTGAGGCTGTTGATGTGATCTACCTGGACTTCAGCAAGGCCTTTGACACTGTGACAGAATAACCGGGGTCGGAAAAGACCTTCAGGACCATCCGGTCCCAACCATCAGCTCTGTCCCCAACAACACTCATGGAGAAGCCGGCTGCCCGTGGTTTGGAGGGGCTGCGCTGCTGGGTGAAACGTTGGCGAGTGGCCGGGCACAAAGAGCTGCGATCAATGCAGGCAAATCCAGGCGTCCCCCAGGGCTCAGCACTGGGCTGATGTTCCTGTCGAACATCTTTATTAATGATCTTGATGAGGGCATCGAGTGCACCCTCAATAAGGCTGCAGGCAACAGCGAGGCAGCAGGGAGCGTCGATCTGCCAGAGGGGAGAAAGGCACTGCAGAGGGAGCTGGACAGACCGGATGGATGGGCCAGGGTTAGCTGTGTGAGTTTCAATAGGGCCGAGTGGGGGGTCTTGCATTTTGGGCACAACAACCCCTACAGGCTTGGGGAGGAGTGGCTGAAAGCTGCCTGATGGAAAGGGAGCTGGGTGTGCTGGTGGGCAGCAGCTGAGTGTGAGCCAGCGGTGTGCGCAGCTGGCCAAGAAGCCAACGGCGTCCTGCCTGGGATCAGGAGTGGTGGCAGGAGCAGGGAAGTCGTCCTGCCCTGTGCTCAGCTCTGGGGAGGCCTCACCTCGAGTGCTGGGTTCAGCGTTGGGCACCTCGGTGCAGAAGGGACGTGGAGGGGCTGCAGCGGGGCAGGGAAGGGCAGCAAGGATGGGGAAGGGCTTGGAGAGCGTGGCCTGCAAGGAGAGACTGAAGGAATGGGGCTGTTGGGTGTGGGGAAAAGGAGGCTGAGGGGAGACCTGATTGCTCTCTGCCAGCATCTGAAAGGTGATGGCAGCAGAGTGAGGTTGGTCTCTTCTGGCTGGTGACAGGACGAGGGGAAATGGCCTCGAGTTGTGCCAGGGGAGGTTGAGGTTGGATCTGAGGAAACGCGGAAAGGGCTGCGAAGCAGTGCGATGGGCTGCCAGGGAGGTGGTTGAGCCACCAGCCCTGGATGTGGTTAAAACCCATCTGGATGTGATGCTCAGGGCTGTGATTCAGTGGAGGGCTGTCAGAGTTGGGGATGGTTGGGTTGTGGTTGGACTCGATGATCTTTAAGGTCTTTTCCAACCTGAGCAATTCTATGATTCTATGATACTTACCACATCTCCGTGCTCAGTTCCCAGTGATGTTTTCTTTTCCAAGAGGAAAACACTGATAAGTGAAAGCACACCATGAACACCTGGAGTCCTCTCACATCTCCCCCCAAAATCTTGCAGGAAAATTGGTGCCGGGTCAGATTTTGATCAGAATTAAATACAAAGAAAAATCCACTGCTGCAGCACGTGTCCCCAAATCCTTTTTTCTGAGGGAGGAAACTGCCAGCAAAATTCTGATTGTTTTGCAAATATATTCGGGCTGGCAGACATAATTTAAGGGAAGAGTGGTTTAGCTGCAGCGTTTCACGTCTTCCAGGGGCGATGCTGTGTGCGTGGGCATGGGGCAGAGCTGGGGGTTGATGCACCCCGTAGGGTTTGGGGCAGCCTCTCTCTGAGCATCCCCAGTGGTGCTGTGCTGTGCCCTGAGCCCACGGCTGGGGGCTGCCCTGGAGAAGTGTTGGCGGTGCAGACGGCTGCGATCCTCCCCCAATTCCCGGAGCTCTGAGGGTCTGCAAAGCCCCGTGTGTCTGTTTGTACCCACAGCTCTGTCCCAGAGCTGCTCCGGGCAGCAGCGTGGTGCAGGTGCAGCACAACACAGCAGCGGATGACGCTGCGTGTTTTTCAGGCTGTGGTTTTGATAGCTGCTAATGCTGCGTTCCGTGAGACGTCTGATGTGTGACTCACATCCCGCGTGTGAGAGCCTCCACCTTTTTTTTCCTCCCTCAAATCCCACTCCATAACAAGTGTTTCCCTATCTGGATCGTGCTGCGGTTGATGTCTCCTGCACAGATGGAGCACCTTCAGCTTACCAGGGTCTGCTTAAACCCAAACCCTGTGCTTTCCCAGGCTTTCCCATGCTTTTGGAACACATTCTGTATCGCGTGATCCTTCAAAGATGAGCTTAAGTGTTCTTAGATTGCTTCAATCCACCCTTAAACTTCTCACTTAGATGTGCAGTCAGGCTCACCCCGACATTAATTAGTTCCCATTGCTGGTTTCCAGGTGAGCTGTTTCCTCTCAGCCCCTGCAGAGGTGCATTCCATCTCACACTGATCTTTGTATTAAAGGCTGATTCAGTGATGAGCAGACATTAAGTTGGTCTCCTTAGTTTCATCCATTGGAAGCTTTCTCTCTCTGCAGTTACCCAAAAGAGCTCCAACCATTTCCAGCTATTTGGGATCTTTTCTTGCTGTCAGTGAATTTGCAGAATGCTTTTTTGTTTGCCTTGCTTCTCGCTGCAGTGGCACTTCTTGTGATTGTGCCTTCTGGATTTTTCTATCTGGTGTGTGTATGTGTGTTTTGCCCACAGCAATCGCTGCTGTTTTTCAGTTTCTGTAGTGTTTGAAGCCTCCCCTCCAGCCTGCCCTCCCTCCAGCCTTTCTTCCCTGTCTCCCATCTTCCCTTCCTGCCTTCCTTCCTTCCCTCCTGCCTTTCTTCCTCCTGCCTCCCTCCTTTCCCTCCTACCTTCCTTCCCTCCTCCCTCCTCCTTTCCCTCCTGCCTTCCCTCCCTTCTGCCTTTCCTCCCTCCTCCTTTCCCTCCTGCCTTCCTTCCCTTCTGCCTTTCCTCTCTCCTCCTTTCCCTCCTGCCTTCCCTCCCTTCTGCCTTTCCTTCCTCCTGCTTTTCCATCTGCCTTCCCTCCTTCCTCTCCTCCCTCTCTCCCGCCTTCCTTCCCTCCCATCCCATCCACCTTCCCTCCTCCCCACCTTCCCTTCATCCTTCCCTCCCTCGGGTGAACGCTTCCCGTTTTGTGGCCATCCCCTCCAACTTTGCCTTCATGTTCTCAGCCTCTTGGAATCGGAGCACACAGTGTCCTGTGTCTGTTTTCTGCACCTTGTGTCTAACAAGTGGTCGCAGGCACAGTCCAGGAGCTGGCTGGGCATTCCAGACCCCACTCCTGGTAGCACATCTCAGCTCAGTGCCACCTCTCATTACTCTGCATCCTCTAAGGCAGCTCTGGATGGTGCAGCACAGGAGAGCTGTGTGCCAAGCCCAGCTGGTGGTGCTCAGAGCAGGACACACGCTGAGGGAAGCAGGGATTGCGCTGCCCGTGCTCCAAAGAGCCTGCTCTGCTCCTGGCCACGAGCATCTCTGCAGCAGGCAATGCAAATTGCTGCTATGCCCATGGCTGCTGCAGGCAGAGAGCACACCGAGCACCGCTCCTCCGTGCACAGAAACCCGGAGAGCTTCGCTGGCAGCACCCCTCACACTGCTGGCCCTTCGCCACCCCGAGCAAACATCCTTCTTCTGAAATTGCTCAAACGGCACTTATTGCATCAACTGCATCCCAGGGATCTGATTTCTAATAATCGTGACCTCTCCTCGGGGGGGTTTAATAAAATAGAAGCCTTGTCCCGACCTCTCCTCTCACATTATTGCGTTTAGCTGTGCGGACCGATGCATTATTCCCAGGCCAATTTCCCCCTCAGCACTGTGAATGAGATCTTTGCCCTGAGTGCTATCTCGCCGCTTTGTTTATTTATTTATTAAGTGCCTCAGCCAATTTGTTTTACCTTCACAGCTTCTGAAAGGCTCTGAGCCACTTGATTCGTTCTGCGCGCGTTTGGGGATTTGAAGAGAAACGGCCAGAGGTTGTTTCATTCTCTCCTGCGCTTTGCTTCTCAGCCCAGTGCCAGCTGTTAATCTGAGTCCATTCTTCATCTCAGCTGCAGCTTTGGACTCCTTCTCACAGCAGAATCATTTCCTAGGGGTGCTGGGAGCACGGAGCTCCGTGGTGTGAAGGCTCTGCCCTGGGCGCACTGTTTGTGGCGCAGCGGTGCTGCAGTAGGGGGCTGTGCCCCACACGTTAGATATGGGGTTTTATTTTGGGGTAGGACGAATGAAGAGCAGAGTTGGAGCATCTGTTGCTCCTGGTGTGGTGCCATGGTCTGAGGTAACGCCTTGTTTGGGGGGTGGGAGGGGAGTTTCAGGCTGGACATTAGGAAAAGTTTCTTCTCCAAAGGAGTGGTTGGGTGCTGGAATGGGCTGCCCAAGGAGGTCACCATCCCTTGGGGGGGTGTTCCAGGAACGTTTAGGTGTTGAACTGAGGGATGTGGTGGAGTGAGAAATACAGGTGATAGGTGGATGGTTGGACTGGGGGATCCTAGAGGTCTTTTCTGAACTTGGTGATGCTATGATCCTACGATTCTAAAGGATAATTTGGTCAGTGCTCCTTTGGAGAAGTGTGGTGAGGAGGAGCGCTGGTCCCCAACTGTCCAAGTAGGCATCTTGTGCAGGAAACAGGGGATGCTTGCAGAGGAACTGCAGAATAATGAGGGTTGGAAGGAGCATTGAGAGGTCACTGTGTTGAACCTTCCATTAGGGAGAAAAGCAAGCTCCCAACTCGTTGGTGAAGGAGCCAGAAGGGCCTCGTATCCCCCTGAGATCCCCCTCCAGCTGCCCCCAGCACACAGTGAGGAGAGGAATCCACCAGGGGCAGCAGCTTGGGGCAGAGCTCTGCTCTGATGTGCAACACCTGGAAGGTGCTGGAAGGCACTGCTGCCCTTGATTGCAGCGCATCCAAAGGAGCCGGGCGATCGCCTTTGCCGTTCTGATAAATCCAAAGAGAATCTGAGTGACATTCAGGTGAGATTGCCTCCATGCTGGGTGTTGTTTGTCTCAGTAATGGCTTCTTCAGGGGCCCTGGGCAGCCTGAGCTGAGGGGGGCACCCAGCTCACTGCAGGAGTGGGGCTGGGGGTCCCTTCAGCACAACCATGCTGTGGTTCTGTGAGGGCTGGGGTTGGTTTGTGCCCTTTGGCACCTGGGGACGAGGTTGGTGAACATGGTAGGGATAGGTTGGGGTTGGACTCGATGGCCTCAGTGGTCTTTTCCAACCTGATTCCATGATTCTGTCGGTGACCTTCTGAGCTCAGAGCTGCCCCCAGAGCAGGAGGAGCCACGTGTGGCTCTGTGTGTGGAGATCCCTGAAATAGGCACGTCTCTGAAAGTGTGGGACAGTGAATGGCAACAGCTTTACTCAGCTCCGCATCTCGAGGTAGGAGAGAGACTGACAGCACTCACCGTGCCAACTTCTGAAGGGGAATCTCAAAAAGATGACGGAAATTCATCAGAAAGGCCTGAGGAATCTGAAGGCATCACATCCTTCTGGGCAATATGGGAAGTGCTGGGGCAATCCCACCAGAGCTGCACGAGGCCAAACCTCTGGGAGAGGAGCTGCTCCCAGGGGCAAAAGCTGCCTACAGTAGGTCCAGGAAAGTATCTGGGATCAAAGAGAGCCCTGGGAATGGGAATCTGAATTGAGGGAAGGCAATGTGAGCACCTGGAGCAAGGTGAAGCTGTCGTCCATATGGAGACCGCGTGGGTTCTGCTGCCCTTTGGTGAGGGTCCGGTGCACTGAGCAGGATGGAACGTGTCCCAAAAGGGAATTCATTTCCTGACCTCTCGACCCTAAACTGGCAGGAAAACAAAGGGTTTGAGAAGAGAAACCACATTGCCCTGAGCAGCATTAGTGGTGTGACAGCTGATGTCAGCAAGGCTCACTAAACATCACCGCTTCTCTGCGTTGCTGATCCCCAGCCTGCTTATTTTATATGAGGGAAACTGCAAGGCTTGGAAGTCTGATGGAGTTTGTTGATAAATAGGGGTGATGCGTACTGCAGGGAAGGAATTCAAACGGCCTAAATGTTGTATGGGATTGTAAATTAACTGCAGTCCCACCGGCCTCCTTGTCAGCTCCACCATGAAGAATTCTGCTCTTTCATGAGGCATCACTCGTTAGAATACAGAACAAAACAGCAGCATGTACAAAGTGGGAGAGAAAATAGTGCCCCCGTGGCTGTGCTGTGCCAGTGCTGGGTGGAGGGCTGCTCCCCAGCCACTGCATGCAGCCCCCATGTGAGGAGGGGGCCGTGGGATTTGGGGGACCGTGGGCAGTGTGTTGGGACGTGTCACAGAAAGGGAGGTGACACTGAAGGGTGCCAGAGGGAAAGAAGCCTTCCTTTGCATCCTGTTGGGCCACGCAGCGTCCATGGCTTCATTTCTCACAATGTGTGCTTTATTGCGATTGCTGCTTGTCTCGGTGAGCTTCCTGTGCTCTGCAATGGGTCAACCATCAGCTGGCAGCTGAGGATGTTGTCTCAGGGCTGGCTAATGCTCACAGGCAGAGTCTGAGTGCAGGTGGCTCTGTCAGTGACCCCACGGCTGTCCTGGGGCCACCAGCATCCTTCCCATGGCCCCACTCTGTCTTTCCCTGCGGTGCTGCTCCCAGCTGAGCACTTCATGCACAGAATATTTCCACTTGGAGCTGGCTTTCTTTCCTCTTTTCACCTTTTAAGGGGTGTCTGCCTTCATCTGCAGGGCTCATAAGGGCTCCTCATCCTGGCCTTGCTGTTGGCACACTTACCTGACCATGGATGGGTTGGAAGGGCCCTCCAAAGGCCATCTGGTCCCACTCCCTGCAGTGAGGAGGGACCCCCACAGCTCCATCAGTGCTCAGAACCCCATCCCCTGTGCATGGGTGTCTGCAGGGGTGGGCAGCACCGCCTCTCTGTGCAACCTGTGCAGTGCCTCACCGCCCTCAGTGGTGCTCCTTACATCCAGCCTCAGCCTCCCTGTTAGTTGGAAACCATCTCCCCATGTCTATCCCTCAGATCCTCTTTGTGGCTCTCCTCTGGACTCATTCCAACGCCTCCGTGTCCCTCCTGTGCTGAGCGCTCCCCATCTGGACGCAGTGCTCCAGGCGAGGTGTCCCAGCACAGAGCAGAGGTGCAGATCCCCTCCTGCTGGCTGTGCTGTTCTGGATGCCCCCAGGTTGCAGTTGGCTCTCTGTGCTTTGAGGGCACAGCGCTGCTTCGTGCTGCTGCCCCCCACCAGCACCCCCAGGGCCTTTTCGGCAGGGCTGAGCTCAGTAGTGGATGTTTTTTTTGATCCTTCTGCCACAAGGACGACTGCATGGACTGCCCCACAATGCAGCCTCACTGCTCTCCTCGTGCCTGCAGCGTGCTGGGGTTGTCCCTGCCTCTGTGCCCACGTGGCTTTGGGGATGGGGTGTCCTTGGAAGACCCAGGTCCAGTGATGGCATGGATGCGCTCTCCTGGCGGGGTCTGAGCGGCCGTATGGCTCTGAGCAGCGGGCTGGAAGCTCAGGCATGGCCTGAATGCCAATGAGCTCCACGCAGCTCTGCAGCCCACCGTCCTCTCCTGGAAAGCAGACAGAAATGCAAAATGGTTGGAGCAGGTGGTTGGTGCTGTCCCAAGTGGGCTCCTGCCAGGTGTGGAACTGCTGTTGCAGCAGGCAGGGCGGCTCGCACGGTTCTCTGCTCTGGTGAGCTGCCCTGGCGCATGCTGGGCTGGCTCCAGCGCCGTACTCTGGATGGCAATGCATCACATCTCACAGCTCGTGGCCGTTTCCGTGGGCTTGAGCGTCTCGCTGCTTTTCCCAAAGACTTTTGCACGATCGTTTGCCACGACATCATCAACGTGTGATCTCTGAGTGCTTCCTGGGGGTCATTGCATTGCAGGAGCTGGTGGAACCGCTGCGCTTTGCTCCCATCTCTGAGAGCCGTGCAGTCCCTGCTGTAGGCAGTGTCCCTTGGCCCTGACACCATTCATGCCCTCCTGCTCAGCCTCATGCAGCCCATCTCTGCGCCCTAACCCCTGCTGCCATCCTTACTGCCATCTCCATGACCTCAGTCCTAAGCCCTTCGTGCTGCTCTGGAGCTCTGCTGTTGGCTCAGGGCAGCACCTGGATGCTGCAGCCAGTGCCGAGGCTGTGCCTGTGGTGCAGATCCTGCCAGAAACCAAACAGGAGGTTTGGCAATGTCAGGGCCAGAATAGCAAATAGCAGAGGAGATTTCCCGGTGCTTCTGTCGATCAGTGGCACTCTTGTCTGCGCAGGCAGCTCGAACAGAGCTGTGCAGGCTGACAGCAGAGAAATGCTGCATAGAAGCACAGACCGGAGGTGATCTCTTTGTACACGGATGTTGGAAAGAAGGAAATAATTTCTGCAGAAGCAGAGCTGAACAAAGAGGACCGGACTTAACATCACATTGGTTTGGGGAATCCATAGGACTGGTGGTGCGATCTGAGCCATGCCCTCCCCACTGTGATCCTCGTGCCTTTCTCACGGCAGCACTGCTCCACCACCGAGCAGCTCCGTGTGCTTTGGGCTGATGAAGGAGCAGGTGGAGCAGCACTGCTGGTGCTGAGCCTAAAGCAGCGCTGCCCAAGGCCTGCACCCTGCACGCCGTGGACGTGAGGTCAGGAGAGGAGGGAGCTGTGCTCATGGCCCCAGCTGGAGGGGGTTTGGGATCTGGGACAGCTTTTGATTTTACCTGAGGGCAGCCAACTTTGAAACGCACGCAGGGTCCAGAAGGGCCGTTCATACTCCTGGTTTTTACCCACTTCACCCAGGCTGATGTCCCAGTGTGTGGCTCATCGTGGCCATGCGCCCGTGTGCGGTGCCGAAGTGCCCCAGCTATGAGGCTGGGCTTCTGCCCCAAATGTCTGATATTTAAAGGATTTTACGTCCTGGTTTCACAGAATCACAGAACTGTAGGGGTTGGAAGGGAGCTCCAGAGCTCATGGAGTCCAACCCCTTGCCAAAGCAGTTCCCTACAGCAGGTCGCACAGGTCGGCATCCAGGCAGGTCTGGAACATCTCCAGAGAAGGAGACTCCACCACCTCCCTGGGCAGCCTGCTCCAGTGAACAGTGGGACCCATAGAGACATGTCGGGACCCATAGAGACACGTTGGGACCCATAGAGACATGTTGGGACCCATAGAGACACGTTGGGACCCATAGAGACACCTTGAGAGCCATAGAGACACATTGAGACACATTGGGACCCATAGAGACACATTGGGACCCATAGAGATACCTTGAGACCCATTGGGACCCATAAAGACACCTTGAGAGCCATAGAGACACATTGAGACCCATTGGGACCCAGAGACTCCCCCACCTCCCTGGGCAGCCTGTTCCAGTACTCCTCACCTCACTGCACAGCCGTTCCTTCGCACATTGGTGCAGAACTTCCTATGCTCCAGTTTCCAGCCGTTTCCCCTTGTCCTGTCTCCACTCACCACTGAAAAGAGTCCGGCCTTGCCATGCTGCCCCCCACACCTCAGATACTGACCTGGATCAGGTCCCCTCTCGCTCTTCTTTTCTCCAGGCTGAACAGACCCAGTTCCCTCAGCCTTTCCCCATAGCAGAGATGCTCCAGGCCCCTCCCCATCTTGGTGGCCTCCGCTGGACTCTTCCCAAGAGCTCCCTGTCTGTTTTGTGCTGGGGAGCCCAGAACTGGACGCAGTGCTCCAGATGAGGCCTCAGCAGGGCAGAGCAGAGGGGCAGGATCACCTCCCTTGACCTGCTGGCCATGCTCTTTTTAATGTTTAATGCGCCCATAACTCATGTGCCCAAGTCTCCCTGTCACGGTGCCAAAGGCATTTGGGACCCCCCCCCCAGAGCTCTTTGGTGTGTGCCAATGGAGTGACCTTGGGCTGAAGCAATTAATGGATTATCATCGCTCTCTCCATGTGTGGTGTTTATGACATCCTTTCCTCGCTCCCTGCTTATGGTGTGTGCACCCCAAACACAACCATGCTGTATGGCTTGGCATGGAATTGCTTGTATTGCCTGGAGATGGGCATGGCTGACACTGGGCAGCAATCTCAGCTGTTGTAAAGCAGATTTGTTCCCTGTTAGTGGGGCTACTACTTTATGGTGGGCAAAGTCTTGCCGGTGGCCTTCCTGAGCTGGTTGGCTTGCAGCAATGCATTCTTTTAGCTGGTTTTAATCTTCCTGTTGAAATATCTTCCAGCCTGAACCTCCCCAGGTTTTTCATTGCTTCTGGCTCCGTGTCAGTTAAAATAGACCCGAGATTTTGAAATGAGGAAAAGTGGAGGAAAAATGGTTGCAATATAATCTTTGAGCAGACGTGATCCTTGTATAAAAGCCAGTGTGGCAGGAAGCTGGTGTTTCACGTGGATGTTAGCAAGGAACCAAGCAGGTGAGTTAGTGCTTCAGAGGACATAAAATGACAGTGTACAAAATGAGGGTCCCATCAATGCTGCCGTGGTCCAGATCACAGCGCTGCAGAGATCTGCCCCCCATTCCCTCCCTGCCTCTTTCCTTTGCTCACTTCCAGCTCCTTGCTCCAGCCAAACCAATGGACACGTGCCCTGTTTCGTGTCCATGTGGGGACACATGGCCAGGCTGGGGCAGCGGTGGGATGTGCAGATGTGCAGAGCCCTGTTCTCTCGGCAGATCTCCTGTCTGAATGCAAGCAACTCTGTTGGCTTCCCCAAATTCCATCTGTGTTGATTTTCAGAGCCTCGTCTCTGTTAGGCAGTCCACCTTTGTATTCAGTTCTTATCAAAATCCAAGGCAAGGTATGAGTGTCGTTTTTGGACTCTGTACTGCTGTCACTGCTGTCGATGTGAAGATAGGAAGAAGCTTTCCTCGTGGATGATGCACTCGATGGAAGGAGCTGTGGGCAGTGCTGAGTCCGGTCACCATCAGGATTTGATTTGCAGAACCAGTGGGAACAGGGAGCCCATGCTTCTGTCTTTGAGCAGCCAAGTGGGCCACAAGCAGTTTTTACACCCAGGAGGATTACTTGAGTCCTGTGCCGAGAGTGAGGGTGGCTCTGGGGTTCTGAATGAAAAGGAAAGCTCTGTGTTGGCTCTGGTGGCACTCAGCCTCCTGGCTCGTTGGGTTTCCTTTGGATGGGCAGGGAGGAAAGTTACGTTGGTGCAGCTGGCAGAGAGGTGGTGGCACAGAGCTCAGGGCTGGCAGCTGGCAGCTGAGAGGAGGGCTCTGCTGGCTGCACCATCCAGAAACAGAGCCGTCATCGTTCACAGCACTCAGAGGAAAACCCAGCAGCAGCCCTGGGTGTGATCCAGCACTGCAGAGCCCAAGTGTGCGTTGCAAGGGAGCGGCTCCAGCTGAGCATCACGGCTTCGTGTGCCCATGCACTGCCTGCGTGTTCAAGAGGAATCCTGAGTCTCGTGGGAAGCTCTCATGCGAGAGCTGCTCGAGGCATCCGAGACCTCCAGCAGGAATCTGAGCACTGATTGGGACGTGGCCTGCGGGTATCGCTGCCGAGAGATGGTTTTGAGTGATGGAAGGTTTATGAATCTGACGGCAGCCGCAAAAGGCGTTGGCTGTAAGGTGAATTCAGAATGTTCAAACAAGAGATTGCAGTGTCGTGGGCCTCTGTTTTTTGTAAGCGAGGATAATTAAGAGTTGGAGTGAGTGATCTCGCTGTCGTTAAGCTGAGGCCGGGTTCTGAGCTGCCCAAGAGCTTCGAGCCAGCATGGAAATGGTGGAGCCCAGGACATGAGTGGTGACATCCCAGCTCTGCTGCCTCCCTCTTGCAAGGCTGAAGGCAGCTCTGGTTGCTGGTGCACAGAGTGCCTGAGGGTGCCAACGTGATGCCCTTCACCAGAAGGGCTGCAGAGGGAACTGTAGGAATCCTTTGCACGATGGGGATGTCTGCAGTTAATGAAGGGAAAGGTTGCTGATAGGGAGTAGCACGGCCTGTTTGTAAGGAACCAATGGCTCTTGCAAAGTGAGACTTCCCCCGCTGAGCTGAGAGAGGAGCTGCACGTGTTGGCAGCCGTGGATGGGGGCGATCAGGTGAGCAAAATACATCTGGGTTTTCTGGAAAGCTTTAGATGAGGTTTTGTATTGAGGCTGCTGATAGAATGAAGGATGGGCTCAAAGGCTTCTAAATGGAGAGAGAGATGGGTGAGACTGAAATGTTGAAACTGGGATGGCAAACAGTCAGGAATGGGGCAGCTGGAGCTGCTGCTGGACCTGCTTCATTCTGATTTCATCACTGGAAGGAAGCATGCTTTGAACCCTCTGCACCTGTGGAAGAGGCAAAGTTCTTTGGGTATCCTGTGCATATGATTCTAGAATCCATGATTCCAGATGGATGTGATTCCAGAACCTATGATTCTATGATTCTGATGAGGGCTGAGTGCATGAAAGGCATCAGATGGGCCAACACAAAGATAAACACAAAGCAGTGCAGCTGCAAGTATTAAATGTATTGAGTCTGCATTCAGCTACACGATGCCAAACGTGGAGTGCAGCTCCAGAGCAGCACTGACAGCAATCAAAATCGTGAGCCTGGGGCACAGCAGCAGCTCAAAGAACTGCTGGAGCACCTCAAGAAGAGAGCAGTGATGGCACAAGTGAGCGGTGAGGCACAGATACTCTCCTTAATAACACCTTCTAACGCTGCTTGCCAGAGACAGAAAACTGTGCTGTCAGACCACTAACCCAGTCCTGTGAAGTATTTCATGTATTTCATCAGTTAATTGCCTCAGAGTGAGACTTCTGTTGTTGTGTTGTACTTCTTTGACCTGAGGTTTGTAGAGAGTCTTCCAAGATGCTCAAAGTGTGATGGAAAGCTTCTGGCTGGGGCTGCTGGAAGCTGCAAGCAGCTCGCACGCCTGCCTGCATTGGATTTGTGTCATTTGTGAGATCTGCTTAGGCTGGAGATGATTTCCGTGCTCAGGCCTGATGTCAGTTGGTGCTGGAGCTGACATAGCTTTCGTCTGGTGTTGCTGGCATGTTTCTGTGTGTGGGATCCCTGCCTGGGGCCATGCACCTCTTGGTGCTTGCAAAGCCACTGCTTGCTCTGTTGG
The DNA here is from genome assembly GCF_019238085.1 of Lagopus leucura. Classification (NCBI taxonomy): domain Eukaryota; kingdom Metazoa; phylum Chordata; class Aves; order Galliformes; family Phasianidae; genus Lagopus; species Lagopus leucura. The sequence goes on along the minus strand of NW_024962327.1, from coordinate 2,775 downwards.
GTCTAAATCTGTAACCGTGGTCAAGTGGAACTTCTTCAACCACATCCCTGAGGTTTCCTCTCTCAAGTCTCCATTGTGGCAGCACTGATGCCTTAAAGAAGAAGATGAGCTCTGAGCAGTCTGTCAAGGTTCTGGCAGACTTCATTCCTGGAGCACGTGGGCACTTCTGTCACATGAGCTCTGGCTTATCGGTCTCGGTGTGTAGTAGGAGTGAATAGTCTGAGCTGGGCTGAGATCTGGGCCCTGGGAAGCTGAGGGGCCTTGGGGCAATGTGCAGATTGAAGTTTGGTGAGCGTCAGCACAGGGCTATACTGCCCCAGCCTGCCTATTTCCCCAGCCCCCAGCAAGTCCTATGTCTCCAGCAGCTGGAGCCTGACAAGGGCAGGGGATGCATGGGTCAGCATCGTGCAGCCCTTTCCTAACCCATCTCTAACAAGCTGGAGCTGTCTTGCAGCCCAGGAGCACTGGGGATGCATCTCTCTGCATGATAAGACTCAGACTGTATGTAGCTCAGATTGCACTGAGGGTCTGAGAGCCGTGCTGGATGCAAAACACAAAGACCACTTCTACAAACACTGCTGCACCCCTCATTGCAGCCCCTGCACCAGCACTGCCTTCAGGCTGACCGCAGCCCCGTGCAGGCACTGCTGGAGCTCTGTGCAAACAGCTCCAGGTGTCCTCTGCTGCCCTGTGGGCTCCTCCACCCCTTTGTCTGCTCTCATATTTCTTGCAGCTGAGTCCCTCTTAGCAGTGGAACAGACCTTCAGCAGCTTACAGCCATCTGAGAGTGGTTGTGGACTGCTTCCCAAGGGGGAAAATGAAACAGAAGGGCCACAGGTCCCCTCTGCTTTCCCCTGGTGTTGTGTGTAAGGTATTGGCATGCTCCGGAGGTCCTCTTGCTCGCTGAGTACCTGCCACACACCGCGCTTTCCATCAGCTCTTCCTCTTAATGTAATTCACGTATTCAAGAACAGTTTCTGAAATTCAATCACATCCCCATTCCAGTTGCCTAATATACTCCAGCGGAGTTTTCATTATTGGAATATATTACATTAAGTTGTTTCCTTTGCATCTCTTAAAGGTGCAGCTCTGGCTTCCCATCCATCAGAAACCAACAGCCGTGTGTCCTGCAGGGCAGGTGGCTGCTCAGTGCATTCCTTGTCCAGGCAAGGAGAAAGGCCCGACGCGATTCCCTGCTAAGGCAGTTCAGGGAAGTGATGTTTTGTGACATCTTTCAATCTGGTTATTTTGCTCCCGGCTCATTTGTCTGCTGGGGTGCAGCCATAATTCAGGCGATACCAATCGTGCCGACAGATGATTTGCTGCAGCCGTGGTGGATGAGGCTCTGAGCGCCGAGATGCCGGCGTGATCCGTGCCCAGTTTTCCCAGTATGATGGAGGGGAGAGGCCTGGAGGATGGCTGAGGCTGAAGCTGTTTGTACACTGGTAGCCCCATGTGTTCAGACGAGGAAACGGCTGTTGTGGCTGCAGGAGGGTCTTATCAGCATCCCAATCTGAAGGCTGTGTCAAAGACAAAGAGCAGATACAGTGGCGACAATCTGCTTGGAGAATTGCTGCTGCTGATAAGCAGCGTCTTCCCCTCGGTTAAGATCCAGTCTGTATGTTTATAATCTGCTCATCTCAATTCCCTACGTACTTCCAACTGAAGGTGGCATTCTGCTTCGCTTCCTACATGGAGCTGATTTGCACTCTGGACGTGGTGAAATCCGCACGGTGCTGAGCAGAGCAGTGGGGGTCCCCATCCCAGGGGGTGCCCAAGAACGTGGGGATGTGACCCCTGGGGACGTGGGTAGTGGGCATGGTGGGATGGGTTGGACTTGGGGATCCCAGAGGTCTTTTCTGACCTGCTTGAATCTATGACTGTGTTTTGTGAAAGGTCTGATGTGCTTTTCAGCCAAGCCATCGGGTTGGCTGCAGGCCCATGGGCAGCCAAGAGGTGGACCCGGGGGTTGGACTCGATGAGCTCTGGAGGTCCCTTCCAACCCCTACAACTCTGAGATTCTGTGATTCTGTGACCCAAGTGCTTACAGCTACCTGCAGGCATTCGAGGCCACCCTGCAGGCATTGAAGGCCAGGCTGGATGTGGCTCTGGGCAGCTTGGTCTGGTGGCTGGAGACCGTAGCAGGGGATTGGAACGAGATGAGCATTGTGGTCCTTTTCATCCCAGGCCACTCTATGATTCTGTGATGCTACCTGGGGATGGCAAGTAGAGTCCAGTTTTTTGTGTCACCCTTTGTCTCTTTGCAATTTGCCATTGGAAGGAGGGAATGATTAACCTGGTAACACAGCAGAGACCAGGAACAGCGGAGGTGTGGGGAGGTGGTGGTGGTGGTGGTGATGGAGATGATCCTCTCCTGATGGCTGCTGTCAAGGCAGTGTCACACAGCTTTATTCTGCCCATTAATCAGCACACCCTGCCACTGCCCTGAATGTGGGGCAGAGTCTGTTCCTGAGGACAAGCACAGGAGGTCATGGTTAGCAGTGATGGTGTGTGAGAGGGCAGTGACCACACGTGGAATGTGAGACAGTGGTGTGAAAGGAGAGGAGGAGCTCCCTACGTGTGAAAGCAAGTGGAAGGTCCCAGGTGCAGCAGGAGATGTGGGGAGGAAGGCTCTGCCGGGGAGGTGACCCATTGTGCAGGGGCAGAACACGTGGACATGAGCATCTCCAGCCTGGATCAATGCAAATGGGGCATGGAGAAGGCAGGGGATCATGGGGTGGGATGGGACGGGATGGGGTGGGATGGGGTGGGATG
>NW_024962326.1:316373-335462 GCF_019238085.1 Lagopus leucura | reverse complement strand
GAACCCCCCCCCTTTCCCCCCCCCCCCCCCCCCAGCAAACCTCAGTCCCGCCCCGAGTTTGGGGTGAATTTTGGGGCTGCAGACGCTGGGAGGCGGCAGAGGAACGCGGTTCCAACGTGAGGTGAAGCTGCGGAACTCCCCACAGCAGCTCAGCTCCTATCCCCCCCCCCTTTTTCCCGTCACCCCAAAGACTCCACCCCCCGCCTTTAGGGGGGTGGAACCTCTTTTGGGGTTCTTCCCCACGAAAGCAAATGGGGTCGGGAGGTGCTGAGTCCCTATGGGAACCTGGGGACATGGAGGGGGGGGGGTACAAAAGGGGGGGGGGGTCTCTGCTAAATGAATGCCACCGACCCAGGGCTGGGGAAATGGTGGGGAACGGCTCATGGGGGAACGGAGACATTTTGGGGGGCGAGGGGGGAAGCAGAGGGAGAATTTGGGGTTTGGGGATGGGGGGCAGATTGGGCACAATTTTTGAGGCTGGATGGAATTTTAAGGTGAAGGTGGGATTTGGGGGGGAGAAAAGATCTGGGGGTTGGGAAAGACTTGGGATTTTGGGGGGGGCAGAGTCGGGTTTGGAGTTTGGGATTTGGAGTTTGGCGTTTGGGGTTTGGGGTTTCGGATTAGGGATTTAGAGGATGGGATTTGGGGTTCAGAGTATGGGGTTTGGGATCTGGATTATGGGGTTTGGAGTTTGGGATTTAGGATTTGGGATTAGGGATTTGAGGTTTGGGATTTGGGGTTCAGGAACTGGGGCAATGCACAGTACCATCCAGGATGCCCCACAGATGAGGTTTTGCTGTCACCTGACCATGGGACACCGAGGGACAGTGGCCATGACTTCCCACCCAGACTCCCCCATCCCACCTCGTGTTCCCCACCCCAAAGCCAACCCAACTCACCATTCTATGGGGGATGAGCACCCAGGTTCTGGGGGGTGAAACCCACCCCCCACCTCCCCAAAAGCCACAGACCCCACAGGTGAGCCCATTGGGGGAGGGCATTGTCACCGTGCCAAACTGGAGATGTTGAAGTTTGGGGACACCAGGGGTTGGGGGACATCAAAGTTTGGGAACACTGAGGTTTGGGGACACCAAGGATTGGGGAAAATGAGGTTTGGGGGCATTAAGGGTTGGGTACACAACATCTTGGGGACATTGATGTTTAGGGAACAGCAATACTTGGAGACACTGAGGTTGAAACCAAGAGTTGGTGACACCAAAGCTTGGGGACACTGAAGTCTGGGGACATCAAGGGTTGGGTACACCAATGATTGGGTACCCAAAACTTGGGGATACAGAGGTATGGGGACACCAGTGGTTGAGGGCACCAAAGCTTGGGAACACCAAGGTTTGGGGAAATGGAAGTTTAGGACATCTAGGGCTTGGGGACACCAAAACCTGGGGACGTTGATGCTTGGGAGCATCGAAGTTTGGGAACACCAAAGTCTGAGTCCAGCAAGGTTTAGGGATATAGAGATATGGGAACATCGTGCCTGGGGACACCAAGGTTTGGGGTCATCAAGATTTGGGGGTAACGTAGCTTGGGGACACAGTCTGATTCTGCGTGTGGGCTGTGACCCCATGTCCCCCTCCTGTGTCCATGTCCCAGGGCTGATGTGGTGCCCAGGGCATCACACCACAGGAGGTGCTGCTGACTCATGGGCAGATGTGCCCGGCCCTGTGGACGCCCATGGACGTATGGGGCCCTGGAGGGGGCAGAGCCTTTTGCGTTGTCCCAGCACTGGCACAGGGAATTTCCAGCCCTGAACCCAAATTTTTGCCTGAATGGGTTCTTTTACCTCAAAATTGGATCCCCCTTGGGGTCCCCTTGGGATCCCACTGCTGGAAGACCCAGGATGGCATTTTGGGGACTCCTTCTGCAACACTGCACCCTAATTGGATGGGGGAACCCCAAAGCTGCCCCCTCCTCCTCCTCCTCCGACCCAGTTTTACCCCATTTGGGAAAATAAGGGCACTACTGGGAAGTTAGGGGCAGTATTGGGGAATTGGGGAATAAAGACAGCATTGTGGAAGTGGGGATGATATTGGGGGAAATAAGGGCAGTATTGGGGAATTATGGACAAGATTAGGGAAATAAGGGTAGTATTGGGGATTTAGGGGCATTACTGGGGAAATAGGGACAAGACTGGGGAAATAAGGGCAGTACTGGGGAAATAGGGTTGAGATTGGGGAATTAGGAGTAGCATTGGGGAAATAAGGGTAACATTGGGGTATTGGAGTCAGTACTGGGGACACAGGCGGTATTTGGGAAATGAGGACAATATTGAGGAAATGGACACTATTGGAGAAATTGGGTCAAGACTGGGGAAATAAGAGCAGTGCTAGAGAATTAGGGGCAGTATTGGGGAAACAAGGGCAATATTGGGGAAATAAGGGCAGTATGGGGGTATTAGAGGCAGTATTGGGGAAATAAGGGCACTACTGGGGAATTAGGAGCACTGTTGTGGGAATAAAGGCATTATGGGGGAAATAGGAAGAAGACTGGGGAAATAAGAGCAATGTAGGGGGTATTAAAGGCAGTACTGGGGAAATATGGGCAAGATTGGGGAATTAAGGGCACTATTGGGGAATTAAGGGCGCTGTCGGTGGCGGGGGGCTCAGCTGGGGTGCGCCAGGGGGCACAGGGCCAGCAGCAAGCTGGGGCCTGCTGACGAGGTTTTGCCTGTAATTAGTGGTGGGGCAGGAGCCGCCCAAAGCTCGCTCTCTGCATTTTCACACGCACACCCCTTGTGCCCTTCCCGGCCCTGGGGGGAGATTTCCCGGGGGGGATTTTGCTCCTCTTGGAGTTTCCCCATCCCAATAGGTTCCCCCCCCCCCCGGTCCCACAGTGTCCCCACAATTCCAGTTGCCCCCTCCCTATTTCTGTTCAATGCTCCAACACACTGCGTATTGGGGAGGGCATTGCTTTATTTTGTTTTTTTAGGGGGGGGGGATGTTTTCCCAGAGTGTGGGATGAGATGATGGGGAGGGACAGATCCATCCTCCCCCTCTCCCCCAGCTCTTCCCTGTCCATTTATGCAGATTTCTCCTCAAAATGTGCTCTTCCCATCCAAAAACCCAGTTCTCCCCAATGGGGCAAAGACCCCTACTCCCTCTGCAGCCCCCACTAGAATTGCATTGCATTTCTATAAAGCTCGAGGGCTTCACACTTGTTTTCCCTTGTTCCTTTTTTGCATCCTGACCCTGGAGAGATGCTCTGCACCCCAAATCCTGGAGGCAAAGCCACATGGCGGTTCAGCCCCACATCCTCCTATTGCCCATTGGTGCAGCACAGCCCCTCTCTGCTCCTCATTGGCCCCACTTTGGGGACTCTGCTCACAGAACTGCAGGTCCTGAGCCGGGAGCTCTGCCCCTATTTTTTGGGGTGCTCAGAGAGGGAGTGCCGGGCTCTCTCTATGGGGCAGTGGCTGGGCTCTGACCTTTGGAAGTTGCCCACCATTCTCCCTGCGTGGCATGCGGGGCTCATTCTGCACTGCAGCTGGAGCCGCTTTCCGATGGCCACAAAGCACTCCACGCCATCACCAAAAGGAAACAGTTGCCCTGATGGATGCCACCGACGGAGGGCCACGGTTCCCAGAAGAAGGTGTTGCCTGTGAGCAAGGTTAGCAGCCGGGTATTGCAGGCAGAGCCCGGGGCTCCGCCGTGCGCAACGCAGTGGGGACGGCCCAAGGAGTGCCGCCGTCTTCTGCAATAGGCGCCTTTGATCTCGCTCGGGATCCGCCTTGTTATTTCTGCTCAATGATTCCCAGCTCGGGTCCCAGCCCTGCAATTTGCCCGCTTACTAATTGCGAGTCCGCGCTGCTTGACGGAGCGGTGCTTTGCTCTCCTGAACGCATCTTTGGGGCGAAACCGGGTGGACTTGGGCTCACAGACCTAGCTTTCCACTGCGGGGTGAGGGGTGCTGTGATATGAGGTTCCATACATGGGGCAGAGGGACACGGACCCCCCTCCCTGCCCTTATCCCACCACCCGCACCGGGCATCAAAGCACGGAGCAGCCCCAGGCACTTTCCTGCCCATTCCGGCTCCTTCCTCCCTTTATTCCTTCTGTTTTGCATCCCAGACCCAGCTCACCCTGGGGCAATACGGGGACATCAAGCAGACAAACTGGAGAGCCCAGTGCTGTTCCATCCCCTCCCTGCCAGTAGCTTTTTTGGGGCTGTGGGGAGCATCTGTGGGTCTGAAGCATTCCATGTCCCAGCGGCAGCTGGGGGGCTTCCATCACTGCGATACCTATGGGAGCTGTGAGATGCTGAGCCTTGCCAGCTCCTGTTGGGTTCAGTCATGGAAAGTTGGGAAAGAGCACCCAGATCCTCGAGCCCAGCCATGAAGCCAGTTCCTAAATGCTGGTATTCCTGCCTGGGAATGGAGCATCCCATCATGGTCACCTCCTGCTCCTCCACAGAGCCCCAAAGATGCATCATCTCCATGTCCCCATGAAGAGCTGCAGTGGCACACTGAGTCCGTGGGTCCCAGCCCCATGGTGTCACCTCAGGGTGCTAGGCATGGCCTCTACCGGTGACAGGGCTTGGCAGGAATGAGGAGCTCATTAAAACGGGCTGGCTGCTCTAATTGGAGCAGCTCTGGGCATTACTGGGGTGGTGGAACCTCTGGCTCAGGATTTCCACCTCTGGGTTCTGGAAGGGCCAGAAAGCTGTCAGGTATTTGTATCTTCCCATGGGAAGAGACTCCTGGTCTGATTCTGGCTCTTTTCTAAGCTGGGCTGAGCAAAACCTTCATGCATGGGCAGAACCCAGGAGTTGTCCTCCTGTCCCGGGGTGCAGGAAAATTCCCTCTGGAGGTGGTTGTGTGAGGTCATGGTGTTGTGTGGCGGGATGGCATCTGCAGTTGGGAACCCCCAGGCTTGTGATGGGAACACATGGCTCTGAACCTGGTGGTGACTTGATTTAGCCCAGTTTTGGGTATAGGAAAGGAGTCTGGGGTGCTGTTCTGAAGGAGGATCCATGTCTGCTGGCTGTGGAAAGGTCTTGTCTCCATTGTGCGCTTTGTTACATTCATGGCTCTGCTCATTGTGCCCTGCAAACCCTCATGATCCCACAGCCACTCATGACCCTGCAGCCCCTCATGTCCCCACAGCCCCTCATGGCCCTGTAGTCCTCCCCAAGCCCACAGCGAATAAAACAGAAGGGAACTCAGCAAGGCCACCTCCAGGGCAACCCAAAGCCCCTCGCAGCAGCGCACTTGCAGCCCCAGCCCCTCAGCTGGAATCTCCCACCCCAAAAGAGGGCTGGGACCTCATGGGTGTAGCAGTGCACCCACTGAGCCCTGTATTTCTTGGGTAAGCGTCCGGATGGGCGCAGAGCCAGCGCCGCATGCCAGGGACCGCTGGCAGAGCCACCCTGGGAGCTGCGCCGGGCTCCAACAGGTTCACTCAGTTTCTCTGTCGGTTGCATAAAGGTGGAGGAGATGCAGCTGCCGCCGCCTTTGGCAAAGAAACCTCAGGGTGTCCCCGTGGAATCGGGGAGCCCGAAGCTCTGCAAAGGGTGGTGGCTGTGAGCTGCAGAGCTCAGCAGCTTCTCCACACAGTGCAGATCCCCTTTGGGCTGGAAATGGAGAGGGACAGTGAGGTTCAGGAGGAGAATTGCTCCTTCCATCCCAATTCCTCCGCAGAGATGGTTCAGATCTGCTCCTGGACCCAGATTTGCATGTTTGCAGGGGAAAAGCTGAGGGGGAAACAGGCCCTGAGCTGGAACTGGTTCCCCAAACCTCTCCCATGAGTGGCTCCAATAAAAGATAATTACAGAGTGCGTGGTGTGAGGCTGGCTTTTGTCGTCATGGCTGCAGCTGCACCTTGTGGTTTGGGGGGGAAGTCTTTTTTTTTTCCTTTTAATGGCAGGATAAGCGGGGATCCTTGGTTTGATGGCACCTTCAGTCACCTCCGCCAATTAAAATATAAATTAAAAGTGGTTAAGCAATTAAGCTGGATGTGTTAGAACAATGAGAGCGTGCTGACAGGTGGTGGCAGCTGGCGGGTGGTGGCAGCATGAACAGAATGGGGCTGATGATGGACCCACAGGGAATGATCCCAGCAGCCTTTCTACAATGCTCCTGCTGGAAACACATCTCCAGCCTTGCCTCCCTTCCACCAGGGAAGGTGGAAGTAGGATCAAAGTCCCCATGCTCATTTTCTGCCCTTTTTATCCCGTAACTGTGGAATGGTGTACATTGGGCACGCTTCCAGGAGATTGGAGGAGAGTTTTGGAGGTCATCTGTGAAGCTGATGGCTGCTGGATTCTGTCCTGCTCATCTCCAAAGGGCTGTTTGCTTTGTGGGGAACTCAGAGACACCTCAGAACACCTCTGGTCTTGGCACGATCCCCATCGGGGAATTGGAAACCCTTGAAATGGACACTGCTCGTTAGCCGGTAATGGCACCTCGACCCTAATGAAGAAAGGTGAAGATGTAGGGTGAAGGTTACATGGAAACACCAAGATGTTTTGGGCTCTGCAATCCCCGTGTGTCCCTCTGGGCTCAGTAAGTCACAGTCAGAGTGGTCCAACCTTCTAGAAACCCTTAAAAACCTTTAGAAACTCCCTTATTGACACAAAGCTGATGCTAACCCTAAGACTAAGTCCTGCTGGGCTCCCTCCCTCGGTTGTGAAACAGCTTTGGCCAAACAGAGTCGAACCGGAGTGGAAAGTTGAACAGGAGCGCAACTGGGGCTGTGATGCAAACCAGGCTTTTGTCAGAATTCAGCGAACCAAGCACCTGCCATATGGCTCCCAATGAGTAATGGAGGCAAGACAGGGGTCTCCCTGGAGGGCGTAACACATCAAGCAGCTTGTAGTGCTTTGTCACTGCCAGGAGAACTATAGAAGGGCCCGTGATGGATTGACAGCACCAGCTCAGGAAATCTGATTTGACGATGTGCTTCCAACACCAACAATAGATTTGTTTTACTTTCTGAGCTATCTAGGGAGTGTTTTGAGGCAGGTCACGGGGAAGGCAGAGAGGAGGGGGGGAGGGCATGGTTCCAAGCACACCTAAAACCATTCTTAGAATAAAAAATCACATCTCCACTCCCCTGACAGCCAGCCAACTCCCTCCGAGCATAAAAAGGGGCGTTCAGGCACTGTGCTCACAGGACAGAGCTTCTTTCACCTCTGGACACCACTCAGCTCTCCTCTCCTACCACACACCTATCGCCATGTCTCGTCAGTCATCTGCTTCCAAGAAGGGATTCAGCTCCAGCTCTGCTTGCTTAGGAGGGAAGAACAAGGTCACCTTCAGCACAGTGCCCCGAGGATGCCGGGGGTCTGGTGGCAACGCCGGGGGCTTCAGCAGCCGCAGCCTCTATAGCCTGGGAGGGAGCAAGAGCACCGCTCTGGGAGGATTTGGAGCTGGAGGCATCTGCAGAGGGTTTGGGGCTGGCGGCCAAGGCTTTGGCTATGGTGTTGGCAGTGGGATAGGGTTTGGCAGCGGGGCCGGATATGGCTTCAATGCCATATCTGGTGGTTTTGGTGGCTTCGGTGGAGGGTTTGATGGCGGGGTTGGGGGCTTCGCCCAGTGTCCACCGGGCGGCATCAAGGAGGTGACCATCAACCAGAGCCTGCTGACCCCGCTCCACCTGGAGATCGACCCCGAGATCCAGAAGGTGCGAACACAGGAGAGGGAGGAGTTGAAGACCCTCAACAACAAATTTGCCTCCTTCATCGACAAGGTAAGAGCCGGGTCTGGGGGGAGGCTGAATCTTGCTGGATTGTGAGATGGGCATAGAGGGAACAGTGAGCCCAGCGCTGCCCCAGAGCTGTGCAGGCAGAAAGGAGGCTGCAGTGTCAGAAGAAGTAATGATCCCAAGGTGTTGGAGAACAGCAGAAATGGGATCCTTGATTTGGAGGCCACGACACTGGTGCTAACCCATGGGGCCATGCAGCAGCATGCAGGACATCCTCAGGGAAGGTTGCTCCCCTCCACCTGTGGGCCATTGGGAGTTTTGTCCCTGTGCTTGTAGCCCTGAAGTGACAGAGCTCAGCACATTTCTTCTGTTTAGACCTTGTGGAATGGGAGAGGGAAAGTCACCCATCGCCGTGAGAATGGGTTTCCCATTTCACCAGTGGGACTCTGGGGGAGGATGGGGAGTTTTTGGAGAGGAGGCGAGAACAGACAGAAGGGCTGAACTCATTAAATGTAGGCAACGGAGGAAAACAAACAACAGAGAGATGCTTTGAGGAACATTCTGATTATTCTTTGCCCACCCCCATCATTGCTCAGGTGCGATTCCTAGAACAGCAGAACAAAGTCCTGGAGACCAAATGGAAGCTCCTGCAGGAGCAAAGCCCCACCACGAGCACCAGGAGCCTGGACCCATATTTTGAAGTCTACATCAGCGGGCTGAGGAAGCAGCTGGACGGCCTTTCCAGCGAGAAGATACAGCTGGAGTCAGAGCTGAAGAGCTTCCAGGACATGGTGGAGGACTTCAAGACCAAGTGCGTTGCTCACGGTGCCAGCGCGGGGCTCGGCAGTGCTGGGCAGCTCTAGGGATGTCCCCAAATCTAGGACCAAATGGATTTATTCTGGATTCACTCCTAGCAATGTCTGAGCTCTGGCTGATTTCACCAGCTGTGCAAAGCAGGTTGTTTGGAGACTTTTTTTGCCACTTCTATTTTACTTCAAATTTTTTGGGTAGCAAGTGGCAAAAAAAAAAAAAAAATAGGAGTAAAGAATTACTTTGAGCGGTCAGAAAGTTCAACGAATGATGGGAATTGGCAGTGTTTCACTTGTTGCAGCCATCCGTGCTATGAGGAAGTTGCAGCAGCTGTGAGCTCTGACAGCAGGCGATGGTTTTTCGAGGTGTGCCCCAGCACTCATTGTTGTGTGAACTGCGGTTGTCACCAGCGCAGGATCTTCTGCTGTTTGCCTTTCCCCGCTCGAGAATCCATGACATTATGATTTAATGAAGCAATTAGGGCAGTTGCTAAATCCCACTATAATTTCCTCATGGGTTTCCTCATGGATTCCTTACAATAATTTCCTTCATAGTTTGAAGCTTACTTAGATGGTTCTTCGGAACGCTGATGGGAGGGGGATTAATTATTATCCTGACGTGATGAGGTTAATTTGCTCCATCAGAAGAGCAAAGATGGAGAAATATCTCAGCTGATAAGCTGCAGATAACTGGGATTTGGGAACAACTTGATCCCTCGCCTTGCTCGATTTTTGCTGAGGCTGTAGGATGAGAGGTGATGTGGTTCTGGATGTGACCTCCATTGCTCCGAGCTCTGCAGTGTGCAGCTGCCACGGACATTCCCTCTTCATTGCAGGGGGTTAGCTGGGATGACCATTAAAAAAAAAAAAACAAACTCCAGCAGTTCCATGATTGTAAGGTTCTGTGCCATGGCTACGATGGCCAACTGGAGACCAGGAGGTCTCCTCGTGGAGGCAGCAGGATGTTTGTAATGGAAGGTTCCAGGGCTCATGCAGGATGGAGCCCCACTTTTGTTTGGCCGCAGTCTGCTCACAGCACATCTGTTTTTTGCTGCACCCATTGCTCCAAGGCCAGCAGCCACCAGCAGTGGAGCAGGAGCCAAAATAAGCAGAGAGATTGAATCTCCCTCGTTATCCCAACAGGTACGAAGAGGAAATCAACAAAAGGACAGCTGCAGAGAACGACTTCGTGCTCCTAAAGAAGGTAAAGCTCTGGGCAGCCCAAGTGTGTGTGAGGAGGACCAAGCACTTGCAGGCACAAGGGCAGGCTTTAATTAAGCTTGTGCCTTGTTAGAATAAGGAGAGCTGAAGGCAGAACCTCACAGGGCAGAGGGGGCAACTGATGGGAGTTGGTGCTCCTCCTCCCTGGAGCAAAACATCCAGATATCTGAATTGCCACCTTTTTCTATGTTCTCTAAGTGCATTGTCATTTTTAATTCTTTTATACAAATTTCCACCTGGTTCTCAGCAGAGCTTTGCATTGGTGGGGCTCAGATGAACCCAGGGCCCCCAGAGCTGTGTGCTGCGGAAATGGAGCAGCACACTGACTTATGGTGCTCGACTTAGACCCAACTGTGTGCATCAAGGGAAGGCTTTCAGCCCTAATTTCTGCTGCAGGATGTGGATGGCGTCTACATGAACAAAGTGGAGCTTCAGGCCAAGTTGGACTCTCTGGCGGATGAACTGAACTTCCTGAGGAACCTCTATGAAGCGGTGAGTGTGCAGCAGAACGGGATGGAACCACGGGGAAGGTGTTCTAGCAGGGCTCAAGACAATGCTGGTGGGAATTGCAGGAGCTGAGCCAGATGCAGAAGACTGTTTCTGACACCTCTGTGGTGCTGTCCATGGACAACAACCGCAACCTGGACTTGGACAGCATCATCGCAGAGGTGAAGGCGCAGTACGAGGAGATCGCCAACCGCAGCCGGCTGGAGGCTGAGACCTGGTACCAGAGCAAGGTGAGGGCTATCTGCATGGCAATGGTAGGGCTGAGGGACCTCTGTGCTCCCCTTCCTGGTGTGGAGAAATCCAGGGAAACCTCATGCTGCCCCTGATGATCTCCTCTGTCCCCTTTCCATCAGTATGAGGAGCTGCAGGCCACTGCAGGAAAGCATGGAGACAGTCTGAGGGACACCAAGGCTGAGATCTCTGAACTCAACCGCGTGATCCAGAGGATACGGGCTGAGATTGAGAACGTGAAGAAGCAGGTAGGGGTGTTATGTTCTGGGGAATGGGTGTCAGATCCTTGTAATTCCTCTTGGAGCTGTGCCCCTGGTCAGAGCTGTTTGGGATCTGTAATGTGTATGTCTGGTGGCCCTGCTAGGCAGGGGGGTTGGAACTACATGATCCTTGAGGTCCCTTCCAACCCGGGTGATTCTGTGATTCTGTGATTCTGGGATCAGCTGAGCCAGGTGATTTGGGCACAGAGCGCTGCAGTGGCCTCTGCTCAATGCGCTGCATCCCTGTTCTTGTCCTGCAGTGTGAGAGCATTCAGAGCTCCATTGCTGATGCTGAGCAGCGTGGGGAGCTGGCCCTGAAGGATGCCAGAGACAAGCTGACTGAGCTGGAGACAGCCCTGAAGAAAGCCAAGGCAGACCTGGCCCAGCTGCTGCGCGACTACCAGGAGCTGATGAACGTCAAGCTGGCACTGGACGTTGAGATTGCAACCTACAGGAAGCTGCTGGAGGGCGAGGAGTGCAGGTGGGTGGGGATATGGCTGGATCACATCCTGCTAAGTCAACGGGAGGGATGCAGAGCAGCGCATCTTCTGTTAAGATATCAACAGCACTGCCCTCCGCCGTGGTCCTACGGAGCGTGATGGACCCAAGCTGGTGGGGCGGTGCTGACGCTCCATCTCTTTTCCTTGCAGAATGTCTGGGGAGTGCCAGAGCAACGTGAGCATCTGTAAGTACCAGCCTGCCCCTGGTCCCTGCGCTCCCTGGCTCTGCTGGTAGTAACCTCACACCTTCCCTTGTCTCCGCAGCTGTGGTGGGCGGCAGCAGCTCCATAGGAGGTGGATACGGCGGTGGTCTCTGCCTTGGAGGAGGAGGATTGGGATTCGGCATTGGGAGCGGGAGAGGCAGCTGCAGCATGGGCGGTGCTGGCTTCTGCAGCCTTGGAGGGGGAGGATTTGGCTCTGGAGCCGGCAGCTCCGTCGTGGTGGGCTCTGGAGGCATCCTGAAGAACAGCTCGGTGTCTGCCCGGCGGCAGTAGGGCAGAGAGCTGTCCCCATTCCCGGCACCCAAAGGAGAAAGGAAGCAAACATCACCAGGACCACCACCCCGCTGCCCAGCTGAGGGCCGCCCATCTGTCAGGCCAGGCACTGCCCTCTTTTGGACATCGCACGGGAAAAGAACAGCAGGCTTCATCCACCACAGTGACTCAGATGCTCTGCAGAGGGCTTGGGAACCTCTTGCTTCACCAACCTCCTCCTTGAGACACCTTAAAGCTGTTGCATGGAGCTGAGAGCTGGCATTGGAAGGACCCACCACCCCAAAGCCCCCAGCCACAAAACACCCCATGCAACGCACAGCCTGTGGGGTCTGGGCATCCCTCAAGGTCTCCCACGGGACCCTGATGTACTGCAGTGGCCACAGTACTGCTCACCTCTGTTTGGGCTTTGCGTTTTTGTTGTGATTGTGAGAACACTTGTGCTTGTTTGCTTAAGCCTTTCTCCTTTGGCATGTGCCATACCCCAATAAACACTAGAGGCAGTACACTGGTGTGGTTTTCTTTCTGAGCAGGCATTTTCGTGTTGCAACAAGACTGCTGTTCTGCTGAGGCCTGAAAGCTGTCCTGACTTTCTCCTGCCCTTTCAGGGACACAAAGCGAGAGCTGGGACATGTATGCAGCTGGAATGGGCAGGGGCTGACAAAGCAGTGGCCACAGGGAACCCAGTGAAACCCAGGGGGGTCATGTCCTGGTAGCATGTGGCACAAGGAAGACATAAAATTATTATAGGGAGGAGGCTGGGTTGGAGCTGGCTGTGGTCTCTATTGCCCTCCTCTCTTTGGGGCATGGAGGGAGCTCTCAGCCCTTTGAGAGCAGAGTTGATGGGATTGCAGTTGGAGATGTCAGCAGATGCTGCACTCCATTTGGGTCCCTGTGATGGTGTCCGTCTGTAGAGTCGTACAATGTCCCCACTTGGGTGAGAGTAAGGCTGTCCCACTCTGCTCTGTGCTGAGGGGAGGCCTCATGGTGATCCTATAACTCCTCATGACCTACAGGCCATCGTGGCCTGCAGACCCTCATGGCCCTACATTTCCTCATAGGGAGCAGAGTGGCAGCTGCTCTCTGCTGACAGCAACAGGACCCAAGGGAATGGCATGGAGCTTTGTCTTTGGAGGGTCAGGTGTGGGTGAGGAAGGGGCTTTGTCCTAGAGAGCGGTGGGCATGGCCCCAACCTGCCGGAGCTCAGGAAGCATTGGGACACCACTCCCAGATGTCGAGTTTGGGTTTGTGTGGTGTGTTGTGGAGCCAGGATTTGGACTCTGATCTCTGTGGGTCCCTTCCAACTTGGGACATTGAGTGATTCTGTGATTCTATTGTCTCAAATTGGAATGAATCCCCAAGGATCAGAATCCAAAACCAACTCCACTTCTGCCTGACCCCGGGGGGCAATGTGCAGCCTCCATCTCTGCCTCGCCACCTCCTGAGGTCCTCATGAGGGTGGAGGTGGGCACCTTCCTCTGTTCTGCCAGCTAGCACTTTTGGAGCATCCTGCAGGGAATGGGGGAAGGATGGCTGTCCTCTATCTGGATTATTGGTGTGATTGCTACTGTCCTGTGTTAGATGGGGCCAAGCTTGGGCATGAGGTTCCAGCCTCTGAGAACAGGGAGATCACACACTGCTGCAGCCCACCCCTCTCCCAGCAGTCAAATATTGCTTACAGCTGCCAATGTAGAGCCAAAATCACTCACTGTGGTTTTACCTCTTGCTCAGGAGACCTTGAGTCACATCCCTGGTCAACCACAGCTGATGAGTCACCGTGCTCCGCTCCCTGCTCCTACAGCTGGAGACACTGCAAGCAGCCAAGGCGTGTAGCTGCTTGGATGGGGACATTGCCTGAGCAATGGTGAATGCTCCAGGAGGTTGCAAAGGGACTTGGGAAGGTGTTGAATGAAAAGACATATCTCTGCCCTCTGTGTAAGCTTGCCTCCATGATTGACTCTTGACAGGGCTTCGGGATGTGTACAGAGGCTTAAAACAAACAGACACCTGAAAGCATTTTTTCTTTTGTTCCTTTGATTGCAGCAGCAATTAGAGGAGAATTCTGGGCTGGACTGAGTCATGACAGTTTCTGCCTTTTGTTGGAACAGCAAGAACTTTGCTTGACCTGAAAGAAGCCTTGTCTAATTTTATTGAGCTTGCCCTCCATGTCAGTAATCTCTTTCAGAGCATGCTTGCATGAAGGGAATGCTGAGATGTCAACGTTTTACTGAACATATAGTGTTTTAGTGCTCAGCTCAGCTTGTTCTCCTGCTCTCCCCAGTTCCATGCAGCTCCTGTCCAAGCACACAAACACTGAGCACCTTCTCCTCCACCACTTTGTGCTGTCCTTCAGCACAGCAGTGGGCACAGTGATGTCACTGCAGATCATTGGATCCTGAGCCACATGTTGTGTTTGAGCTCATGACGGTGTTGATACCCAAATCCCTGCCTGATTTCCCAAACTTGGCCGGAGACATGTCGGTGACTCAATGAGAACGTTATCTAACCATTGCTTGGGCCGGGAGCATTGTGCTGACTTAACGAATCTCCTGCTGAGGGCTGCTGGGAAACTGAAACCTCCCAATCACGTCGTCCTGCCAGCAGGAGGAGAAAGGAACCACGCAACCGTGTGTTTGGCAATCCAGAGGGAGGAGAAGGAATAGATCAGCCTGATGCTAAATGTAGGTGCATGCGCAGCCTTGTGTTCACAGCACCCTTCAGAACGCTGCTGAGTTTGACTGATATATCATAGAATTATAGAGTCATTAAGATCAGAAAAGACCTCTAAGGTCATCCTGTCTAACCATCAACCCATCCTCACCATGCCCACGGGTAGAATCATGAAAGTTGGACAAGACCTCTAAGGTCATAGAATCATAGAATCATCAAGGCTGGAAAAGACCTACAAGATCATCCAGTCCAACCATCCATCTGTCACCAATGGTTTGTCACTAGGCCATCCAATCCAACTCCAGCCCATCCCACCATGTCCTCTTGTAGAATCATTGAGGTTGGACAAGACCTCTAAGGTCACAGAATCATAGAATCACCAAGGCTGGAAAAGACCTACAGGATTATCCAATCCAATTGCCCATCTGTCAGCAATAATTCTCTCTGGGTCATCCAGTCCAACCCTAACCCATCCCACCATGCCCACTAACATGTTCCTCAGTGCCACATCTCCACAGTTCTTAAGCACCTCTCTGGATGGTGATCCCACCACTCCTCTGGGCAGTGGCCTGACGACAACTCCCTTCTCCGCTGCAGCACGCGCTGGGCTCCCAGTGACATCCAATCCTTGAGGTGAAGGTGCTGCTTTGAACCCTCAAAACTCAGAGACAAAGCCCAAGCAGTCAACCGTCCGTGGTGTCCCCATGCCACGTGGCTCTGACCCACGCACACTGCTGGGAACAAACACCGAGCCCCGTCCTCCCCGCCCTATGGTGGAGCTGGGAGCTGGATGCCCTCCCTGAGCCGTGCCGCGTGTGCCGGGGTGGGATGAGCACACCCATAGGGTCAGTCAGGGTTTGGTGGCGGTGCCGGTCTAACCGCACGTCGAGCACAGCCTGGGTGCCCCAGGTGCTTTTGGAAATAGGTGTCTGGGTGATATTTCTGGAGCTATTCAAACAACTGGAGATATCAGGAGTTGCTGGTGTGGATTTTCAAGAGGCGCTTAATTGCCTGTGTCGCATGGGAACTTCGGAGAGTCTCGTTAGACAGCACAGTTAGATGCCCAAATAACCACAATGACTCTGGGGCTTCAAAATGTCCTCAGTGGCTTTGAAATCGCCACGCTGATTCCTCTGCTGCTGGGGATTGTGGAGAAGGGGGAAAGAGGGAAAGAGAATTTCTCAGTAAAAATTTTAGAAAAGGGAAGTGTTTGGTAACCAGGTTTCTACGATGAAATGTTGCAGAATCATAGAATCACAGAGTTGTTTGAGTTGGAAAGGACCCTTAAAGGTCATCTGGTCCAACTCCCCAATGCATGCTGCTTGCACAGTCATGTTTCTGTAGGTGTGTCTTGTAAACTTATTCCATCTCAACAGCAACATCAAAAATGGAGAGTTTTTTATAAAGTTCCACCTTTCTAAAACCCTGCTTTAAATAAGCTAAAAAAAGACACCTACCTACGTTCATAACAGAGGGCTCAACACAGCTCACGGCTCTACATGTCTGCGAAAAATATACTTGCATATAAATGCCAAAGTAAGCCAGGTAGTTGAAAAGCATGCATTTCCTCCAGTGAAAGTTATTGTGCGCTCTGTTCATCCATTTTATGTCTCTACAAACAAGGTGAGCTGTTTAGCATCCTCTGCCTCACTAATTGCATGTAAGCAGTTGCAGCATGCATTATGTGGGCAGCTCGTTTTGCATGCCTCCTTCTCTCTGCCTGTTCTCAGGGCTGTCCGCCTGTCTGTCCGCACTTCTCGTGGCAGCAGCTGACTTGCTGAGGTTTTCCCTGGCTCTTCTCATGGTCAGTCACTTCCTGAAGCCTTTGGAGAGCCTAAGGGGATTTCCCATTGGCATTTCTCCACGGATGCAGAGGCTGTCTTGGCACAAAGACTGCAGCGCTCATGTTCAGTGAGAGCTTGGCCCAACAGTAGGCAAATTTCCAGCTCCAGCCATTGCCATGGCATCTCCTCTCCAGTAGGGTTTTATTTATTGAAAAGATGCAAAGCCTCATCAAAATGCAATTTGCTGAGCCCTGGCTCTGGATTGAGAAACTACTTCTCGAAGCCAAAGGCAATTTTCCACGTAAAAAGAAGGCTAAGGGTGTAACATAGGTGTGTTTTGGGAATTGTGTAAGCTGTGCTACAATTTGGCATGAGCCGCAGCGCTTGCCTGCCATAGGGCTTTGGAGTGAAAGATCAAAATAAAGATAAACGTAAACAGGGAAACAACCACAATGGATGAAAGGTGAAAAAAAGCCACGTCTGTCACAGCGGGACTGTTACTGTGCTGCAGAACTGCATGGCTTCTTAGTCAGAGTGCTGCCCTTTGGTAGACATGGTTGTATCTTTTTTAATTTTCTTCTGCATTATAGGGTGTGTTTCTGGGTAGGGTCAATGTTTGGCAAAGTGAAGATGAAAATCTGTAAACCACGCCAAGCTGATGAAGACAGCAACTGTCTCCTCCTTCACGCCCATGCAAACCCAGCCCACCTCCAGAAACAGATAAAAGAGTGCATCAACTGCCCTCGAGTCAGAGGGACTTCCTTCCCTTTTCCTTGCACGCATCTTCTCGCCACCCAGCTCCATTCATCCTCCTCCTCCTCTTGATCTTGACTCCACTTGGAAGAAGCAGCCATGTCCCGGCAGTCTGTCTGCAGAAGCTTTGGGGGAGGGAGCAGAAGGGGCTACAGCTCTTGCTCTGCCATCGGCGGTGGCTTTGGAGGAGGTGGCAGCAGAAGCAGGAGCAGCTACAGCTCGTTCTCTATGTCCAGGGGATATGGAGGTGGTGGACGTTGTGGAGGCTTTGGCAGCAGGAGCCTCCATAACATGGGGAGCAGCGGAAGGATTGCCATAGGTGGATGCTACAGCGGTGGAGGTTATGGAGGCAGAATGGGTGGCTTTGGTGGAGGCTACGGAGGACTAGGCAGCTACGGAGGAGGAATGGGCTTTGGTGGAGGAATGGGTGGTGGTGGTGGAATGGGCGGCTTCGGTGGAGGGATGGGTGGCTATGGTGGAGGAATGGGAGGTGGAGGAATGGGTGGCTATGGTGGCCCAAGCTTTGGCTTTGGTGGCCCTGGTAGAGGTGGCCCTGGCATTCAGCCCGTGCAGGTCGACACAACCCTGCTACAGCCAGTCCATGTTGAGATCGACCCCCAGATCCAGCAAGTGAAGAACCAGGAGAAGGAGCAGATCAAGACTCTTAACAATCAGTTTGCCTCCTTCATTGACAAGGTGAGGGAGTGGGACTGGGGCTAATTAAGGGCAAAAATTAGGAGGAGCTGCCAAGCTCTACAGAAACTTCCTTTTGAGCCAAATATGGGCAGGCTAAGGAGCTGGAGAAGAGCCTTTTCTCAAGTGCTGCTATGGAAAAGATGAGAATCTCCCTTCCAGATGAGATCAAAGCTGTATCTTCAGGGCTTTAATCTAGCCTGTTGCACCAGGTTCACCTAATAGGTTATTACTGCAAGGCTAAACGCCTCCAAACTTCTTCAGGTTTCACTTCTGCACTCTTCCGTTTCCAAACGCTCCTATTTAACTATTCACAAATTTAGGGTTGCTTTTCTTATTTTTCCCCCTCTGGGTTTTCAAATATCCAATCTTTTTTTTTATTTTGGACTAGAAATCTAATGTTTCTAAGCTACCAGCTATGGGAACGTGTTGGAGTTGGTGCTGCACCCTTGACTTGGAAATTCCCTCCTTTCCCTCATCCTGCAATTGACTCAACGACAACCTCTCTTTTTTTTTTAAACTAACAAAATCACATAATGACACAAAGAGCGGACCACTCTTTGTACCTGGTGGAAGGAGTGCCTTCATGACTGACTCTGCATCTCCCGCCTGTGGGCTTTCAGGTGCGCTTCCTGGAGCAGCAGAACAAGGTTCTCTCCACCAAGTGGGAGCTCCTGCAGCAGCAAGGGCCTTCAGGACCCAGGAAGAACCTGGATGTCATCTTTGAAAACTACATCCAGAACCTGAGGCGGCAGCTGGACTCCATTCTGGCACAGAGGGGACAGCTGGAATCCGAGCTGCAGAACATGCAGCAATACGTTGAGGATTACAAAAACAAGTAAGTGCAGAGATGATAACACTGAGAGCAATGCAAGCAGCTGGCAGCAATGGTAGTCTGTACCTCAGTGGTTATTTTGCTTCACATTTGTTTGTTTCATGGTAATTATGGGTGTAGATTTGTCAGTTTAAATACTGTATTCGTTCTTATTTTGCATTTCTTTTTGCTTTTGTGTGGCCTTAGGCAAGAAAATTCAGGAAACTCAGCTTGTATTTTAACTTTCCATAGGTATGAGGAAGAGATCAACAGGCGCACTACAGCTGAGAACGAGTTTGTGGTGCTCAAGAAGGTGAGTCACGGGCGCAGTGAAGTGATTGCTTGAATGCTAAGCTTTGCCACAGCTTTGAGGAGACTTCTTCTTGGGTGGGAAATCCAATGGAGATTGTAGGTTGCTCTTGGACATTTCTCATCCTTTCTTGTATGGCTGAGTAATGCTACCAGAGCTGTTACCCTCAGCACTGAGCAGATGCTGTGACTCTGGACGATTTCCAAGAGAAAATGTGATCTTTCCTGTAGGATGTGGACACCGCCTACATGACCAAGGTGGAGTTGGAGGCCAAGGTGGGAGCTCTGACTGATGAGATCAACTTCTTGAGGGCCATCTATGAGGAGGTAGGAGCCTTTCCTGGGCTGGGCTGGGCTGGAGCAAGGGTGAGGAGCGGAAATGTGGCTCAGGA
>NW_024962326.1:296446-316363 GCF_019238085.1 Lagopus leucura | reverse complement strand
GTGAAGAAGCAGGTAGGGATGTGTGGTGTCTCATTGTTTGCCTGCATCAGGCTCAAATGTTGACTGTAGACAGTGGGACAAAACTGTATTCTTCAGCTGCCAATACTGACTTTGTGGAACATTTCCTTTCATTCTTGACCCCTCCAGTCTGGGTTTGAGGACTGGTGGTAGGGGACAAAATGTGATCTGAGGGAGTGCCCTTCTCCTTCCTCAGAACCAGCAACTGCAGGCAGCTATTGCTGAGGCGGAGGAGAGGGGTGAGATGGCCCTGAAGGATGCTAGGAGGAAATTGGAGGAGCTGGAATGTGCCTTGAGCAAGGACAAGGAGGAGCTGGCTCGCCTGCTGAAGGAATACCAGGAGCTGCTGAACATCAAGATTGCCCTGGATGTGGAGATTGCCATGTACAGGAAGCTGCTGGAGGGAGAGGAGAACAGGTGAGTCTTGACACTGACCTCCCCTGGCCAAGGTTGTGCCTTTCCTTATGATGGGCTGAGTGTTCATAATCTCTCTGTCCATAGAATTGGGAACACATTTACTCTAATTTTTCCCCATGTGTTTATGGTTACAATATAAATGAGGTGTTCACAGTGACTGTGTCCCGGTGTTACTGATGGGCATTAAGAGAAACAGGAACTCAATGAATCATGTTGGCAACTGCACTGACCTGAAGAGCTGTGTTGTATTGCACTGATATCTTATGTTCTTCTCCCTTCGTAGGCTCTGCGGAGACAACCCGTCCAACGTCAATGTGTGTAAGTAGCCGTGCATCCTCCTTGCACAGTGATTTCTCCCATGCTTTGCTGGAATTCCCAGGCTGCTCCTTGGCACACAGTGATCCTCTCTTTCTCTTGCAGCTGTGGTCGGCAGAACCACCATTGCTGGAGGCAGAGCTGGAGGCTTTGGTGCCGGCAGTGGCATGGGAGGAGGAGTATGCACAGTCGGAGGAGGAAGCATCATCGGGGGCAGCTGTGGGGTGGGAGGAGGAGTGTATAATGGGGGCTTCTCCTCTGGGAGTGGGAGGATGTGTGGCTCTGGAGGTGGCACCTTCATTCCTGCGGGAGCATCCTCGGTCCGGAGATGTGTCACCACCACAACGGTGAAATCTTCGGGCGTGAAGTACTGAGCCCCAACCTCAGTACCGCCAAGGAAAGAAGCATCACCCGCCTCCAGCCTGTGGCACATCCCCAGAATCCTGCAAAGAAATGGAGCATCCCGCCTCCTCCCCAGAGGCAAACAGCAGCAGAACACCACCCTCTTGGCACCGCTGCTGCTTTCCCCACCCCACCAGTCTCCAGGGATGAAACATTTATGGCCCCGCTAGGAAATGTCTCCCTCGGGGTTACCCGTCACCGGAGAGTTCATCCAAGAGCCCTCCTTCCCTCGTGCCAGTCTGGCTGAGCAGAAGCGTGAGCGGATCTGCTCTTTCCTTTCCCTTCTGAGGTCTCTTTTTCAATGGCCATGTTCTCCTTTGCGCTTCCTGCGCGTCCTGCATGTTGCCTACATGCTTGTTTCAGCTGTATTCATGGAAGCAGAAGAAATGTGGCAATGCCCCATAGTCAGGCTTGGGAGTGAGAAGCAGCTCTCCAGAGGATTTGGCAGCTTTCATATTTTATAGATTTGTATCACGCTTCTCCTTCACAACTGACATGTGCATGGCCCTATTGCAATCCTTCTGCTACCAGAATTTTACTGCCTTGCTGCTTTCTACCAACATCCCTTCCCCCAAATTCTTTCATTACCAATAAACTGCAGACAGGTGAAAAGATTTCTCTGTGTTGTGTCATTGAAAGTTCCCTGGGGGAGGGTACAAGAGGAACACAGATATTGCTCCTTGCTGCAGCAATGGCAACACAGTGGTGCAGAGCAGGGTGCATCCTGCTGTACAAATTGCATCAAATGGGAACATGGTGGGGACGTGCAGCAGGTGGCCTGTCCCCACGGACATCCAGTGCTCTCCAGGTTAAGAGCTGCCCAGATGAGGAGGGAGGAGGTGGAGGATGGGCCCTCATCTTCCTTACACAGCCACGTGGCACCACCCTGCACCTCCCCAGCAGGATCCCTATGTCTAAAGGAAAGAAGAGCCAGGAGCATGGCATGGGAAGGGGACAGGGTTGGAAGATGTCTATGGAACGTGATGGTCTGAGTGTGATAGTTGGGATGTGGCCGCTGGATTGGGATGGGGTGAACGTGGCCATTGGGATGAGGCAGTTGGGATGTGGCAGTTCAAATGCAGTAGCTGTGATGTGGTGGCTGGGTTGAGGTTGTTTGAATGTGGCCTTTGGGATACGGCAGTTGGATTGGAATGTTTTGAACACGGCCTTCAGGATACAGCATCTGAATCGGGATGTTTTGAATGAGGCCCTTGGGATATGGCAGCTGGGAAGTGGCAGCCTGAATGCAGCCATTGGGTTGTGGCAATTAGCCAGTGGTGGTTTGAAGATGGACACTGGGATGTGGCCACTGGGACCAGAGCAGGGCATGCACAGCCACCCCCCTTCCACCACATTGCATCCTGCTGTGGTGGCACCTGGAATTCCAACAAGATGTGCTGGAGACCTCATTAGGGGATGTATTCCATATCTGGTTGTCTTCCACTTCCAAGGCTAGTTGTCCTCCACTTCAACAGTTGGTTGTTCTCCACTTCCAAGGCTGTTTGTCCTTAAATTCCACAGCTGTTTTTCCTTCAATTCCATAGCTGTTCATCCTCCACTTCCACAGCTGGTTGTCCTTCACTTCTATTCCTGGCTATCCTCCACATCCACATCTGTTTGTCCCCCATTTCCACAGCTGTTTGTCCTCCATTTCCAAGGCTGGATGTCCTTCCATGGGAAGATCCTTGGGCCAGATGTGGTGTGAGGGTGAGCAGCACCATCTATCTGACATGCAGGGCTTTTACACAGCGACCGGCCCCTCCTGTGTGAGTGATAGCAATGCCCAAGATGCTGTGTGGACACAAATTGCTCACAAAGAAAAGCACCATGAAAGGATAAGACGTGGCCTTGAACCTGCTATTATAACTCCAGATCATCCAGCTAGGTTAGTCATTAACCCTCCATAAATTGCATCCCATTGCATCCCAATTAATTTGATTAATGCTTGGGAGGAGCGAGAGCTGGATGAATGAATCAACATTGGCTGCAGTGGTGAATGTGCACGATCCTGCTGCAGGCACTGTGTCTGGCAGATAAAAGCACGGAAACAGAGCTGGTTTTTGCTCCAGAGTCCCTGCCATCCAACTCACAGAATCACAGTATCACATAATACCCTGAGATGGAAGGGACCCACGCAGCACCACACAAACTCAAACTCGATGTCCTAGAGTGGTATCCCAATGCTCCCTGAGGAACTTCTCTGGGAAGATGTGCCCTATGGGGCAGAACCTTTTCCTCATCCACCCACCCTCCCCTAACACAGCTCTGTGTGCTGTTCTTTGAAGTGAAACAAATGAGGAAGAAATAATAGTTCTAATTTGAAGCCGTTTTACTATCGCTTTTTTCTCCAAAATATTCTTTCTGTTGATACACCTGACTGAATTATGCCAGGCCATAATATACCTTATCCCCCTGTTTGCAGAATCAGTGACATTTTTGATTCTGAAATTTGCAGCTTGGGATGGGAGAGCTGAAGCAGTTATTTCCTATTTCCTCATCCCAAAGGAAATTCCAATAATAGGTACAAACCTAGACATTGCAAAGCCCAGGAACATTCTTGGGGACTCCTTTAAAAGATGGATGTGTTGGATGTGTTGAACACAGGAAGCTTAAAGTCCTGCAGTGTCTCATGCGCAGCATGTCTTCCCAGTGCCATCCGACAACACCCAAGCCAACAGCTCTGGCTGCAGGCTTGGTTCTGCAGCAGCTGCTGGCACCTTTGGGTTCCCTGAGTTCCTCTGGAGTGCGGCCAGGCTGTCACACAGAACCAATGGAGTTTACCTTTCCTGTCTACTGGGGCTGTGTAAAAGGGAGCTGAGCTCATTGCTCAAGTCCTTGCATGGGAGATGGGGCAGCCTGGTGGCTGGGCTCTATGGGGCACGCTGAGAGCTGCGAGCTCCATTTTAAGCACAGATCCCTACTTGCAGTGAGGGGAGTGGTTTTGTTTTAAAATCAGTGAACTCATTTGTGGGACTGCCTCGGTCTCACCAAGCAATGATTATGCTTTAATTGCTGACATTTTCAGTAGGGGAAAATTGTTGCCATTTGGAACACAGAAGATAAAAAAATATTAGGTTTTTTTTTGTTTGTTTGTTTATTTGTTTATTTTCATTGTTTGCAAGACCACTGGTGGTCAAATATCTGGTAGCTCTGGGTCAGACATGAGCTGGTGGGACCCAGAGCCATTTTCCTTCTGCACCGTGTGCTCAGCTCCAGGTGAGCACCGCTGAGGTGGAGCAGAATGGAGACCTCACCCTCCACAATGCCAAAAGCGAAGTGGAGGAATTCTGCAGAGCCCCCAGAGAGGAGCTGGGCCGTGTGCTGGAGTGTCAGGACTTTTGGGTGGGACACAGAGATGGCTGCATGCAGGACATTGCCAGAAGCAGAGTGAGAAAGTGGGTGTCCACCATATGACCCCGATCCGGGTGCGAGTGGTGCAATGTTCTTTACACTGGAACTCAGAAAGAAACATGACAGTTGCCATATCTTTATAAGCTACTGGTGAATGAACCCAGGTGGCACGATACTGGCTGTAATTAAAGCTGTAATGAATTTTTAATTGTTACTAATCAAGTTTATTGTGGGAGGGCCTCCGGAGACACCAAGATTGCTTCCCTTGAATTGGTCACTGAGCAAATATGGAGAAGACTCACCCTCTTTGCAGCCGTATTGGATAGGGCAGCAAACAGCTGGTGTGCAGGAAACATTTGTCTTTATGAGGAATGCTGCTTTGTGGGAAGGATGGGAAGATCGTTTCCTGGGAGGTGATCCGTGATGCTGTGTTTACATGGCACATCCGAGCAGCAAAGTCCTTTTAATGGGTGAAATGTACAGGGCAATGGAGCTGAAGTGCTGGGAGGTGATGTGAGGCTGAAAGCAGAAATCAGCTTCCATTGGTTCCTCGTGCCCTCTTTAAACAGCAGTGGCACCCCTTTCCTTCAGGTCTACTTATCCAAGTTCAAAAACAGATCAAATGCTCAACTAAACGCTGACATCTGCAAGTTCCTAAGCAACCATCAGATATCACAGAAACACAGAATTATAGAACCATAAAACCATAGCATGGTTGGGTTTGAAGGGCCCTTAAAGATCATAGGCGTAGGATGGTTGGGTTAAAAGGGACCCAGAATCCCCCCAGCCCCACCCCCTGCCCTGGGCTGGTCCCATCAGCTTCCCAGGGCTCCATTCATGGCCCTGAGCACCTCCAAGGATAAGAAACCCACACTTCTCCAGGCAGCATGCCAGGGCCTCAGAGCCATCTGAACAAAAAATTTCCTCCTAACATTTCACCCAAATCTCTCCTTTTTTTTAGCTTAAAGCCATTCCCACTTCTTCTGTCTGACCTCAGAAAGAGGCAGGAGGAAATTCTGCTGTCTGCCACGATGGAGGCTTAAACTCTCCATGTCATGGAGCATCCTGAAGGGGCTGGCAGTGCTCTTATTTCAGTTGTTATTCGTCTCAAATCCATTTGTGAAGATTGTTCTACCAGTCAGGCACCTTCCACCCTGGCCTTTTCCCTTTTCTTTTCGATGTCAGCCCTATTCCTCTTTGCCTCTCCCATCCAGCCCAGCCTGTGGACGTGCTGTGCTTCCTGCTCTTTCTTGGCCCCATTTCATTCCCTCTCAGCTAAAGCTGGGACGGGTAGAGCAGGATTTGCTGAATTCTGTCAACCACATCACCTGTGCGTAGTGCTGACGGCAACACTTCCAACTCCTCTTCCTCACACCCACTCTGCCTTGGAATCTGATGCTTCTCCACCCTCCATCCTGCTCCCACGCTCACTTGCTCTGACCCAAGAGCTGCGTGATGTACCCTCACGTTCACACTCCTGACCCCACAGTCCACATTTTCTGACCTGCTCTACTGCTGCTTGAGAATCCTGGCATGACACAGCATGATGACCCACTCTGAGCTACGAGCACAAATGGAAACCTCTGCATATCCCATGGCCTCGGGGCCAAATTTGCAGACATGGTCATCAAATGCCACTAGAGGGCTTGTGCAAGGGACACTACCCTGCTGTCACACACTTGCTCGTGTCCTCCAGGTTGATGACAAATTGACTTTCCCCTAAATTATGGGATGTGGACTTCGGGTTGTCAAGAAAAACACTACCTGAAGAGAAGACTTGTTTCAAGCTTGTGGCTGACAGACCGATGAAACATGACAGGACAAATGATGGATTGCATCTGTCTATAGCCCTGCTTGTAACAACTCTGTCTGAGCTGCAGGTCCTCTGCTTTAAGGGGTTGATATTGAGCCAGAATGTCAACTGGAATAGGAACAAGTACTGTCTCAGACACTTTGCACCGATGTTGCAGATCTTTGGAGCAGCATTCCATCCTCCTTCCCAAGGTCACTCTCTGCAGACCCCAGAATAAATGAGTTAGGTCATCTGTGTCTCTTCAGGATTTGGAATCTGCTGGAGCAAAGGCTGGGCCAGCAGACAAAGGATGTTTTCTGCACCTGGCTTGGCTTGCCTTCTCATCTCTCCCATCACAAAATCACAGAATTATTTAGGTTGGAAAGGACCTCTAAGACCCCTAAGTCCAACCTCAACCCATCCCACCATCCACTGACCATATCCTCAAGTTCATCTCCATGTTCCTGAACACCTCTGTGGTCCCTTCCCCAGCCCCCTGGGCAGCCTGTGCCAATGCATCACTGCTCTTCCAGAGGTGAAATTTCTCCTAATATCCAACCTGACCCTCACCTGGCACAACTTGAGGCCATGACCTCTCATCCTATTGCTGTGACCTGGAGCAGAGGCCAACCTCTTCCTTGGCCCAACCTCATTTCAGGGCATTGTAGGGAGCCATAAGATCTCCACTGAGTTTGCTCCAGACTGATCCAACCCTCTTCCCTTGACCACTCTCTGCAATCCCTGTACTCCTTCACAGCTTTGTTGCCCTTCTCTGGACATGCTCCAGTGCCTTGATGCCTTTCTATAGTAAAGGACACCAAGCCATGCAGACATGGGAGGGAATGTAGAGATCCTTTGCAGCAGGAGATTTTCCAGTGTTGGAGGGATGGAAGCATTACAGGGAGGATGCATTGGTGCTGAGTGCTGCTCAGGTTGCATAGCAAATCCCTTTGGTGAGCATTGGTTGTTTGATGAAAAGAGAGCCGCCGCTCTTCTACATCACATCACATCTCTTCAAGAAGTCTGCACTGTTCCAGACCTCCCAGCACTTCAAGGTTGTTGACCCCAAGGCTCAGGATGTGCATACTCTGGAAAAAGAGCAAACCAAGATCCTCAGCAAAAGCATTGCCTGCTTCATTGACAAAGCAGGAGTTGTGGCAGAGGTGTAATTTTCCCCCCCATTGCATTTGTAAAGACTCATAGCACCCAGTGTTGGTAGGTCAGCACAGGGGGAGTTTGGTGGCTGGATCTGAGGGCTGGGGACACAGCAATGTGCCAGGATATCGATACTGGATGCAGTGGGATAACTTGGGCTCTGGATCCCTTTTGTCCACATTGGGGACTCAACAGTTTGCATTGAGCTGCACTGCCCTTGGTGGACTTTAAAGCTGAGCACCACTAGAGGGCTCAGAGAAGACTTCATGTGCATTTGAAACATATGTAGATACACACCCACATCTCAGTGACTCCTTGCTGTACAACACCCCCTGTCCATAGAATCATAGAATCTCTAATAATGGAAAAGACCTCTAAGATCACCCCAACCCTAACCCTAATTTGCCAGCCCATCACCAGCATACCACTAAGTCCCTCAGTGCAATATCTCCATGTTTCCTGAACACCTCCATCTCCCTGCAAGGTGGAGCAGGAGAGAGTTTATTGCTGATAATACTGGCATGGGAAAAAGCGAAGTGTGGTGTAGGACAAATTGTGCCCTGGGTGCCAGGGGTGCTTCAGAGCCTTCTGCTTTTTCGGATCTGTGTGAATAAATGACTGTGATGAACAGCAGCTCCATGTGGTTTCCTCTCAAGTTGGTTTCCTCTTGTGGTTTCCACAATCATGGGCTGAAACATCCCATCCCTCTTCCACAGCATCACCTGCAGGACCTGGAAAATGTGCACAATCAAGTTGGCTGGCTTATGGCACTAACTCACCTAAAGCAAAGCAAGTGTTGCCCCACGTTCCCCCTTCTTGCAAGAAAGAGTAACCTCCATGCCATGCACTGGTGTGACATGCACTGCTGCCGTGCAGCCTGGCCTGTGGGTATGATGGGATGGATCTCGCAGGCACAGCACCATTTTTGATCCTGGAAGCAGAGGTTGTCTTGAAACCAGAGGTCTCTGTGGAGAGGATGAATGCACAGAGATGCTGTGGGAAGCTCTGGGCTGGCTGTTGCCACAGCTGTCACCACTTGGGCAATTGCAGCCCCAGTGGAGGTTGGCAGAGAACTCCCCAAATTTCACTGCTTTCTGTGCTACTTTACCTCTTCTCCACCTGCTGTGTTGTCCTGTCGATGCTGTTATTGCTCTGGTGGAGCTAATGACAGCAATTGAGCTTCCAATAACTCAAAAGAGCGATTTACTCAATTGATCAAGCGCTGACCTTGATTGGACTAATTATCAGCTCTATGCCAATTGGAAGGCCAACCCAGGCGATACACAGGCATGATTGCGAGGGCGCGGCGATCTTCCCAGCTGTGACAACACTCAGCTCGATGGAGGCAGCACTGAGACCCACTTCTTTCATTGGCTGCTAATCACGTTGTTTACCGGATTCTGAATATCGGCCAGAATTGTCCCCAGCTGCTTCAGCTTCCTATTGGGGTGGGAAGGATGTTATTAGCATTGTTCTCTGTCGTGAACAGAGTCTGTGGGTGCTGCCTTTGCCCTTTTTACGCATCTTTTTCCCCATGCAGTGAGGAAGTGCAGATGCACTGCGCATGAAAGGCATTTCTTGGGTTTTCTTGGTTTTTATAGAAGTGGAAAGAACTACAGGGATGTTTAATGACTTTGCCTTCTATAAAAGAGACCTCATGAATGGGGCCACGGCTCAGCTGGATGGATTAAGTCCCTCTTAGGGGATGTCACCCCATTCCTCTTCTCCTTATTCGCACTGAAGATTTGGATCAGGAACCGCCCCAACCTTTCCCCTTTGTTTGTACTGCAGATGCCTTTAGCATCAACTATTTTTGCTCTGGGAGAGCAACTGTGCACAGGTAGAAGTCATGATTTCCTGTGACACCTGATGTATTTAAGCTGGAGTTCAGCCCAGTTTCCTCCCTGTGCTCATTTTTCTATTTTTTTTTTCTTTTTTTTTTTTTTTCCTTCTGTTTTGGATCTCTGCTTCTGCTGAAACCCTTTGGAGATTCCATCTCCCCATTGCTCCAGCACTGCACGCCCCAGCTCCAGGGCATCAGCTGTCCTCATAATGCAGCTGCATAAAGTAAAGCTAAAGAATGCAGCAAAGCTCTGCTTCAGCCACTGACAGATGTGATTAATAACAGCGATAGAAGAATTACTTCACCATTTTCACACATTATTTTGAATTGGTACTTTCACATTCTTGTAGGGGAAATAAGGGATTAACAGATACTGTAATCATGATTAGTATTTTCTGAGGAGATCGCTTAATTAATATTATAGGTGGTTAAAAGTAAGTTATAGACTTGTTTACCTTCCTGCTAACCTAGAATAATTAGCCATTAGTCATTTGTTAACGGGATTGCAAGGCAAAGCAATACTGCATTTTCTAACAGAAGAATCCCTGCTGGTTGGGACCTGAGTCTAAAATTGAGCCCTACCCCCCACCCAAAGCATCTCAGATGGGTGAGAAAGGATGGGAACAGACCTGCCCGAAGCCAACACCAGGGAGAACTCATCCTGCAAAGCTTTGGCATTCTCAGAGGTGAATGCTCAACCCAAGGCTGGCCAATGGGAGTTGGGTCAGTCCCTACCAGCTCTCCTAGTTGGATATTTGGAGAAATGTCACCCCTGAAAGAGTGGTAATGCAATGGCACTGACTGTCTGGGGAAGTGAGGGAGTCACTGTCCCTGGAGTGCTCAGAACTGTGGAGATGTGGCACTTGGGGACATGGTCAGTGGGCATGGAGGGATGTGTTGGGGCTGGACTGGGTGAGCTTGACTGTGTTTTCCAACCTTAATGATTCTATGATTCCTGTTGGTCTTCCACCCCCTTGTTGCTTTCTCTGAGCTCTCGGTTCCAACCATATGCGGGCTGTTCTGCTCTGCCCCTCGTGCTTTGACTTCCACTTTATTCTTTCTTCCATCCAAAAAGCAGCCTCTCACATGCCAGCAGAACTGCTTCTTACCATCCAAAATACTGATATCTGCCTCCATACATCCACATTATGGGGCAGCTCCCAACGGAGGGGTGATGGCACACGCTCACACACCCACCTGGCCAGCACTGACCCCAGCCTGCACCCTGCTTCTATACAATGCCACCAAAGCTTTCCCACAGAATCCTTCTCATTACCAAAGACAAAGGGACATTTGCCCCCAAAACCATTCCTAGACAGCAGTCAATACCAATGTGTATTATCCCTTCCCTCCTGTCTTAGGGAGACATCCCCGGACTGTATGTTCTCCTACAAGGCAGTGGGGGAAAATGAAAGTCTGTGGGGAGAGGGCATTTATCTGTGGGTGTCTGCATGACCTCAGTCCCATTTCCTAGGTGACTGAGGCCCTACTTACGCAGGTATTTGGGCAACTGCTGATCAAGATCTACTATTTCAATTTTCCATGTGCATGCCTATCTCTTCCATCTGGGCAGATCTTAAGTACCTTATTTATGTCTTACTTCATTTATGTCCTACTGTACCACACTGCTGGATGTCCATTGCACTGCCAATTTCCTTTTCCTTGGCTCATCCAACTTGTAAAAGCCATCAGTTTCTGCCCCAAGTTGGATAGAAGTAGATCTCTCAAATCTGCCCTATTTTAGTCATGTTTTGGCATTCTATTATTAATGGCTTAAGATAGTCCTTCCAAAATGTTGAGATATTTCCTTGAAATGAGCCTAAGTACCAGTTATGATGTTTCCCATTTACTGCTTAGGTTGACTGGAGGTGGAATGAGAGAGGGAGCAGGTGGGTTCCTCCTTCAGTCGTTCCCAAGAAAACCAATGTGTGGCTTTGTTTGTGAATTGTATCAATGGTCTGAAAATGCTAATATTTTGTGTGGTCCCTTGGTAACATGGATCTGCTGGAGAAGAGCTCAATCTGCACCACTTTCACCACCCAAACTCAGGAGCTGATGAGTTCTCCAAATCCTGTTCTGGTACATGGAGGAAAATGAGGCAAACTCACGTCACCTGTGTAGGAAACTGAGTGGGAGAAACCACACATGGAGGTTCTGGGCTCTCTGTAGAAGAAGCCCAGGCAGTAAACTGTGCCTCAGTGACTTGTTGGACACTACTTCAATTTGCTTATTAAAAAAATGCTACCAGCAAAGACCCAGATGCTCGTGGCCATGGGAAGCCCCTCTTCAGGGGGGGAAGTCCTTCAGAAGGACTCTGCTCTGTGGCGCTGGTCCATGGTAAGGATATGTTGAACTGGAAGTCTTTTTGTCTACGCATTGAGGGCTCTCTTCCGCATGAATGATCTGAAGGCACTCGGACACATCTGAGAGCAGTGCCAGGTCCTTGCAGGGGACAGGAACTTGTGACATCTCCCCCTCCATCCGCAGGATGTGTCGACGAGATCCAGCCCAACAGGTCCAGGTGTGGCCAGGTTTGCTGTGCCAGCGCTGAGCTGTGCCAAGGATGGTCACAACAGCAGCCTACACGCTGTGCCATGTGTACATGGCACATGGGGCAGGGTGGCTGCTCCATCACACAGGGGTTACAGGAAGCAGGGCAGAGCTGCTTTGGCAGTTGATGCAGAGGTTCTCTGCATCTGAATGGGCACCTGGTTTGCTTCAAGCAGTGAAGTGATGTATTTAGGGCAGTGGTTTGTACAGACACCTGCAGCCTTTGTTCTACATGGAAATGGCTTGTTTGGTCCATGGGTGTTCCCTCCCCTGGCTCGTGGCACTTCCTTCCCAACCTGTGTGGGTGATCCATCATGGATCATGGTTGGTTCATGGTGTGTGGGGATGAGCTGCTCTCATCAGGAAAAGAGGAAGGTTGAGGATGAGCAGACCCCAAAGCTCAGCAGATAGGTGGAGGGGCAGCACGTCTCTATCAGCTGCTGCATGTCACCAAGAAAACGTTAATTAAGGAGAGGAAAATGGATATTTTAGCTCAAAACTGGTAAGGAAAACGATGAGTCATGGCCACTGAGTATCAGCTCCTCCTGACGGGAAATCTGATATTGTCTTAATCTTCACCTGAGCCTAATAATGGCCCCGAGGTCACATGGGATTGTCAGGCTCTGCAGTGCTCATGCACGGCATCTCCTCAACAAAATCCTTCAGGGAGCAAACAGAGCTCAGGACTTGACAATACAGGAGTGAAGAAGAGCACTTACGTTTTGTTCCCTTGAGATGCAACAGCATCTAGGAAATATTGAGCCAAAGCAGAAGAGGAAGGATTTTGTTAGAAATCCAAGTGCTGTTTGGCAGATGCACTGTAATGGATCTGTTTCCTACCTCTCCGTTTTAAATTATGGTCTTTTTTACTTTTTTTGTTGCTGTCTGTTTACCATAATTATTCTTCCCAGCAGGACAAACAGTTCTCAACCCAAGTCATGTTTTTATTTATGTATATTATCAGAGGGTAAATTCAGCTGGAAACTGTTAAAATTCTCAGTAATTGTAAGTAATTGTAAGTAACCGCTGAAGTTTAACTACAAAAATGTAGCACAAATGAATTGCCTGGGCTGCTATTGGGCATTCCTGGGGTAAGGCTGTAAGACACCAAGTTTTGCACAAAAAAACCCCAGTATTTCTCATTTAGAATTATTGTTTTCAGTGTTGGAACTAAATGATCTTTGAGGACCTCTTAAACCCAACCATTCTGTCATTCTATGATCTTAAAGGGCTCTTTCAACCCAATCATCCTATGGTTCTTTGATATATAAGGACCCTTCTAACCCAGCAATCCCATGGTTATGTGATCTTTAAGGACCTTTCCAGCCCAACCTTCTTAGTTCTATGATTCTGTTCCTGGAGAATACTGTGTCTACTTCTGGGAAAAGGCCTTCATCTGGTCGCTGAGCGCCCCAAAACTTGCTCATTTTTATTGATAACAACTGGTCTGATGGCAGCTCTCCCTACTCTCCCTTAGCTCTCCCTACAAACCCTTCATTTAGGAGATCTTCCCAGGGGAAGATCAACAAAGCCCTGACCACACAGACACTGTGCAACTGAAGGGTGCCCAGAGTGGCTTTCCTCCAGCATCTTTGGAAGGAAGAGGATCATTGTGGAGACCCAAGACAAAGCTGAAGACTTGATGCTCTCAGGACTTGGCTCCCAAATGCTTTTTGACACGTCCATGGCCATTATATCTGCACCAGTACGTGCTGGGGCTGGAAAAGTAAAGAAAGCCCTGCACAGAGATGGCAAGAGAACGGAGGGGGGGATCAGAGTGATGCTCAGTGTGAGAATCTGGGCAAGAACATCTTGGTTTAATTGATGGGTGTTTACACCTCTCTGAG
Source organism: Lagopus leucura (assembly GCF_019238085.1). NCBI lineage: Eukaryota > Metazoa > Chordata > Aves > Galliformes > Phasianidae > Lagopus > Lagopus leucura. Next base: position 302,673 of record NW_024962326.1, on the reverse strand, counting down.
CTTCTTCTTTTTCATTTACAACTCTGTGTTGATTAAAGTCAAGATCAATACAGATTTTTTTTTTTTTTCTTTCCTTTTTCTGTTTTCAAACACGCAGTCTCAGCTTTGTGAACCAAAGACTGTTAGCAAGAAGACACAACCTCACCACCCTCCCTGTCCATGCAGCCCTTTGGAAGCAATGCTTACAAGAAAAAATGGAGAAAAGGAAACTAAGGCAGAAAATTCTTTGCTCTGTGTGGTGCATTCTAGTATGTGTGAAGCAAGGTGAGCCACCCCCAGGCCAATTCAACAGCAGGACGATATCAAGGCCTCATGTCACATAAAATGAGATGCCAGAGGAGGTGGGGAAATTCAAGAGAAATCAAACCTTGGTAAGGTGCATGGATAACTGTGCGAACTGTAATTAATGATGGAGGGGCAAGCTAATGAGATAAGGAAATCTCATCTGAGCAAAGCTGATGAGTCAAGCAGGATTTGTTGGAGTTTCATAACTCCTTCATTGGTGTGTGGTGTTTACTCTATCTCCTGCTCAAGTGCCCAATAATTGCTGCTTGATGATACAAACCAATAATAACATTAACAGAGCTGATAATTACCACGGAATGGAGACGAACTTCTCCAAACATATAAAGGAGAACTTCTGTTACCCCCAGCAGAGGAGCTGAGGATCCTGCACTCTCATTTCTCCTCCTGTTTTACAGCCTTCCCCATCTGCTCTCATCTTAACTCTCTGAAGCATCACTATGAGCCACCATTTCTTCAGATTTGGCGATGGGAATTTCAGCTCTTCTTCTGCTCACTGTGGCACACTGGGGAGTGGGAGAGGCTCCTCTGCCATGAGCCATTGGGAAGACGATAGAGGACAAAGATTTGGTGGTTATGGCTATGGCTATGGCTATGGCTACGGCAGCAGGAGCCTCCACAACCTCAGTGGGTTTAGGAACTTTTCTACTGGTGGAATCTATGGAGGAGATGGAGGAGGGTACGGAAGGCACTGGGGTTTCTATGATGGGAGATACCTGGACAGGGACTTAGGGAGAAGAGGGCATTTTGTAGGGGATTTTCAAGGTGGGGAAGGTAGGACGTATGGAGGAGGCTCAAGCAGGGGAACACTCAGTGGAGGCCTTCGTGAGCAAGGGACTGGGCAGGGCTTGAGACACGCTGCTGCTGGTGGAGGCATCAAGGAGGTCCACGTCAACACCAACCTGCTGAGGCCAACACAAGTGCAAGTTGACCCTGAGTTCCAGAGAATGCGGTCAGATGAGAAAGAGCAGATTAAGACACTCAACAACAAATTCGCATCATTCATTGATAAGGTGAGTCCCTGTTCTTTCTTTGCTTGTCATGGAGTGGGAAACACCAGAGGTGCTTCTTATGGGTCCAACCAGTGCATCTGGTTCTCCTCTGCAATCTCATCCTCTGCCCCAAAATCTCTGTACTGTCTGGATTCCCTTCTGCCTTAATGGCTTACTACAAACGCTGTTGTGTGAATCATGTTTAGCTGTGGAATAGGAATCTCTGTGTCATGTCTTGTGGCAGGACAGTAATGAACTACTGCATTGTTGCCAACATATCAGCTCATTTGACTTTTGAGGAAATGGGTTTGTGATACTCCAGGGCCTAAGAATTGTTTGTGCTAGCAAGAGAAACAGAGGGTGGACTTGAGCATCCTTGAGGTTTTCTGTTTCTTTTTCTCAAGCCAAGCAAAACGTTTCATTTCTCCCAACCATAAAACATGGACTTATTATACAACAACCCCAGGCGACACTACAGGCTTGGGGCAGTGTGGCTGGAGGACTGCGTAGAGGAAATGGACCTGGGGGTATTGATTGATGCTCGGCTGATTATGAGCCGACATTGTGCTCAGGTGGCCAAGAAGGCCAATGGCATCCTGGCTTGCATCAGAAACAGCGTTGCAAGCAGGAGCAGAGAAGTGATTGTTCCCCTGTATTCAGCACTGGTGAGGCCGCACCTCGAGTACTGTGTCCAGTTTTGGGCCCCTCACTGCAAGAAAGATATTGAGGCCCTGGAACGTGTTCAAAGGAGGGCAACAAAGCTGGTGAGGGGTCTGGAACACAGGGCTGATGAGGAGAGGCTGAAGGAGCTGGGAATGTTCAGCCTGGAGAAGAGGAGGCTCAGGGGAGACCTCATTGCTCTCTATTACTTCCTGAAGGGAGGTTGTAGTGAGCTGGGGGTCGGCCTCTGCTCTCGTGTCATTAGTGATAGGACCAGGGGGAATGGTTTCAAGCTACGGCAGGGGAGATTCAGGCTGGACATGAGGAAGTATTACTTTTCAGAAAGGGTGGTCAGGCACTGGAATGGATGCCCAGGGAGGTGGTGGAGTCACCGACCCTGGGGGTGTTCAAGGAAAGACTGGATGTTGTGTTGAGGGACATGGTTTAGTAGGAGCTATTGGGAATAGGTGAACGGTTGGACTGGATGATCTTTTAGGTCTTTTCCAACCTTGGTGATTCTATGATTCTATGATTCTATGATTCTATGATTTGCTTGGAGATTTTCCAGATGCCCCCCACATCATTCTTTACCTCTTTCCTTGGTCTATATTCAGAACTTCCACCTCTGTATGATTTTACCTTCTCAGTCATTCCTACACACATGCACAGGGGAAAAACAGCCTGAAAAACACTTCCACCCACACAGACAAAGGCGTGTGCCTTTGTTTGGGTGTTCACGTGTGTCTGCATAGGGTGGAAACTGGTGCCATTTGTTACACATGAAGACGTAAGAGCCTCTTGTATTACCGTACAGAAAAGGTGTCGGTTACACCCAGCTGTTTTAACCATGCTTAATCCTAAAAAAATGGGGTCACTTTGACTCTTTCTTCTTTATTTTAAACCTTTTGCATGAGAGCTGCCAGCATACAGTCTTGTTCGTTGTTCCTACGCTGCTGTCAGTGCTCCCCAGTGGCTGAGGTGCTCCTGTGTTTTGCCTTCCAGGTTCAATGCCTGGAGAGGCAGAACCAGGCTCTGATGACCAAATGGGAACTGCTGCAGCAGCAAAGCTCCCAGCCGGAGGAGAGCAGAAGCATCACCTCCTTCTTCCAGTCCTACATCAATAACCTGCAGAGGCAGCTGGACACGCTCCGGAGCCAGAAGGAGCAGCTGGATCCAGAAGCCTATGAAATACTTCAGCTTGTTGAAGATTACAAAAAGAGGTGAATAGTCACTAAACCAGGACAAGGCATACTGTAGAGCTGGAGTTTTCCCAGGCAGTGGTATCATGCTTTGGGATGGCATGGCTTTCTGGTCTCCACGCATGCTGTAGACTTGAGAACACTGCTCCGTGGTGGGCTTGTTTGGGGCTTTTGGAGCTGAAGTTGAAAGAAAGTTCAACGTGTCCACTGTTCGGATGATTCTCTTTTGTTTAAGATCCATTTGGCTGAAGAATTCAGATAGGCAATTAGCTACCTGTTTCTTCTCTCTGCTACAGATTTGAGGACGAAATCAACAAGCACGCATCTAAAGAAGAGGAATACGTGGAGCTTAAAAAGGTGAAGTAACTCAAGACACTGGGTTAAACCAAAGCCGTGGAAATAAAACAGTAACTGGTTGGCTGTTGAAGTTTTCAGAAATAGGGATTAACCTCACTCCCTTTTTCTAGAGACAGAATGGAGAGAAATCACTTCTTCCAGAGAATGTCTTTGTTCTGTGTAAGATGTGTATTTAAAAGTCTCTGTCTGTTTCCATTCACTGAAGCCTAGAGGAGAGATTGTTATTAAGGTCTGAAGTTGAGGAAAATTAATCTAGCACGAAGATCTGTGTGCTCCAGGAATGAAAGACTGAAATCAAGCTTTGTATTATCTGTGATTCAGAAAGGAGTTGGCCATCAAAAGAACATAAATAAGTGTTGGTTTCTTTCACAGGAACTGGACAGTGCCTACATGAGAAAAATGGAGTTTGAAGTTCGGGTGGAAATTCTGAAGCAGGAGCTTGAGTTCCTCAGATGCTTATATGAGGCGGTGAGTACGTTTCTTGGGTCAGGAGCACAGACACCATTTGGAAGCTGCAGGAAAATTCTCCTGAGCAGGACTTGGTGTGCAGGGTGGTGCTGTAGATGGAACCACCCCTGATTTAATAATGTTGTGGGTTTTTTTAATCTGTCAATGAAAATAGGGGCTGGAAGAGACATGGGAAAACTGAAACTGGGGATGGAGCAGCAGGACTTGAGGGAGGCTGGGATATTCCAGCGGGTAACTGGCCAGAAGGTCCAATTTCAGTCCTCATGACAGGACCCAAACTGCTTGTCTGAACTGTGAAAATCCAAAAATCTTGTTTTCCTTGCAGGAGCTGTCCCAGCTGCAAACAGTAGTTGACAACACCAATGTCATTCTGTCCATGGACAACGGCAGGGAAGTGAACATGGATGGCATCATTGAAGAGGTCCGGCAGGAGTATGAGAGAATTGCTCAGAAAGGCAAAGATGAAGTCAATGCCATGTACCAAGGCAGGGTGAGTAGACATATGAATGAGTCTCCCTTACTTAGGGTTAATTGATCCAGAAACCAACATGTCCATTCTCTTCTCTCTACCCATCAGTACCAGGACCTTCAGAACATGTGGGTGAATCAGCGAGAGCAACTGAGAAACAGTTACCAGGAAATCCAAGAACTTACCAGGCAGATCCAAAGATTGCAGCCGGAAATTGAAATAGTCAGGAAAGAGGTAAAGCTGATACATCCCAACAAGACTAAACTATTCTTGCCACTCTTACATGGAGAGAAAGTGGAGAATAATGTAGCCTGCTGTTTGGAGGCAAAGCTAAAGATGATATTTTCTCTTCAAAATGAAGAAAATTTGAATTTGGAGTGCCTACTGGGATTTAATTTCAACTGATTTACCCAGTCTAATGTTGTATCTTCTAAGCTTTGTCATTGCAGTCTTTTAATTCCCAAGCAAAATGAGGAGGGCTTGAAAATCCCCGTCCCACTGGAAGAAAAGGGACAAATTCTATTTATGCCCTCTGCAGAATGACAGACACCAAGAGGCTATCAGAGATGCTGAGCAGCGTGGGAGCTCTGCAGTCAAAGACGGACAGAAAAAGCTTCAGGAGCTGGAGAACGCTTTGCAGCAGGCCAGGGAAGACCTGGGTCGAATTCTGCATGATTATCAGGAGCTTCTGAATGCAAAATTGGCCCTGGATGTTGAAATTGCCATGTACAGGTCACTGCTTGAGGAGGAGGAGACCAGGTAGGCACAAACTGCTCATCATAAGTAGCAGCAACCTATCCCATGCTATGATCCATCACTTGGATCTTAGATGAGTTCCTACCTGGAAGGGTTGAAATCTTTGTTTGCCTATTGATAGCACCTAGCATTATTTTCATGTTTGATGGTTCCATCTTCTCAATGTCACTTTTTGTTCACAGGATACAGGAAGGTGTGCCAGCTACTGTCCGTAAGTATCTTCAGGTTTCGGAGTTCTTGAAGGCACTGTTACTATTTTGCTTGCAGTATGCTTAACACCGACCGCCAGAACGATGCCATGTGCTTCTAGATTAATTTCCTAGGAAAAAAAAACAAGTGGCACTCCCTCATGAGTGGGAAAGTGCATGAATATGTGCATGTATATGTCAACATATGTCAACCTTGATTTTAAATTTATTGGTCAAATTCGACCAAGTTCAGCCAAATACGTAGGAAATGGAGGAGAGCTCAATATGTCCATGTAGTGAATGTAAAAAGTAAATGAAATAGTCCTAAAAAATTTCTGTAAGTAGAAAATCAACTGAAGGAGAGATCGACCAGGGCTCACTCATGTTCTTTCCAGAAGATGTAGGCATGGCAAAATGAAAGCAAATATGCAACTCTTATCCTTACGGAAGTCAATGCTAGAAGAAAAAGTTTGATATGTATTTACTTCTTGCAGGTGTTGTTACACATGGAGTGAGCAGTGCAAGTGGCTTTGGAAGAGAACATGCTGACTTCAACATAGGAAAGGAAGAGATGAGCTCTGATGATAGCAACAGGACGATAAGGACAGAGACAAGACGGGGAGGGGGAAGTGACAGTGGAAGACGAAGTGATACAGGATCAACACATGGCAGTAGAAGAGAAGCGGGAAGAGAAGAAGGGCAATATCATACTGGAAGGAGCTCAGGCTCGGGATCTGGATCTGGGTATGCATCAGGAGGGAGAATTAGCACAGGAGGGTCCTTGTACAGAGGTGGCCACAGCTCTGGAGGCTTTGGGTCGAGCTCCGGCAGTGGC
>NW_024962326.1:291646-296436 GCF_019238085.1 Lagopus leucura | reverse complement strand
CTGGATCTTTCAGTGGAGGATCATGTATTTCTCCTGTTGGTCACAGCTCTGGTTTTTTGGGTTCAAGTTCTTTTGATGAAGGTTATGGTTATGGTGGTTCTTGCTCTGGGGATATCTGTAGTTCTGGCACTGAGGGGTATGGCGTTGAAAGCGGGCATTTTTCTGGAGGAGATGTATCTTACCAGGGTGGCGGTGAGTGTGGCGGATTTGAATATTACGGTCCTAGGGTTGAAACTCGAGAATGCAGCTCTGAGGTTGAGCCATCTTGTCCTAGATATGCATACTCGTCTGGCTCGGTTTTTGGCTCAGAGACTTCTGATTTTTCTGGTGATCGTTACCACAAGTAATTTTTTTCTGCTGGAATGGGAGAAAGGCTTTCCCCTTGCATTCAATGCAAGTATGGCTTTTCTGTCCATCACTGGGTCACCTTTGACACTGACCATTTTTCTCCATATACAGCCATGTGCTGAATTCTCCAATCTGCTGCACCTCTCTCTTGTGACTGTGTTTTGATGATTTGTCTTGTTTCCTTAGTCTTTTTCTGTAATGGCCTGAGCACTTCAGCTCATTCTGTCTGGTGTTTTTTCTTTGCCAACTAAAAGCTTGACACCCTGTCCTGTGTCTGTGTGTCTATTTGTGAGTGCAGCTCTGACATCTATGAGACTTTTGAACCAACTGAATGAAATACAAAAAACATTTTATGGAGACCTGATCCAAAGTCAGGGCAAATTTATTAGAAACAGGATGACTTTTGGTTGGTGGTGTGTAAGCTGACCATCTGCTGTGAAGAAGGGTTTCAGGGTGCACGTTCCATTGGCCAAATCCACAACCAGGACACCTGGATCCATCTCAGTTCATGGAAGCTCTCTATGAGGTTGGGTTTGGAAGGCATCTCTGGGCCCATCTAGTCCAACCCCTCTTCTCAAACAGGGCCATTCAGGTCACGGACCATGGGCCCAAGACAATATCCATGGTTTTTGGTTATTTTTGAGCAACCTCTTCCAGTGTTCATACTTACAATTAAATATTTCCTACTATTTAGCTGGAAGCTCTTGTCTTGCAGTTTATGCTCATTTCCTCTTCTCCTGGCAATGGGCACCACTGCAAGGAGACCTGGCTCTGTCCTATTTGCATCTTCTGATGATGGACAGAGCAGCTGAGGTTACCAGGAAGGTTTGTTCAAGAAGCTCAATGCAACGGTGTCATCTTAATTTAGCAACACTTAGATAACTGGAGTATCATAACCCACACCAGGAATATCTCTTGTCTATTCCCATTCAGACAGAAAGTAGGAACCTCTAAACTGTTTTCCCAGGAAATCAGATTGTGAATAGCAGTAGGAAGGGCAGCCAGTGGCAGCTCTTTTCTGGGGTGTGAGGTGTTCCCTAGGCAGGAAATCCACTGTGGAGATCCATCTACAAATGTCCATCAAATCATGAAAGCTAGTAGAGAAGATCACAGACACAAAAGGCTAAATCGAACCTTAATGATGTGGTCTGGAAGCAGCTTGAAATGCCCTTCAAACAGGGAGGGCTAGGAAAATTTCAGGCAAAACTGAGTTATCACTGCTCTCACCCAACGCAGAAAGCCCCACACGTGTGGAAACTGCCAGCTGTTGTGGGGCTGTGCTGGAGGTTGTATTATCAAACCCTGATAAGATAAACTCAAGTTTTCATCCACACTGGCTCACACCCCACAGGTTCAGTGTGTGGGTGGTGTGAGTGCACCTCAGCTTGCACAATGCCCTGCAGAGCTGTGCTCGGATAGCTGGGACACTTTGCTCGCCTTGTTAATGGCTGCTGCAATGCCAGGCACTGAAACAGCTCAATTCTTCAGGACCCAAGGGGCAAGTTGCATCATTTTTACCTAACAGAGGAGATAAGACAGCGCTCCTCTCCCACAGCAAAAACTGAAGGGCCCTTCTATTTTAAGTGCACCTTACAAAGTGTTGCTGGGCTTTTGTTTCATGCTTAAATTATGTAGACTGGATGCCTGGAGCTTTTCATCTCTAATCCGTGCCATCAGAAGAAATAAAGAATTAATATGAACACTGTGGTCAGGTCTGTGGGTTTCTTTTTTTCTGATGCATTTTGTAGAGTGAAAGGGAGAAAAGGAAGAAGGTAGAGTCGACGGAGAGAAACAAGCATTTCTGGAGGCAGTTCAAAAGGTCTAATTTGTGCATCCACCTTAGTGCAGGATGAATCACTGCTGGAGATCAGACAAACCATCTGCTTCAGTTGACTTTGCAGGAGCCTGGGAGACCAATGTGGAAGAGAGATTGCTAACCCTGACCTTATACGAGGGCTGGATCAGCATTTCCACCACGTTGCTTTAAGTACTGTTTACACACTGGTAGTACATAGCCTTGAGTGCTGGGCTAATTTTGTGAACGAATGGTTTGGAAAGGTACATCAAAACCTGTTCTGCTTGTCAGCTGAGCTATAATGATATCTCCAGTTTCTGGAGATGAGTGTTTTGGCAACTCTTTCTACACCAAATTACCTGTGTGTAAAGGAGTAAAAAATCTGACCTAGAATTTAACGTATCTAATAATATAATATTAAAAAAAAAAATAAAAATTGCAGAGAGTAGAGACCAGTGCCTACCTCTGCCCTCCTTCAGAGGGGGCTGTAGGGTCATGAGAAGCTGTAGGGTCATGAGGGACTGTTGGGCCATAAGGGGTTGTAGGGCCATGAGGATCTGTAGGACTATGAGAATCTGCAGGCCATGAGGAGCTGTAGGGTCGTGAGGGGCTGTAGGGCCATTTCTGCTCTCAGATGCCACCAGATGGCTAAGGTTGCACCCAGAGACATTTTGAATTTTGAAGGCTGAGTCAAAATCATGAGAACAAGGGCAGAAATTGAGACCTTCAGATCAACATGTTAAAGACTTGAGGTGGGTAGAAGCAGTCAGCTGTGAACATGGCTGGCATGTAACACTGCAGGAAGGACACATGAACAGCCTGGGCCTCAGCACGGTGTGAGCATCCAGAAACTCTGACAGTAGGAGCAAAGCTTCAGGTAGGAGGGGAGGACACCGAGATGGTGAAGATGACAGTAGGTCAGTGGTGGTAACTCTGCATTTAGAAAACATCCCAGGCTCACAGCCAACATCAGGGTACAAATCTGTAAGGAATTTCACCTTCTTGCAAGACTGGGGACCTTGTCCCCATGCTGTCCTTCCTCCCAAACGTTGCCCTCTGCAGGAGGGAGCCAGCCCTTGCTAGCTGTATCCTTGCAGAGTGTTGGAGGAGTTGTGAACAGGATCATGTCACCACCAAGAACTTAGCCAGGAACCTTTCTGGGCAGGGCTGCTGAAGTTGCAATAGATGCCACCACCTAGTGGGAGAAAGAAGTTGTGCTGCAGAGCTGGTTATGGAGCTATCTCCCAACCTGACTGATGGAGTTTGAAGCTTGTGCCCAGTTTGCCAGAACAAAAAGTTCCCTCCTGATTTACTTTGTCAGAAAGCCGTGAAATTAGTCACGGCAACATCAGAACTGTGGGGCTTCTATATTTACTGCTGGGCCTCTTTCCAAAATTCCTGGTGATTAGAAGAAAATTAGCGAGCTGTGATCACCTTAATAGCCATTCCCCTTTCTGCTGGGTGCTCGCAAACACGTACAACTCCTATCACCTGCAAGTGAGCTGCAGTAGCTGGGATTGCTGTGACAATGACATGGAGTCCCATCAGCAGGACGCAAGAGGAGAAGAGTTGTTGAATGCTAAACCTAGGTCATCTCCCTGAGCCAATGACACACACAAATTCTAGCTCCTGCAGCAAGTTGGGTGGGACGAGGTGAAGTTGGGAGAGGAGGGCAGAGCTGACTGTACGTCCCATTAAAGCACTGCTGAGCAGCAGGAAACAACCAAAAGGCTCATGTGGCACTGCTGCCTTCTGGGGACTCAAAGTCATGGGGGGACATCAGGACTTGGAGTCAGAGGTGAGGCTGCTCCAGACAGATGAACCTTTTGCTGTGTCTAGGGGAGCAAAAACCAGAGTTCAGGAGTTTTACTCATCAAAGTGTGTCTAGGGAGAGAAAACTATTGGAAGCAGGAGCTGAAACCCTGTGGGCTCTGCACCAACAAGGGAATAAAAGCTTGGAGCTAACCCTGAGAGGTGCAAACACTCATTGCCAGGCGGAGCACCATGAGATCTCTGCTCCTAAGGTGCAGCAGAGTCACCAAGCATCACAACAGCCCGTCTCCGGGCCACAGGATGCAGCAAGGAGTTCTGTGGGAGACCAAGGAGAGACAGCCTGGAAGCACAAGATGAGCATGGAGTTGGAGCAGCTCCAGGCCAAGTCCTCCTCCTGGGCTCTGATCCTGCTCTTCCAGCTGGGACTGCCACGGACTCTGCCAGTATTTAAGCAGGCAAGTGAGACACCCAGGGCTTCAATCATTCCTGCTCTTCTGTGCGTAGGTGTAATTGATAGTGCTGTCAAGAACCTGCAATTAAGCTGGTTGTCTTTCCAGCTACTGCATACCATCAATTATCTCTCTTGCTGGGCTAAGGGCAAACTGTTCCAGTGAAGAACATTTGCAAATAATGAGGTACAAGAAAACCTTTGACATCAGCCGCTCCTCAGACAGAATACCAGCAAGGTTTCTGGTAACCAGTTTTGCTTTTCGTCAGTCTTCTTGTGAAAGGTGGCAAGAAAGCCTTCCAATGAAACCAGGAAATGAACAACAACAACAAAAATCTCCTTGCTAAAGCCAGGAAAGAAATAAACAAAATAGTATGCTTTCCTTCCTTCCTTCCTTCCTTCCTTCCTTCCTTCCTTCCTTCCTTC
>NW_024962326.1:246202-291636 GCF_019238085.1 Lagopus leucura | reverse complement strand
CTTCCTTCCTTCCTTCCTTCCTTCCTTCCTTCCTTCCTTCCTTCCTTTTTTCCAAAAATTGAAACATTTGGTTGCTTCATTGCCAAAAATATTGATCAAGTTTTGAGCCTATTGAGAAGTTACACCTTAAGATGGCATAATAGAAGGGGAAAACCTCTTTTTCCAAACCCTCTGAAATGAAACCCTTTGCCTTTCTGTTTTGAAAGAGGCTTTAGAAAGATGCCACCAGGACAGAGATGTAATCTTGGCTCCACCCTGAGGCATTGTGAGGATCTCAGCAAAGGTATTAATATTATCAGCCTTTTCTTCTCCATCTGTCAAGCAACCCTAATAAATCATTTTTATTTGCCTTGAGGTATCTTGAGTTTTAATTACAAGCTCAAATATAAAGGATAGTGACAGGGAATAGCCATAGAGCAGCTGTATTAATAAGGTGTGTGGTTTTGAATGGTTGCTGCTCCATTTGCTGCCTTCCCACCAAGGCCAAGCCTACCAGTGCTCCCAATTAAATGGTTAGCAAGCATCCAGCTAACAGCTTTGTGGCTAAGCTTTCTAGAGTATTTATTATCTTCAAGGAATCTTTTTTTTTTTTTTTTTTGGTGGTGTATTCTATACAATCAGGGTTAAAAACTTAGTGAGAAGATACAGCTGCACTTATCTGTACTTCTAAAAGTTGGGCATCTAAGCCTGACCTCATCATTTTAGGCTTTCATTGCAGTCAGTGAAGAAGAGAAAGGCTCTCTGGAGGGCTATCTCAGCACAGCTTAGCATTGAAAGTTAGAGGAGGTGACTCATGCTCAACCAGTGATGTTCTTCAACAAGGGATGGTGCGTAGAAGGCTATGTAAAAAGAATTATTCACACTCCTGTGTGAGGAAATCTGTGTCCCAGTCCACCCCGTGTCCCAGCTTCGAGGTGCCGTGCCTGGTGGACACGTCCCGTCTTTGCTACTCTGTGAAAGACTTGGAATTATAGAATCTTAGAATTATTAGGGCTGGAGAAGACCTCTAAGATCAGCAAGTCTAACCACCAGCCCATCCCCACCATGCCCACTCACAGGATCATTCAAGTTGGAAAAGACCTGCAAGATCATCCAGTCCAGTGGTTGACTCAACCCACCATGCCTGCTGAGCCAGGTCCCTCAGTGCCACCAAGAGTCTCCATGGCTCTTGAACACCTCCAGCAATGGTGACCCCCACCACCTTCCTGGGCAGTCTGTGCCAATGCCTGACCACTCTTTCTGAGAATAAATTTCCCTAATAACCAGCCTAAGACTCAGAGAATCCTAAGGGAGTGTCTACAAAAGGAGCAGATAATGCAAAACTCGGTTTTAATTTGCTGTCCAACAGAAAATTGCCCTACAAACTTTCCTTCACAGAGTGGGAGATTCTCTCAAGGGTAATTAATGGAAGGAAGGAAGACAAGATGAGAAAAAGAAGAATCCTTGCAAAACTCAGCCCACGGTGTCCTCAAGGCTGGGAAGGCAAGCAAAGCAATTTACAAACAGCAAAATTCCATAGGATTTCACAAATGTTCAGTATTAGGCATTGTTTTGCATATTTAAACCTATGAATTGCTGCCAGGTGAGGCAAACCTCGCAAAAACCCCAAATTATTTATCTGCCTCAACCAAGCCCTGCTCCTGAGATGTGTATAAAGGTGGTGCTCGGGGGTGGCAGAGCAGAGGGGCCCCTTTGGAGCTGCCTGCTCCACTCTCTTCCTGCAGCCCTGTATCCTTCATCCTCTCTTGGGTCACATCAACCAGCATGAGCCAGCAGCTTGCAGCTGGAAGGGCTCTCCATGGAAGGAAGTTCTCAGCATCTTCTGCTGGTGGTGGCATGAGCTGCTGCCAGAGCACTGCCTTCCCCTCCACTGCTCCGTTTGGAAGAGGTTATGGAACCTGGAGCAGCCAAAGCTTGCAAAACGTGGATGGGTGTAAATGGATTTCTTCTGGTGTTTGTGCCAGTGGTGAGGGCGGGAAGCATGGGAGAATGCTGGGCTTCCCTGGCTGTGGAAGGGAAGGCATTCGTGCAGTGCGTGTCAATGAGAACCTGCTGCGGCCGCTTGATGTGAAGATCGACCCCGAAATCCAGCGCATCCGAAGGCAGGAGAGAGAGCAAATGAGGAGCCTCAATAACCAGTTTGCCTGTTTGATTGACAAGGTGAGAGATGGGGAAAGATTAAAAGAGTGATGAGGTTTAAGTATAGAGGAAAGCTATTCGTGCTTGAGTCTTTCATTCCTTTCCTTCTCCTGTCCCATTCTTTGTATCACAATCTGTTTTAATACATATGGCTCCATTGCCGTGAGCTGTAAATGCAGATCTAGCTGATAATGTAATTTTAATCTGATTACTATTATGCTTTGACAAGCTGCCATTAATGGCAGAAGGGAGCTGTTCCTCTAAGGGATCTGCCTGAACTCCTGCACTGCTGCCCTCTCTCTGTGCAGGTAGACCTTATAAGCTGCATTGCCTCCTACCCACAAATGATGGTTTCCTTTATCAGCCTGCTGATCTGCTTAAAGAGCCCACGGTTCCTTAGCAGCCACAGAGGCTGTGGGGCTTTCTTGGAGAATGGCAGAGCAGCACGCCCAGCTTGCTTTAGCATTCTTGGGTGGCAAAGCCTCCAATGCTCCCCTTTTGTCCTTTTGTTGCCTTCAAACCATAATTTGTCCCTGGAGCATGAACTCAGGAGAGAATGTGTGTTCCCTCACATTTATCTGGTCCCCATATGATATGTCTTCACACGTGCTTTGCATTCTGAACTCAGGTGCAGCATCTGGAGCAGCAGAACAGGCTGCTGGCCACCAAATGGGCCCTCCTCCAAAAGCACCTCCTGCCATCCCAGAAGAACTTTAAGCACGTCTTCAACACTTTCATCTGCAGCCTTCAGAGGAGGCTGGACTCACTGCTGCACGAGCAGGAGCAGATGGAGCTGGAGCTGAACAACACTGAGAAGCTCATTGAAGAGGTCAAATGCAAGTGAGTTCCCAGGGTAGAGAGCTGAAACAGCTTCTCCAGCTGGACTTCCTTTCGTCAGTACCAACAAACTTCTTTCTGATAAAGGCTGAGATCCCAAAGCACCCCAAACTCCCCCAGTACGCAGACAAGGCTGCAGCCTCAGGGTGACCCAGCAACTGGTCCCATCTCTTCCCCAACAGATATGAGCAGGAGGTGAACAGATGCACAGCTGCTGAGACTGAGCTTGTGCTGCTGAAGAAGGTAAGGAATTCGGGTGGGCAGAAAGGATGGGTTGAGGTATCCAAGGAGTTTCCTCAGACCTGGTGCTTGCAAGACATGGGTCAGGTTTTGAGAATGCTGAAAGTCATTGGACAAGTGTGGATTCAGAAAAAATTCCCCTTTACATCACCTAAACAAAATCCCTTAGGCTAAAAACTTAATGAAGTTACCCTCAATGCTGGAACTCTTTCAGGATGTGGACTGTGTCTACCTCACCAAAGCAGAGCTGGAAGCGAAGCTGGAAACCCTCAAGCAGCAGACAGAGCTCCTGAAGTGTGTGTCTGCTCAGGTATGTATGCTCCTCTCCCATTCTTGCAGACGTTCCTATAAACCTCTCCTTGTCTACCCTGATGTAGGCCTGATTAAACCAACCCAGCAGACTCCCTCTGAGAGGCAGTGGGAACAAGGAAGCCTTTGAGACCTTAAAAGAACTCCTTCTAGCTGCATGCATGACCAAATCAAGTCACAGCTCATGGGCTCTGGCTCCAGACAAACTCCCAGTGATGGTGACTCTTTCATTGGAACGTGAGATAAGAAATGCTGACAGCTTCTTCTTATGGCTCCTAGGGAACTGCTGAGCTGGAGAAAAGTCTCTGTGACACCTCTGTTGTGGTGAAAATGGACAACAGCCAAAGCCTGGGCACAGAGGGCATCCTCAGGGGCATTGAGCTGTGGTATGAAGATGCAGCACAGAAAAGCAAGGCGGAATTGGAAGCACTGTACAGAGCTAGGGTAAGTTGTAACAACCAGGAACACATTGTTAGCTCTGTAGGTGCCAAATGTAGTAGCTCAGAGGCAATGACTTCATTCATTGTGTCTTGAGTATGTGATTTCCAGACTTAGCTTTCCATTCTTCTAAACCTGATGGAATCCCCAAGTCAGGAGATCATCCCCAAAATGCACACAGTGCAATAGGACAGCACTGAGCCGTGCAGGGAATGGGGAGGTGGTGGGTGAGCTGAGCTCTGAGGGCTGCAGGAGGAATGCTCTGTTTGCTGCTGACAGCCTCAGGAGCTCTATGCACGAGAACTTTCCTCAAGTTTGGAAACAGAGGAAAGGCTCCTATGTTGCAAACACCACCAGTGCTTTCTGCCAGCTCTGTCTTTTCTGTCAGTACCAAGAGCTCGAGAAGGCAAAGAGGAAGCAATGCAGTGAATTGAAGTCCCACCAGCAAGAGATTGAGGAGCTGGGTTTTGTGATGCAGAGATGGCAGAGGGACCTTGAGAACGTGAAGAACCAGGTACAATGGGCTGCATTTACCCTTGAAAATGTACCTTCTTTTATCCTACGTGTGGGATCCCAAGTCTTGTTTCTGCATCTCTTACGTTTCTTCTGTTTTCATGTAAGAGCATGGTCTCATTGCCATAAGGAACTTAGCATTGCCAAGCAGGGAAGAAGGGTTATCTGCTGGCCTATTCTCTGTTGGATTGATTGCAAAAAATCATGGAGCCGTATTAGATGTTTGGAATTGCTACAGCACTCAAACAATTGCTTCAGTGAGAATTCCAGCGGGAGACAATGCTTCTGACACAGGTTCAAAGCATCCAATAGGTTGGGTAGAATTATGAGTCACCAGTAATTCAGCAAACATAGTAACCTGTGCAATTTTCAGACCATCTGATTCATTAAATATTTTATAACGGGAAGTAATGGAAAACCTTAATTATTAGTTCCAATTAGAACAAAGTGTTAGTATCCTCAAAGCAAAGCTTAGCACAGTAAGGAGACATGCTCAGCCTTTCTTTAGTATTTCAGAATCGATACTTGATTTTGGAAGCGTTTGGCTTTCGGAAAAACGACACCAATAATTCCCAGATTACAAATAATTTCGGACTCCTGAAAGAGGAGAGAATTTAGGTTTTGCAGATGATTATGCAAAATAAGGATTCATTTATTGCCCACACAGGTGTCAACTCTGCAGACATCTGTTAGTGACACTGAGCAGCGTGGGGACCGTGCTCTGAAGGATGCGCAGGAGAAGCACAGTGAGCTGCAGAATGCCCTCCAGAAGGCCAAGGATGAGCTGGCTTGCATGCTGCAGAATTACCAGGAGCTGCTGAATGTCAAGCTGGCCCTGGACATTGAGATTGCCACCTATAAGACTTTGTTGGAGGGTGAAGAGAGCAGGTGGGTTCCTCTATAATGTGTGAGCAGTCTTCAGCCCCCAGGGCTCTAAGCGTAGACAAGAAGATTGGAAAACACTAGAGATGCAAGTTATGTGATGGATAATCTTCTGATAATGTTTGATGAGAGGTTAAGGAAACTGGCATTGGTCAGCCTGGAAAAGAGGAGGATCAGAGGAGACTTTATTGCTCCCTTCAGCTCCCTGAAAGGAGGTTGTGGTGGGGTGGGGGTTGCTCCCTTCTCTCAGGTAGCAGTGGTAGGATGAGAGATAGGCCTCAAATTGTACCAGGGGAGAGTCAGGTTGGCTGCTAGGAACAATTTCTCCTCTGAAAGAGTGGTTATGCACCAGCACAGGCTGCTCAGGGAGGTGGTGTGGTCACTGTACTGGAGTGGTTCAAGAACCATGGAGATGTGGCACTGAGGGACATGGTCAGTGGGCATGGTGGGATGGGTTGGGGGTGGACTGGATGGTCTTAGAGGTCTTTTCCAACCTTTAATGGTTCTATGATTTTCTTGCCCTTCAGGTTGCGCACTGGGTGCCCTGTGAGAATGTGTAAGTAAGCTCCAGGTTTTCCATTTTCCTTACAACACTGCAAAAGCCAGGGGGTGATTTGCAGGGACATAAAGCAGGATTTGCATTATTCACATGGAAATAATTCCCACTCAGTGGCTCACTTTGTGTTTCCCCATGGCAGTGATCACGACACCGTGCAACACCTCCTCTGGCTGCAGCACTGGCCTGGGACATGGACCTCGTGCAGCCAGCAGAAGACGTGGGTCCTCCCCTGGTGCCAGCAGAGCATCCCAACCTGGGGATGATGGTGTCTATCACAAAGGGCCCACCAGCGCTGCAGGCAAGAAATGTCTCCCCAGTGCTCCCAGATGCGGCTGCTTCCCAAGGGGCCACCAACGGAGCTGTGGAGGTGGGGCCCGCGCTGGCCAGAGCTCAGCCCATGTGAGCACTGCTGAGCTCTGCTGTGGGACTGCAGGGAGCTCAGAGAGCTCAGCTCAGCCATCAGCACCTTGCTGGATAGGAGCGAGGATCTCAGCTGGGACGCCGTGCTCCAGGAGCACCACCCGTGTCTGAGCTCCAGATCTGAGAGGATGCAAGATCCAAAGTAGAGAATGAAAGCTCTGCTCCACCTCAGTTCCGCCTTGCGTGAGGGGATCAGACATCAGGAAATCACATCAGAGCAGCCCCACCAGGATCGCATCAAAAAAGGAATGCTTAGAACATGCTGCTTCTCTATAAGCACTTGTATTATCACTCAATCTCAGCTTCCCACCAGCCTTTTCTTTTTTCCCAATTAAAGCTTCGCTTTCTATGAAACGAGTTATGACATTTAAAGCAAAAGCCTTTCCCTAGAGTGCTTCAGCAAGAGAGGAGGGGCCAGACTCCTGTGTGCTCTTTGTGCACTGTCTTGGAGCATCTTTGTCATCCTCATGCAGGCAGGAAAGCCATAAAAGAAAACTCAATTAAAAAAAAAAAAAAAAAGGCTTTTCACCTTCTGTAGCCAGCAAAAACTAATTATATTTCTTGTAGTTCTGTTAGCTTCCTTCTTTATGTCCTGACAGGCAGTCTGCACTTTGACATGTGCATACATTTCTGCACCCCAGCTTGTGTCTTGATGACTTGAGCTCTGCAATTTTTGCTCTTGTTCCAATAAAGTGCATGGAGAATGAATGTGTTGCCACTTCATTTGTTGTGTTTAACAAAGATACAGAAATTCCTTCATCAGAAGAGGCAGATCTGCTGTTGAGAAGCCTCAACAGCTAAGTGGGCTGCACAGAGACTGCCATGTCAGTGTGGCAGATCCACATTTTGCTAACTGTAAACTATTGAAGCCATTTAAGGCCAGCTTTTTTTATGCCAATTTTGCACCAAATTTGGATCCTACCCAATTCCACTCAATGAGAGTTTTAAGATTCATGGAGAAGTCATCTCAGCTGCTTTGCATTTTTATAGCACATATGCTACCAAGGAGTGATGAAAAAACACATTTCATCGCTGCTCAAATCTTCTGCAATGGGGACATTATTGGAAAAACACCAGGAATGTGTTTGGTTGATGTTTTCAGCTTCATTTTGGAAATTCAGCGATGGCCAGTTTTAAAAGGGTTTTAAAACAGATCAGGGGATGAAATTTTGCTGTGTTTGCCTGAACAGATTGAAAAGAAGCCAACAAATTAATGTGTAAAACCAACTACAGAGGACTGAATTGTTTTGTGATTAAAGCAATTAAAGTGAGCTGGCAGAGCAAAGAAACGAACCATACAGGCACAAGTCGGACAGAGAGGTGTTTTATGAAATCCAGAAGGAGATCCTTTTCTATCTGAAGCAATTGTTGGGATTTGGGACTGGAAGACACTTCTCTCCCTCTACCATTCCTCTTTCCCCATCAAAGAGGAGCAGAAAATCAGGACCACAGAACAGTCACAATCGTTAGTGAATAAAACCATGGGAAAGATTTGACAAGAAAGGAAGAGTTGAGCACCATAAGCATGCTTTAAGAGGGGGTTAAGTGTCTCATAAAGGCTATAGTGTTCTCACTGAAAACAGATGATTCTGTCACAAGAGAAGTCAGGGAGATGAGGTAGAATTAATATTCTTCAAACTCTCTCCCCCAGCCATGCTTCATGAACCAACACTCTTCAGAAATTCAGCAGAAATAGATCACAAAGCTCTGCAGACCCAACCAGACAAGGGCTGGGGCACTGGTGCCTTCACATTACAAAGGGAAGAACCTATCCCCTTGTTACGCTTCCCAGGAGGACCTGCCCCATCTTCCACAGGCAATTCCTTCCTCCTGCAGTGCTCATGGAACCTCATCTCCCCAAGAAAACAGCTTTGAGGGAAGCACTCTGCATTTATAGAGATGTTGCTGTTGCCCAGTGACAGTTGCAATGTTTTCTTTTCCTTTTCTCATCCTACAGGCAGTTGGATGCTGTCCCATTCGAAGGCTTGGATTCCCGTACACCACACCTTTATTTCTGCTATGCAGGGGGAAGGCATCAGCGTGAAAAAGATCAAAACAACCCTTTGCTTTGTCGCAAGCCTTGGCTTTACAGGCGCTAATCACAGCACGGAGATAGGACATATGCATCCACGGGGAACGGAGCAAATCCAGAAGAGCGTGTGATGTTGTGTGCTCTCATTAAGACTTCAAAGGTGATGAAGAAATGTGGCACCCAAAGGGTGGGACTCATCTCGCCCAGCTGTGCCCATCCAGCAGCTGGGCGCCGGGGCTCTTGTCTGGTTGTCTAGACTGCCTCTGGTCGTCAGTAAGGAGCGAGGCAAGTGCCTCCAGAGGCTGATTCCTCCCACCTGTCTTCGCTGCCTATTTTAGGTAGTGATGAGTCACCGTCTGGAGATGCCTATCTCCTTCCATCAGCCGTAGAGGGAGTCTCAAAGAGGAAATTAGAATACATGGCGAGTTTGATGGCTCAAGCTGGGAGGGAGGTGAATCCAGGCCCAGTGTTTGATGTGTTTTTTGAGGAGCGTCCTTTGAAAATCCCAGCCTTGACTTCTAAACATAGAGCAGATGTAGGGTATGAGAGGAAGAAGCACATTACCACACAGAATTCTTTTGGCTTTAGGATACATGAGAACAGGGATGCACCAATCAAATCAAGTCTTGAACATCTCATGAATGTCACAGACAGAGATTACACAGTCCTTGGAGTTGTGTGTGTGTGTAAAAATGCATACTGTGACCCAATCTTATGTCTATCAGATGCTGTTAGCACAGGTAGGTTATTGCCATTGTCTTGTCTGAATGCAATGAGTTCTTCATGGCTGTCTGTAATTACAGAGATGGAGCACAGCTCTTTGAGACTATCGCATAAAATGCATTTTAAGAGCTAGTTCAGATTCACCTCCAGAGGCAACAAACAAATTAGTGAACTTCACATGTTCTCATAATGAATTCCATTCTCAGCAGCACATACAGAACGCTGACAAAGGGAGAGATTGCAAGTCGTTAAAATGATTCATTCAACCCATCAAAATATTTTCCTTCTTTCCTTTCTTTGTCCTTCTTTTCTATGAGATGAAAGTAGGATGGATCCCTATTTTTTTTTTTTTTTCAGTCAAAAAATGTCTTTTTTTTTGCTTCAAGTTGCTCTCCCATCTCCCATGTTTGTACTCACAACAAATTGGTGACTCCTGAGGCCTGGTGTCGCAACAGAAGAAACACTCCGTGTCCTTTGGAAAGACCTGAATGACATTGAATGAACCTTCCACAGAGCTGCCTGATAACTGAGATCATGAGCAGGAGGTTGGCCAAGAGAAGTGTCACCCAACACTGGACAACCCATGCCCAAAATCTCTCACCTCTCATGGAGCTCTGGTGAGACATTTTGAAAGTGGAGCTAATTCAGTGCAGTTAGTTGGCAGACGTTTAATTGCAGTCTATGATGCGTTCCAGGCATCTCCCACACAGCCTGCAAGTATAATGGGGTGCAGGAAGGAGGACACAGCTCTCAGTCCGACTTTTGATTTGGGATTCAGTCTTCCTATGTAGAGCGCGCATTAGTTCCAGCTGAGTGAAAGAGCTGGAACAATTGCCTTTTGTACTGCTCTTTGGATTCAAATATGCATTTTGCTTTTGATAAACCTTTGTTCAGAACTTAAAGGATCTGAGAAGTTGCAAGCTTTAGCTTTAAGCCTCTAATATTTGCCAGCAGAATGTTTTAACTGATATTGCCAGTTGCGCTGGCAACACAACATGAACTGTGAGCCTAAGATATTATAAACAAAAAAGTCATGCTATAAATATGTTGAATTATTCCACCTGTATAGGGCAAGAGTATCAGTTTACGCAACTAATTTATACCACCAGCCCCTCAGACTCATGCAAGTTGCAATTACACCTTCAATTAATAGCCTGGTGAATCTCGGTGCTGCAGTCACGTCCTATGGTTTGCTAAGGTTCAAGGTGTGCATTCCTTTCAGAGAGCTTGATATAAGAAGGTTTTATGTTATAAGGAGGTTTAGCCTTCGTTTTGTGACTTGCAATGGAAATGTCTTCAGCAGGACTAAAGAGGATGCAGGAACGTACTACTGGCTGTCTCCAGATACCATCATTGATACAGAGAGAACATGAAGATTTCTCCAAGCATATTTCCCTTTTGGAAGGGCTGAAGGCAATTGGTTGAGTGTGTGGTAATGTGTCTTTCTATCCCGAAATCTTTACTCTCAAAGAGCTGAAAAAGCCCTATTGTTTTGACTTTGCAATTGTCATTTAGAAAGGCCCAGGGAGGGTTGGCTCAGCCTCACCTCCTTGGGCTGGTGATTAGGAGCGAGAGATTTGTCTTGCCAACGTGAGTCAAAGCCATCCCAGGTGTTCAGTTTAATCTACTCATTAAGACTTCCTCTGTTGATGAAGAAGACCAATGCCTGTGGGTGTGAATCACCTCAGCTCCCTGGACACTGAGCCGGGGGCTGTTGTCTCTCCCTAATGCATTTCCATTGGGTCAAGGACGTGCCTGGCAATGTCACCCAACTTTCAGCACTCACTTCTGGAATACTCCCCAGGCTGGAAGGTGCAGCTCTTCCCTTTTTGTTAGTTGTAGAGACCACCAGACAATGAAACAAAAGGTCTAGCGTTCAGACGGGAAGAAGCTCCAAAACAGCAATAGATGAAGATTTAACAATGTCAAATGGACCCCAGGTTAAGAATTTGCAACATCGTTCAGGTGAGTTCATCACTGAAATGCCACAGAATGTAAATTCAGTGGGCAGACTGGAAGATGCCTCAATTCCTGGGGGAACCTGCCCTGTTTTGGTGGGGTTTCATGGTGGTAGGAGAAGGTCAGTGAAATGCTATAAGAGAATGCTTTTGCAGGGCACTTTGAATCCTCACATATGAATGCAGACCCATACTCAGTATATCTACCTGTGGTACAGGCAGGGAAACAATACATACATCACAACATGACTGCTAGTGTTTTTCCATGGTTGATTTTGGTAACTTTTCCGTGTCCAAAACAAACCTGGTGAGGAAAAAAAGGAGAGATTGTGAAATTAACCACACAAAGTGCAAGCCTGCAAAATATGCCATCATTCACAGAAACCCATGAGACACAAAACCCCAAACGACACACAGCAAATAAATCACAAAGAGTTTCTTCAGAAAAAACGTTCACTAAACTATAATTAGCCTAAGTTAGGGGAGCACTTCAAACCGTAATATATTCTAAGCCAACTTGCAAACAGAGCACTTTTAGATTCCTTTTTATTTCCTCAGTAGTTGGTATTTGCTGGGCTGCTTTGCATTTTGAGGAGCATTTATTGCTGCCAGGCAAACCAAACCCTTAAGCGCTTTAAATTAACGTCCTGATCCTATCAAGGACCAGCTTCCCAAACGTATATAAGGAGTGGCATCGCGGTGTCACCCCAGCGGGATCTCTGTTCCTCTCCTGCAGAAGAGCTTCCCCTCGACTCCCGTGATCCGCCCTCACCCACGATGAGCAGACAGGCACCGACGGTGAGGTCCATGCTGGGACGGCGAGGCTTCAGCTCAGCGTCGGAGATCTGTGGTCGGAGCTATGCTGCTGCATGCCAGCCTGCCCGGTGCACAGCCGGAGCCTACAGCAGCCGCAGCGTCTGCAACCTGGGTGGGAGCAGAAGAATTTCCTATGTGAATGGGGTCTGTGGCAATGGCTGTTTTGGAGATTTCGGCTTCGGAGGGGTTGTTGGTTATGGTAACGCCGGAGGAAGGGTCGGCCTTTGCGGTCCCAGGGGATTCAGCATTGTGAGGGGTTACCCCGATCGCAAGGGGGAAGGAATCCAGGGCATCTGCATCGATGAGAGGCTCCTGAAGCCCCTCTGTGTTGGGGTTGACCCTCTGGAACATGAAATACGCTGTCAGGAGAAGGAACAGATCAAGACACTCAACACACAGTTTGCCTGCTTCATTGACAAGGTGAGTGCAAACTGCTCCTTGCTTGCAGCTGGTGGTGGAAAAAGTAAAAATAAACCCTCCCCAGATGTCCAGCGCTGCTCAGGCCATCCGTTGCTGAGCTGGGTACATGCAAGGGCCCACATTCTTCAAAATGAGGTCTTCAGTGTAGGAGATTGTCTCAGTGTGGGCACATAGGATTTGATGGGGACTGTTCTGGCCGTGGCAGCATTGGACCTTCTTGCTGTTGTCTCCTGTCTGGGTGGCCCCAGATCAAAGCTGAATTCTTGTTTCAGCCTTTTTCTAGCACAGCCAGAATCACAACATCAAAAGAACCATAGAATTATAGAATCATAGAATCATGGAATTATAGAATCATAGAATCACAGAATCATGGAATCACAGAGTCATGGAATCATGGAATCATAGAATCATAGCAATACAAAATCAGGGAATCAGAGAACAGCTAAGGTTGGAATGGTCATTATTGGTCACTCAGGTCCAACAGCTCCACTTCAGATGGGCTCATCTTTCTGTCCTGTGTTAGAGTCCTTTTTCCCCTTGCCATTAAATATAGTGACTGTTCCAAAAGCATTCCTGAAGTCAGAGAAAGTTGTTCCTGATTCAAGCATTTAAATGTTAGGTGTCTAATTCTGAGCTGTTACGTTAGGATCCCTTTGTAGAGAAAAGAGACAAGCAGGTCCCTCCAGTTGGGCGCTCCATTGGAGTCCATCAGAGCTTCTGGAAGAGCTCATTTGCAACCACTGGGGATAAGTGGAGTTAGCACAGGCCTGTGTGCATTTAATATTTCTAAATGCCAGCAGATAATTTCACATTCCTCATGGCATATCACCCCTCACTTTCCCAAAATCCCGTTCTTATGCCTGTAGGACTCTTGCTGCTTTCAAAGTGAGAGCAGACAGTTAAATCAGGTGCAGAATTATTGCATCCACCTTTCTTTGAAGAATCACTCCTTTTTGGCCTGCAGGTCCGGTTCCTGGAGCAGCAAAACAAGGTGCTGGAGACCAAGTGGGGCCTCCTGCAGCAGTATGTCCTGCCAAAGAAAGGGAAGAACCTGGAGCTCTACTTTGAGAACTACATCTGCGACCTGCGGAAGCGCCTGGACTGCTTGCTGTGCGAGAAGCAGAAGCTGGGCAATGAGGAGTGTGCCACAAGCCAGCTGGTGGAGGAGTTCAAGTGCAAGTAAGGACCTTTGGGTCTCTTTCGAGACTTCTCTTTAGTTTGTCTCAGACATACAGTGTGTCCTCTTTGGGGATGTCCCATTCTTCTGTCTCACTCGCAGACTCTTTGCATTGTTAATGCTGGTATTGGTGAAGAAGCTTGTGATCTTTGTATGGTCTAATGTTGGCTTGCACACAGTGCCCGCAGTGTCTGATGGCAGTCTGAGGAAGGAGAGGCTGCTCTTCGTCGTGGTGGTTGTGTGTTTGGTAGTGTTGCTCAGCTCAGCCCTTTTCTTCTCCTTTCCCAACAGATATGAGGAGGAAATCAACAGGCGTACGACTGTAGAGAATGAGTTTGTGGCACTCAAAAAGGTGAGAAGCTCAAAGTAAATGGGTTGTTAGACCTTTCATGGGTTTATCTGGTGTGAAATGTGGCTGCAGTAGAGCATGGTGAGCAAACACTCGGCAGAAGTATTACAGTGAGCAGAAAGAGGGAGGCCTGTGAAGAAGCACAGCCAGAAAAAGAGGCAAATGGGGGAGAAAGTGAAAATATTCACAGCCCACATGATCAGTGCTGCAGCAATAGCTTTGTTGGACCAAACACACCCTTAGATTGCGTGTTTCATGGTGCATTCATGGAATGGGGACAGAGTGCGAGGCCGCAAAATGGTGTATGAGACAGGTTATTTCCTGACAGTCTCTTCATATCCTTTATATTTGCACATCAGAAAAGGAGAAATCATTTGAACAATATTAAAAAATCATTTTAAAGTCCTCATTAGTCCATTCTGAGTTTGTAGCTAAGTCCAAATAAATAAACTAATCCCTGTCAGTCACGTTGGAGTGGCTTTGTTTTCCTTGAGGAGACAGTGGGGCACCTGACTCATCCCTTTACACCTTTCTGCTCCTGGAACTCTGTTGGAACATGTCTCTGCTCCTCTGGGGCCACCTCTGCCTTCCCTATGTTTCTCCAAAGTGTTCAGAGCACATCTCCTCTCTTTCAGGATGCAGACTGCATATTTTTGAACAAGGAAGAGCTGGAGGTGAAGGTGGACCTGCTTAGAAGGCAGCTGGAGCTGCTCAAGTGTGTGTTTGAAGAGGTGAGCTCCTCGACTCTGTCCCAGCACTGGGTGCTGCCTCATTCTTGGGTGCTCCAGTACCCAGTCCCTCTTGGATCTGTCTCATCCCAACCCCTGAACACTTGAAAGCATGGAACTACAAGGCTGATGTTGTTGGTTGATATTAGCATGATTATGTTGGGAATTGGGTGGTTCCCCCTCTCTTAATGCATCTCTGGGTATGAATTGGCTGTGTCCTAACTCTACCCCTGAGAACAGAGGTGAACCTGTCTCGTTACTCCAGATTGCAGTTGTCTGATTAGAGCTCCCAGCTTAATCCTGTCATTAACATCAGCAAAGCAGCTGAAGATGACAGGATACCAAGGGTTAAGTCACTTGCATACCTTGCCCTTGATGTGGACAGAATTGCTGCAGGTCAGCAGCTGGCACGCGGCAACTCATCCAGCAGGGAGGATTTTCTGCTGAGCCAACCTGAGGGAGAGCTCTCGACTTGCACCCATCAGCCGAGCAGAGTGGCTCTTTGTTCCAGCCCTCCCTTTGCTACAAAGCCTGAGAATTCCCTGCAGCTGACCAAGCCATTCCCCAATGTTTAGGAACGGGCTCAGGTTGATCGCCAGCTGTGCGACACTTCGGTCATTGTGAAGATGGACAACAACCGAGACCTGGACATGGAGAGCATCATCAAGAACGTTGAGTGCTGGTACCAAGAAATTGCTCAGAAGAGCAAAGAAGAAGTGGATGCCTTCTACCAAACCAGGGTGAGTACGAAGCAACCTATTCCAGCTCATGGGCTGCAGATCAGATGTGGCAACTGTCTTGTTTCTGTCTTCCAGTTTCAGGAGCTTCAGGATAAAAGGGGCAAGTACTGCGATGATCTGCAGAGCAACAAGTGTGAGATTTCAGAGCTGACCCGGATGATACAGAAATTGCAGTGTGAACTGGAGAATGTGAAGAAGCAGGTAGGTGGGACCCAGAGGCCATGTGTGTCTGGAGGACAGCTCAGGCATGGGGGAAGGTGATGCATTGTCCTTCAGTAGATGTATGACCCAAATCCAGCCTACCGTGGTGACCAGCAGTGAATTCAAACAGATGAGAAAGCTGAGAGCCAAATATTCCTTTTATTTTAAAAGTTGTTGCTTTAGTCATGTATTGTACAAAGTGGTACAAAAGTGGATAGAGATAAGAAAGCACTCCAGGGAAGCTGGTATCTCTCCCTGTTTGCAATCAGAAGGGCTGCATGCAGAACACCCAAGTACTAAGAAAGCAAAGACACCTGCACTGTTGTTCTCTCCCCTGACAGGTCTCCTGCCTGCAAACCTCCATCTGTGATGTTGAGCAGCGCGGGGACTGTGCTCTGAAGGATGCACGGGAGAAGCATGTTGAGCTGCAGAATGCCCTCCAGAAGGCCAAGGATGAGCTGGCTTGCATGCTGCGGGATTACCAGGAGCTGCTGAATGTCAAGCTGGCCCTGGACATTGAGATTGCCACCTATAAGACTTTGTTGGAGGGTGAAGAGAGCAGGTGGGTGGCAGAGGGTTTGTCTCTTTCTTCCTGAATATCAGAGCTAAGACTGGAATGAGTCCAGCTCTTAAGTGAACTCTGCAGGTCTGGGATCCTCCCAGGCTCACAGAAGCGGGGGTGGACAGATGGCTGAAGGCCATCCCATTCACTTTCTGCCAGCAACAGCAGTTACTGTCCTAGGAATAGTCGGATGTGTTGCAACACGGGATGAAGAGACAAGTGGGCTGGATGTGGCTGCAAGTGATGAGTGACATCAAATTTCTAGATATACATGCCACTAGTTACTGGAATAATACACATTTCTCTTCTTTCCCCTAACAGGATATGTGTGGGGAACCCGGTGAGCGTGTGTAAGTAACCTGAAGTTTTACAACCTGGAGGGTTTCTCCTTGCAGGAAGGGCAGTTTATGGGGCAGAATTGCCTGTCCCAGCCCCCTCTGCCTTTGGCTCCCTGCCTCATTTCAGCCTAGGCCCACAGTGAGAAACGTTTGTCCCAGAAATCCCAAATGGCCCTAAATTTCAAGAAAACCATTAATTTGATGTAGGAGGGAAAGTCAAATTCATACCCCTTTTCTACATTTGGGGGCAACATTCCGTCCTGGCCACCAGAACATGCATTATGCATGGGAGAGAGTGTTGCACCAGTCTGAAGAGCATGGGAAGTGTGAGGATATGGAGGGGATGCACTGGGGCATGAGGAGGAGATAGGAGGAGTAGTGTTGAACCAACGCAGGGGGAATCAGGCTTGGTTGGTTCTGCCATTTGTGGAACGACATGCATGCAAGACTCCCCCAGCTCCACGTAATGCATCCCATGGGCTGTCTTGCAGCGGTGGTCAGCAGTGGCTACAACCTCCCTGATGACTGCGGGATGTTGGCTGCCAACGCAGCGGCATGTGGCTACGGCTCCTTGGGGAGACGGTCCGGACGTCACAGCTCCCAGAATGGAGGATTCAGCTCTCGCAGTGCCGGGATCCACCCCAAGAGGGTCATCAGCTCAGTGGCTAAGCCATGTGTCCCAGAGGTGTTCTGCCAAGCCGGAGGAGTCAATTGTAAAACCGGGGGGTTCAGCTCCCGTAGTGGGGGGTACCCAGCCCGCACCGTCATCAGCACAGCCAGTGGTGGCTTGAATGCTAGGATGGGAGCTTGCCAACCTGGCGGTGTGGTCAGCTTTGGGAACCAAGGCTGTGTCATCCGGCAGCTGGCGGGCCCGCCGGTGGTGGTAGCCAACAGCCCTGAGGTTGTGGCGTGCAACAACGGCGTGGTGGGGAATTTTGGGGTGGTCAGAGACCCTTGTGTGGTCCCATAGGGACAGCAGCCACAGAGGTGGCACAGCTAGAAGCAGCGGAGCGCGGCATGTAGACACGCAGTTCCTACCACTGAGATGAGGCAGAAGGGTTTTTCTGCCCTCAAATAGCAACATTTGTCACCCAGTCCATTCCCAAAGTCATTAACATCACACACATGCTCTGAATAATGTTTTCAGAGTCTCCAACCTTACAGTCACATCTAGCAAGCTTCTCCAGCAGGTGCTCCACGTCATCTTACTTCTTTGAGTTTATACTGCTTAGTTGACTGCAGCTTTTAGGTTTTGTTTGTTCCATCGCATTCCCCCCAGCTTTCCCATAACAAGCAGGTGCATTAGGGGTGTTCTTCCTTACAAGACACCTCTTTTTTTTACAGCACCTCCCAAAGCATTTCAGAAAAGAGCATGATGATTTAACTTCCCCAGGAGGCGCTGCACGGAGCACGTTCCTCTTCTCACCCAAAGAGAAACCCCAAGCTGAGAATTTGAGCTTAAATTTTAAGCAAGGCAACTTCAGCGTTCAAAGCACCTGCTGTTTGCACTGCAACCATAGGCTTTTTGTGGAATTTGCTTACAAATGAATACGTAGTGCTTTCGTTTGCTTGTGCATGTTAGGGGTGGCTGGTTCAAAGCGTGCTGAATCTTAGAAGCGCTCACCCCCATCCCCACCCCAAAACGCTGAGGAAGTGTTAAGGCTTCTGACTCTGATGTCTTGTGCTCACACAAACAGAGCTTCTTCCACTGACTGCTCAAACTTCCCAGCTTTCCACTGTGCCTTCAATAAACTGCATTGAAAGTATTTGCTTTGTTCCTGGATTTTTCCATAGATGCTGGCTAATGTAATTACAGGACAGGGGAGAAGTGCTCTTTTGCTCTCTGTATGTCCACAGGTAGAGAAAGGACCCGTTGTCTCTGTAGACAATTTGGGACATGTTGGGGCTCAGACACAAGGAGAGTCCTAAGATGTTTATTCTATTTACTTCCTCATGTGACATGAGCATTTAGGTATTATATAGGCCAAGGTGCCATTTGCTAAAGTAACAGCTGATATCAAAGCTTGCTAGGAATCCCCAAAATGTTTCAGAGTGTTGTAACACCTCCACAACTAGCGTGCCACCTGTATCACTCACCACTGTGCTATCTGAACAACACACTCATATGGTCTTTCCACATACCAGCAATTGGATGAGGACAGTGCCAGTGCTGACCTCTGTGGGCTTGATGGTCTCTGCTGTATTTGTATGTACTCCAGACACTAACACCTTTGCTTCAAGTGGCATCAGGGCTGAGAAAGGGTGACGTTGCCCCATATGTCTTAAAAGGGATGAGTTGGAAGATCTCTTGGCCATAATGGGGGGGAAATGAAATTTGTCTAGTTTTGAAATTTCCCACGCAGAGCTCAAAGTGAGAGCTGGTAGCTGGGGGCTCATTTCATGGAAAGAAACCAACATTTCCATGAGATGATTCACCTGACCAAACACAGAAGCCTAGTTTAGCATGAAGTGCATCAAGTGCAAGACTCTACCGGATGCATCAATTAGATCCATCTTGGCTCTACAAGCAGCCCAGGGCAGGGGCATTAGTGCAAATGGAGACATCACCATGCAAGATGCCTGCATACACTCAGACAAATACAGCCTGCCTGTCATCCACAGGGTTTGCAGACACTATTATCACCATGAATTTCTTCCTGTCTCCAGCACACAAAGAATTACAGGTTGCATGGAGCTATTAATCTCTGTGCTCTCATGGGGCAAAATTCTAATGGCAACGTTAAAAAAAAAAAAAAAATGTGAATATTAAAGGCTGATGCAAAGAAGATAAGCACCTTGGGGATGGGCAGGAGGTGTCACTTCAGTGCTAAAAGAAGAAATTGTCCCATCTGAATTTGGTCATCAGAATGTCAGACCCAGGTTAAGGGAGATGGGTAGTCCTCTGGCTGAGCTCCACTTGATCGAGGAAATCCAGTTTGGTGGCTCATCTGAGCAGTTAAAATTGGGTGGGATGGAGTCCACTTAAGCAGCTGATTTTGCATTTGATTTTAGTGCATTCCCCATTACATGCTAACAGACATGAGTTGGGAAGAAGAGCACTGCAGAGCCTGGAGCACTGCTGGGACACTGGCAGCTCCACTGACCACCTGCATGTCATCGTCACCACGCTCTGGTCCACAGCATGGAACTGTTGTGGCTCCAAGTTTGGGTTCTCCTTTGGGTATGGAGAGGCATGGCCATCCTCTTGCAATTCATAGCTAGAGCAACTCTGCTTGACTTTCCTTCAGAGGCTGAGTGGAGTCTGCTTTGGTTGGGGCTCAGTGTTGCTAAAGAAGACGGTTGAGAAAGATTTGGACCTGGGTTATTGCCCAACTTGATGCAGGTTGATTTGTTGGCCAGTCGGTCTGGCCCTTATATGCAGCCTGGTAGAGCAGGAACTTGCTTTGCATGACACTCCCAACCTCCAAGGGCTGAGCCCAGTCATGGCCTTTCCAGGTCTTTCCCCTTCGACGCTTAGAGACTGTAAGGCCTGCATCCCCCAACAGCACCACCAAAGAAGACATCCCCTGGAATGTTGAGGTGTGAAGGGTAACTCAACCCAACAATTCACCCTCCTCCTACAGACAGGAATCCACCAGCAAGGTGACTTCTCCCATCCCAGGAAGGAGCAGACGACTGCCTAATTGCAATGGAAGAATAATTACCATGTAGTGGCTTGAATAATAGGGAGAAGAAAGGAAGATGATACCACTTCTTCCAAAACACGGGCAGCACCTTTCCTCCTCGTGTTTGAGCCAACACCCAAATGTTCTCAGCTGTAATTTTCACAAACCAATGAGGAAAATGAAGACAGCATTTACTTTTTCTCTGTGGCTACAGCTGTAAAGATTCTGTCAGTGCAACAAAGGGGAAAGGTTCATCTCAGATGGTTTTCAAGCTATTCATTAATACGTGTATTACAAGCTTTGAGAGGCTGGGAACAGTTCCAAATAAGTGATTACTGTTTTTTCTTCCTAGTCTTGTTCTGTAGCTGTTTGTCTTAGGTATTGAAACAATGCCCACATCCTGAATGATGGCAAAATAGCAAAACACACATTATCGTATTTGTGAACTCCTACCAGCTATGGAGTTTCAGTGCAAACATCTCAAAGGACAGTTTTGATTTTTAAAAAGAATTCTTTTTCTTTTTCTCTTCTTATTTTGATTTTCTTGAACAAACTGCTGTTCAAGGCCAACACATCCACCTGGATGATTCTGTCTCTTCAAATACCCAGAGAAAGCATTTTGACAACTGAGAAAAGATTCTCTCCAGTCCTTTTAGCAAAACTATTCATGATATGAGTATGGAAATACCACTCCAGAGATTTTATCGCAGGAAATGTTCGGGGTGTGGTGTTTTGCTAGACCAATACAAGCACTCTAAAACCTATCACAGCCAAGGAGATGAAGAACTGACTTTATAGGGAAGGAAGGATGACTTGTCATCACCCATGGCAGTTCTCTGTGCTAAACACAGCCAGATAAGAATTTTGGGAGAGGAGGAAGAGGGGCAGTAATAGAAACAGAGGGGACGTTGTCCCTAGGGTGCCCCATGTCCCTGCAGCATGATATGGAAGAGATGGCACAACCACAGCATCAGCCTGAAGAGCACACTTTGCAGCAGGTATTTGAGCAAGTACCTTGAGTGCGACATTAAAGAAGGAAAAATTCTTCAGGCCATATTTGTCAATTAGGCTTTTTAACTTGTTTACTATTTTCCATGCTTCTGTGTGATAGCAGCTAGAACGTTTTGTTCATCTCAAATTCAACCATTGGTTGCCATGAGCCAAAGCAAATGGCGCAGGTTCAAAACCATTAATTTCGTCCAACCATGCCCAACATGAGGGCTGTTTTCAAAGCGTGCCGCTAGATGGGCTCCTTCTCTTCCTGCTCTGCACTTTGCCTATGGGCAAAGCCCTTTCCATCTCTTTTTACCTGCATCAAGATGAAGATGTAGCCCCTGAGGCCCAGTACTGGAAAATGGGTCTTTTTTCTCCTTTTTTTGCTGGCTAGGGGATAACTGGGTTGATGGTTGGACTAGATAATGGGTTGATTGTTGGAAGTTGATGGGTTGATGGTGGGGCTAGATGACATTAGTGACCTTTTCCAATAGATTCTCTGACTGTGATAAAGAGGTTTCAAATTCATGATCAACAGCAAAGAAATGGAGCAGCTTTGCTGAAACGGAAACTCACCTTTGGTCTCTGCAGTACTGCGGCGATCTTGGTGATGGAAAACACTGGTGAGGTGGCATGAGATGTGGAGTGTCACAGGGCTGGACTGAAGATTCCAGAGGCTGTGGGGGCCACAGCTAGCATAGAAGGTTTGGGTCTTATGGAGGGGACATAGGGAGAGTCCTGGTGATGCTGATCCTGGAGGTCCCACTCATTCTGCAAACTGAGGAAACACCAATGCACCTTTGGGGCTGAAGGAGAAGAGCATGAAACGCATACAAAAACTCAGCAGCAAACCTGCCCACTTCACCAATAAGGCAGGAGTGGGAATTTTGCTTTATTCCATGGTGAATTCCTTACGCAGCTGAAGCAGGAAGTCCCCACCTGCATCAGAAGGAAATGGTTTGGAATATCCCACTTAAAAATAATAATAATAATAATAATAAAAGTAAGTATATTAAAAAAAAAAAGTTCATGTAATTTCACCTGAGGTGAAAAAAAAAGAAATAAATTTAAATACCTCAGGATTTCCTGGGGGACCAAAGCTACATTTCTGTGGTCTGAAAAAATGGATGCAGATTTATTGCGCTTTTTACCATTACTCAGGGAATCATTATCAGGGATCATTTGCATTTCCCTTGCTTCAGATACCCAATTTCCAAGCCACACAGTTCCCAGGAAGCACTAGAGGTTTAATTTCCCCTTCCTGACCCTTGCACTGGTTGGATTGGCCTCGGTGTCCTCCTGGTGTGCTGCTTTCTATTTTTTAATGAACACACCACTGCCTATAATTATCACCACATTATTATTATTGCTGGCAGTCAAATGGGGAACACACATGGGAAATTGGAGACAGTGCTTCCAGCCCCAAGAAGCAGATAGGTGCTTTGAACAGCAGGTGGGAGCAAATGATACCCAAGGAGCCTGCCACAAAGCAGATCATGGATAAATGCAGGTAAGAAATTAGCCAGTAATTAGTTCCTCCTGTGAATGCTCATTCCTTGCAGCCAGACGGCTCCACAATCTGCATTATATCCAGAAGCAAGTTGTTTCTTGTGATGTGGTCAATGGCACCAGGAGGGAGGAGGAGTGGGAGGCTTTAGGCAGAGATCTCACCTGGAAAAGGAGATGCTCTGGGTTTGTGGTCCAGGCTTAGCCTAAGGCTGGAGGAATCCCCAGCCCCTGGGTATGAGCCTCACAGGGTCATGCTGGATTTCCTTGCTTCTGCTTAATTAACTGCATTTCCTTATAGGATTATTTTAATGGAAAATTAATCCTTTTCTTTCACGTTATTTCAGCAACACTGGAGCAAAGTGAATTTTGGACCTGGTGGCTGGGCCAAACGTCTGGGTACATTCTGACCTGAGTGCACCTGTGCACTTTTTGCTACCTGGATTTCAGGGCTGAGCTGGGCTCCAGGAGGCAGATTGTGATTCTTCCCTTCACGGGATGCTCAGGTTGGATAGTAACAAAAAATTTATCCTCTGAAAGAGTGTGCAGGCCTTGGAACTGTTGCCCAGAGAGGTAGTGGAGTTACCGTCCTTGGAGGTGTTCAAGAACCATGGAGATGTGGCACTTAAGGACACAGTCAATGGGCATGGTGGGGTGGGTTGGGGTTGTATCTGGTGACCTTAGAGGTCTTTTCCTGACTTAATGGGTCTAAGATTTTATGATTCTTTTTTTTCAGAAACACCTCATCTTCAGCTGCAGCTTTAGTGCAGACAGAACTGGGTTCTGGAACTGGAATTTCTGCTGACTCAAACTCTTTGCATATGGAGCCCGAGTCACACAGATGTTCTCCATGGGTTGGGTGGGTTGGCATAGCCATCAAGTCCACAGTGCAGAACCCTCCACCCCCACCCAGGGCCCATTGGCCATGGACCAGCTCAGCAGGTAGGCTTCATCCTTTCCTGGATTAAAGGGACTATTCCTCGAGGATGAGTCACCCTGGCCTGATCCCTGCTGCAGGATGAGGATTCACATTATGCAATTAGTTCTGCATTTCCCCAAAAGTGATGCAAATGAGGCGGAATTGCTCCGAACTGCAGCTTTTCTCAACCTTTGGGCACAAACTTCGGATCACCTCCATCAGGGTGGAAATGGACAAATGATGGGCGATGGGCACTGTTGGGAACCCAGCACCGAGCACAGCTCTGAGCAGATGCACAACACAGCAACTCCTTAACCCAACTGCACAGCTGCAACACCCACACGCTGACCTAGGATGGATCCTTAAAAAAGGGCTAATTTCTTGAAACAAGCAGTTTTGTACAACAGAAGTTGATGCT
The DNA here is from genome assembly GCF_019238085.1 of Lagopus leucura. Classification (NCBI taxonomy): domain Eukaryota; kingdom Metazoa; phylum Chordata; class Aves; order Galliformes; family Phasianidae; genus Lagopus; species Lagopus leucura. Next base: position 267,793 of record NW_024962326.1, on the reverse strand, counting down.
GTTATCATCCCTGGGCAGCAGCACCTTGCAGAAAGCAGGGAGACAGAAGGGCGAAGCATAGAAGCATTTCCCATTGGAAGATATTTCTTCAGTTCTGGGGTCAAGGAGAGGGAATTGGGTGTTCCTAAGGAACACGGGCTGAGCACCCAGCTGCAGTGTTGGTGATGAGGGGTGTGGGTGCCAAAGCAGCAATCACACCGAGCCCAGGAGCGATCTCATAATCAACTGCTTCTCTCTATCGCATGCTCTTGGAATAACTTGAAAGAAAGTCATTGGAGAGGGGTGGGACGCTTCAGGGACAGTGAGACTCTGGTGTTTGTCAATCCTCAATGGAAACGAGGACAGGGAAGCCACAGCTGTCACTCTTGGTAATTAAAGGGAAAGTTGCATCTTGGACAGACGGGGATTTGCGATGCTGAGCAGCGTGGTGACTGCCTTTGCAAAATTGCCCTGGGGAAAAACAGTAGCTGCTTTCTTCAGGAAGCTGAGGAGCTGGGAGGACAGGTGTGCAATTATTGGGCTGTCCAGGGCACCCAGTGGCTTCTGGTCATTGTCATTTCCCCATGCAAGCCATTCCTGGATGGAGAACAAGAGAGCCAGGTGTTGAGCACTGCCCAGTGTCACACGCAGGTAGTTACCCCATAGGGATTTCAGTGAGAATATGCAACCACATAATAACAAGAACAAAGAGAATAATGAGGCAACACTGATGCATGGAGCAAGAAACGACGCTGGAATTCCCCAAACAAACCTTTGCCAGCGTGCAGGCAGTCCGGCTGCTAAACCAAAGCCTGGGTTTCTGAGACCCTGTTCATCCTTCTGAAAGCAGCAGGTTTCCCTAATAACATGCTTCCCTGTGTCCTTCAACAGAGGATGGCCAGGGAGTCCTGTGCAACCTGTGGTTCACAGCCAGACTTTCTCCTTTTCATGTTTCTCTGCCAATCCCAGCTTGTTTTTTTTTTTTCCCCATCTTCTGAGCTGTATTTTCTTGCAGCGCAGTTCCCAATCCAGGGCAGTAGTCAAGGAAAGGTCACAGAATCACAGAATCACAGAATTGTAGGGGTTGGAAGGGACCTCCAGAGCTCATCGAGTCCAACCCCCCTGCCAAAGCAGGTTCCCTACACCAGGTTGTACAGGTCAGCATCCAGGCAGGTCTTGAACATCTCCAGAGAAGGAGACTCCATCACCTCCCTGGGCAGCCTGTTCCAGTGCTCCGTCACCCTCACTGTAAAGAAGTTTTTGCACACATTTGAAAGGTCCCCAGCTGAATTTCAAGCCCACCATGGACATGTGGAAGAAACAACTTCCTAAAGCAGGAGATGGAGGTCAGAAAGCTCAGGAATCCACTGCAGAAAGACATTCCAATAAATAGAAGCATGACTTGGCCTCTGATCTTGCTCCCCACAGGATGTGGTTACTGCAGAGGAGTGCTCAGCTCCTGGAGGAATCAGCTATAATTGGCACTTTTGCTTGGCTTTATCTCCCCGACTATGTGGTTTGCTGGCAATTCAGAGAGCCCATGTCTGGGGTTGGAAGCTATAAGCCCGTGAGCTGCTCAGAGGGGAGATAGAGGCTGCAGTGCCCTCTGGGGCAGATCTGAGCACCTCTGGGTGCTGAGCATTGGGCTGCAAGGAATGGAAGATGGCTGCATCTTCCTCCAGGACAAATGCTTCTCTTTATCACGCTCAGCCCAGTGAGGCCAACCATTACACAGAGCTTACGCACCCAGCCACCGCCTCTGCCATGACACACAGTCATTTTTTTGCATGCAGGTGGCAAAATGAGCCACAAAACACGACTCTAAACATTCATTAAGATAATAGGTACATATTCTACAAGCTATACCTTCTGTAATCTCCTTAATCTAAGTGTCCATCTGGAAGGCATTATGAATTGCTGGGTGCTTACCAGCACAGCATTGTTGCTTCTCCCGGTTCCCATTTGTCCTTTTTTGTTTGGCTTTGACCAAGAGCCCCACCTCTGCTCTTGAATCTGCCTCTGTCACTGCCCTCGACTATGTGTGGGGCCTCCAGCTTCTGCTTGGTGGTGGAGGAAACCAGTGCAGGAAGTGTGTTTATTCTCTTCTTATCCTATCTGCCAAGCCGTTTAGACCAGGCCTTTAATGAGATTTGTTCTCTAACATTTCCCCATGTCCCCCTCCACAGAGTGGTGTCTTGGCTCCACAAGCAAGCAGAGGTTGCATTGCTGATAAAAGCTCTGAGTTTTCTGCTCTGTGCATGTGTACCACTGGTACTTCATTTTTACTCTAGGGAACCTAAATGTAAGTCTGAAAAATGAATGCTACGATACATCAATCACACACGCTGCTGCACAGCTCCTTTCTATGGCCATTACGGTGCCCAAACAGATTTCCAGACCCCCCATTGGGAGCAGGTTGAAATTCTGGGCTGCATTTCTCTCTTCCTACACCTCCACTGCTGCAGGGCATCTCTGGAGTCCCTGCGCATGAAGGAACACGCTTTGGTTGGAGTTGTTCATATCTCACCAGAGGAGAGGCAGAGGCAGCTGTCCCATGACACAGCACAGCAATAATTCCAGCCTCAGCACCTGGCTGCTGTTTGCCACCTTTCCCCAGAAAAACACTTCGGGTGCAAACCTCACGCCCTGCTCCCAGCGCGTGGTTGCATTTCCTTTGCAGTGACCGTTCCCAGCACTGCTCCATGCGCTTTCATCGTGACCCTGCCTTGCCCATTCCACCCCATTACTCAGAGCCCTAATAACCCATCAGGCCACACGGCTGGCCAGGTGAAGCAAAAGGGCCTTACAAATTCCTATGCAAAAGAGGAATGTTACAAAGGAAGAGGGTGGACACCCGAAGTGTTTGGTACGAAACCTATTTGTCTCTTGCAAAATAAGGCAATAAGCAAGGGCTATAAAGGAGAGTTTCTCTGCTTAGGTCACTGTCAGCATCATCAACGAGGAGATTTTCAATACCCAAACAAGATGCTGTGTGCTGCTGTTGGAACCAATCAACATTTCCAGCAATCACCCAGCAGTGCCCAAAGCAGCACTCTGCGCCTGGCTTCCCCACCATCAAAGTAGTAAAAAGGATGCACAGAATATGGCAAAGGTGCCTCAAATGAAACACCTGGATTTGCTTTCAGGGCACCAGGGTTGGCCAAATGCTTGACAGAGGAAATAGGACAGTAGGAAAGTCTCCGTGGCGTGATGCATTGCCCTTGGGAGTAATGCTCACTTCTGTTTTCCTTACCGTCACAACGCCCAGCATCGGTGCTGGTGCAGTGACTGATGTTGGTGAGCCTCTGTTCATCATTGTGCAGATCCTCTTTCCAGTAGAAAAGCTGCAAATGAAGGAAAAGATTTTGGAAAAGTCCTACATAGCAGGATGGTAAATAAAGATGGTGCACGTGGGCAGTTGCCAATGCTGGTTTGGAATCACAGAATCATGGAATCATAGTCATTAAGGTTGGAAAAGACCACTAAGATCACCGAGTCCAACCATAGATCCAACACTAGCATGCCTACTCATGGAAGCAAAGAATCATTAAGTCTGGAAAAGACCTCCAAGGCCATCCAGTCCAATCCAAATCCATCCCTCCATGCCCACTAACCATGACCCTCAGTGCCACATCTCCATGGTTCTTGAACATACCCAGAGACGGTGACTCTACCACCTCCCTGGGCAGCCTGTTCCAATGCATCACCACTCTTTCAGAGATTTTTTTTCCTGATATCCAACCTGGAAGGTTGGAACTATCCTGCTCATTTTTAATTTTGTCCAAAAGCAGCATGAAAGCTGTGTGATGTCCAGTGGAAAGCAAAGTTGGGGGTGGGCAGATGGGGGGCATGGTGACCATAGCAATGGAAGGAGCTCAGATTATTGTGCCAACAAATCCACCACCTGCTTTCATGTGGGAACATCCAGCTGCAGTTAAGAGCAGGAAGAGCCCTCATGGACCTCTGCAATCAGAGGGTGATGTCCCAGGGGCCTCATTAATGCTTTTAATGGTGACTGCAGGGTCCCTTTGCAAGGAGCCACAAAAACTGCCCAGGGAAGAGAGGAAAAGCACTGACAGTGTTGGGAGCACAGCCAAGCCCTGCTGGCCCCATTTCATCAGGAAAGGGTCTTTAAAAAGTGGTTTTCTCATTGGGATAAAGCAATCTTGGGTGGCTGGTCATCACAGCAGGAGGCTGGAACACCCCTGGGGCTCCCTCTGTTTTCACAGATGACCCAACAGACCAAATGTAGCAGGGTGCTTAAATAGGACTAATTTGCCCTAATGCAGGGTGGATGTAAATCTCAAGGCCTCGGGTCCCAGGGTAGCAACCAGGGCCCGAGGCATCTTTAAGGCCAAGGACCTCTGGGGTTTTCTGGCAAATTCAAGTATCATCTGCCGCTTTAAAGCTTTGCTGAGTCCCATCAGCCTGAAAACTAGTTTCAACTTTTTCCTTTAAAGCAGCAGATCAGTGCCTCTCCACAGCTCCCCAGCCACCACCAGACCTGCATCAGACAGGACAAAGCTTGGAGAGAAGGGAAGATGTGTGACTGCAATCCTTCCCTGCAGAAGGTGAAATGGCATCGGCGCGTTCTTTGCTTTGAAGTTTATGTAACCAGAACTGGCTTTGTGACAGCTCAGCAACTGCAAACCACAAGCACTGCCCTGAACCCTCTGATGTGCGGGGCTGGGCACCTGCAAGCAGCCACCTCTCAGGGCTGGAGTATGGGCTTGGTGCTGTGAGTGCATGGGGAAACAACAGGGAGGGGTTGCAGGGATGGTAGCTATGGGAGGAACACGGGTGATGGTCCCATTTTCCTTGCTTTACAACCCTAAAATTGTGCAAGCATTGCACATGTGGTGCAACGGGGCCATGAGGGCTCTGTGTACAGACAGCACTCCAGGTTGGACTTTAGACAACACACCTGTTGTCCTGCACCAAAACTTGGGCACAATATACATTTCTGAAATAATTCCCCTTTTTGCTTACCAGCAAGAGGTTCAGCTGCCTGGGTGACGGTGGGCAGGATGACGTGGAGACAGCAGAGCCCAAAAGCCCATTTCCTTCCTCCAGCTATCACGACCTCATGTATGGAATTACATCTCATCACTAAACTTGCACCTTCATTTCTCAGACCAATGTGGCTACAATAGAGCTACAACGTGATTAAAATTGCATTTCATGCATCATTTCAACCCACTCTGAGATCTGTAAAAAAGAATAGAAAGACCTTTAACTGGGGAGACACCACAAATATTCTAAATTACCATAATTCCTTTGCATTATTTTCTCATTTGAGACAATCCATTTTAAGTACACAATCCCATTGTCTAGGAATCCTCCCAGAACCAGGAAATTTTGCCCTAGCAAAAATGCAAAACCTTCTTCGGGCACACTATGCAATCACTTGTGCTTCTGTGATTAGACTCCTTTGTTAAGGCAAAAAAAAAAAAAAAAAAAAAAAAAAGAAAAAAAGAAAAAAAAAAAGAAAAGAAAAAGCACTTTATTTGTTTCCAAGCAAATTCAAAACTCTTTTTAAGAATTTTAATTAAGAAGACAAGGTGCTTTCTCATTAACAGATATCACTTGAATAATTTAACGTCCAATAGGCGTGTCGCAGGAATAAGAGGAAAAATGTTCACTCTGGCCAACATGGCTCAACCTGTCTGAAATGTCTCTCTTCATTGCTTTGTTGCATCTCCAGGTATTCACTGGTCCCATCGCACCCAGACACCGAGCACAGCCTCCCCTTCCCTAAGCACATCATTCAGCACAAAATGCTCTTCCGATGGGCACCTTGATTTCTTGCCCATGAACCCCCTCTCCAGAGCATCCCCCCCATGACCAAACTCAATACAAACACAGAATGCTCCATTGGCTCCACCACCAACCCCTTGCTCTGCTCTTATCCCATCCAGGTTTGACCCGACACAGCTGCAAGCATCCACCTTGGAGAGCCATGGCCGTGCACTGAGGTGCAGAAACGCGTGTACTGATGGAACCGCCTCCTGCTCCATTGTCCATTGCTCAAGAGCTGCCCAGAGACCCTGGCTGGGTGTTCTGCAGGAGGTCCTGGAATGTAATTAAACGCCGTGGTGAAACCGAACAGTAAACAAGCCATGAATAAAAACCCCTTGAATTATTTTGCTAAACTATAATTACACAATAAGGAAGCAGATTAATTAAGTAAAATATAAGTCCTGAAACTGAAGCTTGCAAGCAAAGCAGTTTATTTTAATTTCCACATTATTTCATATGAGATGGAAGTGTTTGCTGTGGGTTGGAAATGTTGGAAGCCATTCCTTGCTGCCAGGCAGACCAAACCCAGTGGATAAATTAAATTTTTGCATCTCAGGCACCTCCTGGAACGTATATAAGGAGCTGGGCTGCACCTGGGAGCAGCCACAGGAGATCTCCTCGCGCTCCTCTCTCGCTCCTCCACTTTCTTCCATCACCGTTGCTCCCGTCCCCGTGTGCCGCAGCATGAGCCGGCAGTGCTACACCTCCAGCTCGCTGCTGGGCCGACGTGGCTTCTCTTCAGCCTCCGCTGTCTGCGGTCTGGGCAGGGCAGGCAGCAGCTCAGCCTCGGTGTGCCAACCGGCGGCACGGCGCTGCGGGTTGGGTGGCTTCAGCAGCCGGAGTGTCTGTGACCTGGGCCGTGGGCAGAGGATTTCCTTCGGAGGAAGCTGCCGTAGCGCAGCGTACGGAGCGGGCAGCGTGGGACGATGCGGCGCTGCCTATGGCGGAGGTCGCTTTGGCGTGGGCACGGTGGTGGGGTTCGGTAACTGCGGAGGCTATGGGGGCCTGGGCGGCTACAGAGGCCTTGGGGATGGCGTGGCGATGGGCGGCTATGGCGGAGGCATCAGCATCGGGCTTGGAGGAGGTCGATCAGAAGGGATCCGCGGTGTCAGCATCCACCCGGAGCTCCTCAAGCCCCTGTGCGTGGGGGTGGACCCTGAGGAGTGCCAGGTGCGGACCCACGAGAAGGAGCAGATCAAGAACCTCAACAACCAGTTCGCCTGCTTCATCGACAAGGTGAGCCTGCGGATAACGTGACACCAATGGCTCCCAGTGCAGGCACTGCTTGGATCCCAGCCCTTCTGCTGTGCCCCTTGATGGCCACCAGCCTGCAAAATGGCTCAGTTGGGGTCAGCAGCAAGCCAAAGCTTGTGGGACAAAGGAGGGAGATGCTGAGATGACCTTGGAGGTCTTCTCCAACCTATGCCATGTGCGATTGGCAGTTGCTCTCCTACCTCTACAAACACCAAAGAAACACCTTGGAGATGCTCAAGACCATGGATGGGGCCTGGGCAACAGATGGAGAGGTGGGACCAGCCCAAGGCAAGGGGTGGGGATGGGGGGTTTTTGAGGACCCTTCCAACCCAACCATTCTATGGTTCTATGATCTTTAAAGTCCTTTCCAACACAACAATCCTCTGGATCTATGGTTCTATGATTCTGTGATATGGTTGGATCATTAAGGTCCCATCCAATCCAAACTATTCTATAGTTCTATGACATCTGTATTCTTAAAGCTGTTCACTTCACCCTGCAGAGAGAGAAAGATGGAGGTCTAGCTAAAATGAGGTCAACTTTAATTTCTCTGTCCACTGTGTCAATGAAAGGATTTGGTGATTTCCTAAACAAACATCATTTATCATTACTATCTTAGCTGAGCCTAAGGGACTTTCATTGCTGCTTAGGGGTGTGTTATGGAAAATGATTTTTCAGATGACAGAGGATTCTTTGCCCCATCCAGGCTCAGATTTCCCTGTGAGCTGTTCCGCAGCTGAGAAAAACAAACCCATGTAAAGGAGCCACCCTATTTCCTCCCGCTGAAAAATGACTTATTCATGATCCATAAAGGTTCCCAAGTACTTAGAGAGCTCTTTAATCTAGAAGTGAAAGGCACGATAAGTACCCGTGGTTAGAGCTTCAATCAGATGCATTCAAATGAGCTCTTGGATGGAGCTTTCAGCACTGGGAGAGCTCGTTCCTGGAATCAGCTTGTCAGAGCAGGAAGGGATCCTTCCTCAGTAGTGCTTTGCTCAAACAGATCATTGGGTTCCACATGGAGCAAGCATGCGGGCGTTGTTCAGCCCTGGGCTGGGAGATGATGCCCTTAGCACTCAGGCTGCCCTTAACCACTTGCCTTTTAGTTTTTTTCTTATGTTCTGCAAGCAGAGGAACCAAAGTGCCTTTGCCCAAGATAAGAGAGGCCAGGTGACTTTCACATCTCTCCCTTCTGCAGGTCCGGCTGCTGGAGCAGCAGAACAAGGTGCTGACCACCAAGTGGGAGCTGCTGCAGCAGTACGTCCTGCCGGCATCCCGGCGCAACCTGGAGCCCGTCTTCGAGAATTTCATCTGCAACCTGAGGAAGCAGCTGGAGTGCGTGCTGGGGGAGCGAGAGAGGCTGGAGAACGAGGAGCGTTGCCTGCGGGACCTGGTGCAGGAATACAAGTGCAAGTAAGCAGAGTGCAAAGGGGAGGCGGAGGGTGCTGGTTGCTTTTCAGAGCATGAAGCTAATGCATCGGTCCATGAGTCTAAAAGCTTGGGCAGAGAGCAGGTGTCTGTGTTGGAGTTCCATTGCCTCACACCCAAGACTTGCAATGTACCCATAGGAGGGGACAGGGAGCTCCTTTCCTCACCCTGATACTCCTGTACACAGCAGTTTGCCATATCAGTCTTCCCACTTCACCAAACTCTGTGCTTCTGGTGCTGCCCCTGCCCACAGAACCCTTCATCCACATCATCCCCACTGGGTTCATTCATTCTTCTCAGAGGAAATGTGGGAGCAGCTTTTTGATCTATGATGCAGATGTTCCTTAATTGCTCCCTGTGTGCTATGCTCAGCCATAACCAGGACGCTTGGTGGCTGGTTATGTGTAGCCAGGATGAAAGAGTCTTCTCCAAAGAGCTTACAGCCAAGCTCTCAGAAGTTTTCTCTCACTCAGTGAGGTCAGACTTATCCTGTGAAAGTTCTTCTCAGACCCAATTACTCGGGCATTACGCACTGTCTCTGCTCTCATTGCAAATGGGAATTGCACGGCTTGCTCAAGCTCCTGACCCCCCCTGGAGCATTTTGGCCACATTCTGCCCATAAACTCTCAGAGCAGAGTCCTGGATGCTTTCAAAAAACCTCACAGGGTTAGAAGGAGCACACCCAGCCTTCAGCTCGGTGCACAGTTTTGCACCTCTTGTGGTTTCGCCTGTCTTGCTGCCACCTCACACCAGCCACTGATACTGCTGGCGTGGGCTATTTAGAAGTGCTGAACATAGCCAAGCAGGGAGGAAAAATAACAACAAAGCAAAAAACAAATTTGAGATGCAAAATAAACAGGGAGAGGTCCTTGCTTTAACCATGCTGGGCTGTGGAGATGGGACCCCCAGCACTCAGCAGCCCCCTCCCTCTGTTTTCCAACACAGGTATGAAGATGAGATCAACAAGCGCACGGCAGCGGAGAATGAGTTCGTGGTGCTGAAGAAGGTGAGCAAAACCTGGGGGAGAAATGCAAAGCCACAGCACTGCCTGAGCAGGGGAAGCCCAACATAGAGGTGACCCAAGGAATGTGCAGAACCTCATCAGGTTTTAAGCACGGATAATGCAAATCCAGGTAGAGTCAGGGGTTGGCCACAGCGAGAGTCCTGCAAAGCTAACTGAAAATGAGCTTGGGCACAGCCCTTGGTTCTTTTCCCTCTTTTGACCCAACACATGGTTTCTCTTCAGGATGTGGACTGCCTCTACCTGACCAAGGAAGAGTTGGAGGTGCGGGTTGGTCTCCTGCGGCAGCAGCTGGAGTTCCTCAAGTGCATCTATGCTGAGGTAAGAGCTGCTCGCCCACTGCCCCAGGCTCTGAGAGCAAAACCAACACAAGGAAAGGTGTCTTCTCCTAAAATCCTAGAACCACAGCCCCCCAAAAAGTCCCTATCGCTATATATGGGCCTGGTAATGACACTTAGATGCTTTGGTTGTCTGCCACACTGCTGGCTGCAAAGGGAGAGACCTTTTGCATGAAAAAAAGCCCCTCAAATTTGCATCCAATCCATGACTAGGAGCCACTGAAAAGCCTTGATCTTGAAAACCCAGATTATTTTTAGCATTTCACTTTTTTAGCTGGATATGTCAACATCTTTTAGTGGAAGTAATGCTTTCACCTAAAATGCTTTCACCTACCAAAACACAGGGGATGCTTGGTGCTTGCTCTCCACCTTTTCTAACCAACACTTCCCAGCAGCCTGCAGGCATTGGGCCCAAAGCACTTACCCCAGGGGATGCCCAGCCCAAACATCTGCTGGCACAGTCACAATGCTGAGCTGCAACCCAGCGAGTCACTCCAGCTGGGTTGCTTTGCTCCTTCAGGCAATCCCATGTCGTGCTATCACAGCAAGTCCCAGCTGTTGGGAGCCAGTCAGCTGCCTGAAGGATCCTGTGTCCCAGTTGGGCATCAATAGGACGACTGTCCCTAGTTGTCCCCAAGACTCCTTCTTCCCTTCAGACCCTTTAGCTGAGGTGTGGCCCTGGGACTGGCATGGGAAAGGGAATGACCTGTGGTGGATCTTGCAGGAAAGAGCACAGATGGACTGCCAGCTGTGTGACACTTCGGTCATCGTGCAAATGGACAACAGCCGGGACCTGGACATGGAGGGCATCATCAAAAGCGTGGAGTGCTGCTATGAGGAGATTGCCCAGAAGAGCAAGGCTGAAGTAGAGGCTTTCTACCAGACCAGAGTGAGTACTGCACAAGTGGCTATGAAACCCTCCACCAACAAAACACCGAGGAGCACTTCTGTCCTGCGCAACACAGCTCAAACCCATCCCTTGGTGTTCAGGCACTGTAGTTTAGTTTGATAAAGAAAAATGTGCCAAAAAGAAACCCAATCAACCATAACTATTGCATCTGAAGAATTTCCCACAAAAACAGAACGTCATGATCTCCTCTTGCACACCCATCAGGAGCACCGCCCCCTTCCCAAAGTGCCCACATAAGGTCCCATCTCAGTGCTACCTTGGAGTGTTGCTGCAGCTCCAGAGAGTTGTCCCCTTCCCTGCAAGGAGTGATTCCTAGTGTAATGTTGTCCCCTTCCCATGCACAGCTGGAAGAGCTCCACAGCAGCCGGGGCAAGTTCTGTGATGACCTACGGAACAACCAGAGTGAGATAGCTGAACTGAACCGCATGATCCAGAAGCTGCAGTGTGAATCAGATAATGTGAAGAAACAGGTGGGTGAAGAGCTGAGCACTGCACATGAGGTAGGGTGCAAAGGAACCCCAAGCCCCAGCTCCAGCCTGGATGTGTCATCATGCTTCTCTAGGTGGCCACCTAGCAGAATCCAGTTGGTTTGTCTCTACCAGAAATAATGGTGTCTGCATATTTGCTACAGCGCAGTCAACACATCCATTCCCTTCATCCTCCAGTGCATGGCCACTGCAGGCGCCCAATCAAAATCTAGGTTTCTCCACAAGTTTCTAGCTGGGAAACAAGGGGGGAAACTTGCAGCCCTGCCAAAGTCTGTGTTGCTATCTCAGCCACTTGTTGCCATTCACAGATCGCAGCTCTGCAGACAGCCATCTGTGACGCTGAGCAGCGCGGTGACTGCGCCCTCAAAGATGCACGGCAGAAGCTGGTGGACCTGCAGACAGCTCTGCAGCAGGCCAAGGACAAGATGGCGTGTCTGCTGAGGGACTACCAGGAGCTGCTGAACGTCAAGCTGGCCCTGGACATCGAGATTGCGACCTACAGGACTCTGCTGGAAGGAGAAGAGAGCAGGTGGGAGCATGCCCAGCTGCAGCTTGCAGCAAAACCCAAGAGGAGAGGGAGTGGGGAATGCTGGGTGGCTGCAGTTCCCCAGGAGTGCAAAGAAGAGCTCCTTCCCATCTCCTTGTGGGTACAAAGAGGAGCATTGCTCCTTCCCATCTCCCCATGGTGTAGAGAGGAGCATTGCTCCCACCCCCCTCTCTCCCACTCAATGCAGCTGCATCGCACTGCTGGAGGACGGACAGACAGGAATGTGACATTCCGCCACCTGTGGGTTTTCGGGTCCAATCTGCAGCAGTTCAGTGCCAATGCAGACAACCCCTGGGAACACAGACAAGCTGAAGTACCCCCAGGATTTCTAAGACTGGGCAGCATCTCCATGTGCATGCATGTCTGGGGAGCATCCCCTTAAGCACATCTCTGAGACATTGCTTTGTTTTTTACAGGATATGCACTGGCAACCCTGTGAGCGTAGGTAAGCCGGCCAAGCGCCTCCCTTTGTAAGCCAGTAACCCCTTTCATTCCCTTTTACACTTCACACAACCTACCTGTGTGCTGCTCAGCAGTGACCAGACCCTTGTTTTCCTGCAGCCGTGGTCAGCGGCGGCGGCACGGTCGGTGAGTGCCGATCCCTATCCGGAATCGGTGGCAAATGCTCTGTGAAGACCGGAGCCAGCTCGGGGCTGGGTGGAGTGGTCTCATCCTTTGGGGTCAGCAGTGCTGGGTTCAGTGCTCGCAGCGTGGACTGCGTCCCCAGAGTGGGGGGTGGCTTTGGGGCCCGGAGTGCAGCCAGCTGTGTGGGGCGCGAGGTGCTGACCGGTGCCGATGGGCTGCAGTGTGCAGCCGGTGTGGGCAATCTGGTGTGTGCTGGAGTGGAGCAGTGCAGCCCTGGGGCTGTCATCATCCCAGGGGCGGGGGTGTGTGGAGGGGGCAGCCGGTACAGCACGGCCGTGCGCGTGGTCAGAACGAGCCGGTAGGTGGGCAGAACCGCATTGTATTGAGAAAGAATCAGCATTTCTGCAGTAAAACAGTATTCCCCTTCCTTCTAACAGCTGAATCACACAAGCATGCATTGCACACGCAGTAAGGTCGGTAGCTCTGCCAGAAACATGGTGGTTTTTTTGAATGGTCACCACCCACCTTCTCTCACATGGTGCTCTGGGGGTCAGCGGACCCCCAGGTCTCAGGCAGGCGAGATTTGCATTTCAGCCTGCTGCCTTCATGGCTCTTTCTGCTCAGCCCCTTTTCCAAGGGATTTTCTGTCCCCTCACACAGCAATTGCAAAAGAACAAAAAATTCGCTCATCAGAAAGAGCAGCCACATCTTACACTGCCCCAGATGAAGCTGCATCTATTATTTAGCTCCTTTAATGACACCTGAAAATCCAATTTTTCCTGTTTACGAGAGGGTTGGTAATGGTTATGTAAATGGGTCCAAGTTGCTACACCAGGTTTGGTAGAGCAGATTTTAATTACATGCCGACGAGCACCTTATATTTCTGTAGTTAAATGCATGCATTGTTTTTCTTGTGTGTGTACCAGATAGATGGATTTAACGCTTTTAATGTGTAAGTGAACAGTTGATTACCCTTCGCTTACTCCAGACTTTCAGCTGTACCTTCAATAAACTACATGCATTATTCAAGCCGTGCTCCACAGGTTTCATTTCCCTCCCAACATTACCAAAGCAGCGACGTCTTCTCAGACATGAACCTCCAAATGGGTGGAGTTTGTAGTTTGCAAAGCTTTAACTAAGTCCTTAGACGCTGCCTGCTCTCCTTCCCCATGCATTTTTGCATAGCCCTGTTCCATCAGAGGTGAGCAAATGCACAGCATTACTTGGGACATTGGGATCTCACACGCTGCAGGCAGAACACAAGGCAGGCAGAACCTTCTTTAAAACAATTGGCGCAAAAAAAAAAAAAAAAAAAATCCCACACCCCACCCCTGAAACCCTCTCACAAGAGCAGGTTAATTTCTAAATGAAACAGATGTCTGTCTTTGCAAAGCATAGCACCAGTGGTGTCCTCAAGCACCACGCCTTTAAAGCACACAGCCTGCACCAGGGTCTGCAGGATGCACAGGGAAGCATGAGCCCTCAGTGCCCTTTTAGGCAGTTGAGATTGGGTGATTTCAGGCTCCCCATCCCTCTGCTCTGTGCTGGGCTCCTGTTCCCAAGGCACCGTACCCCTGGAAGGTCCCCACAGCACAGCTGGATACACAGCTGGATGCCAGGAAAACCGCCATCCCCACAGGTGCAGAGGGATTGCATTGTTCCTTCCCATCTTCCCATCAGTTAATAGTGGAGCATTGCTTCTTCCTATCTCCCATGGGTGCAGAGAGGGGCTTTGTTCCTTCCCATCTCCCAGAGGTGTGGAGGGAACATCGCTTCTTCCCATCTCCCCATTCCCAAATGCATGGTGCCTCCTGGAAAATCTCACAGAACAGCTGGTATAGTTTGCTGTGTGGGTGCTTTGCACAGCTGGATGCATACCTGGATGTGGACAAATCAGCCATCACCAAAGCCCCCTCCTTCCCCCCACTCTCCTGGGTGGGGGGACCACCAAACCCCCCCGGGACATCTCTGCTTTGAGTTTCCCTTTGGAGAAACCCATTTGGAAGCAGATCAGGGTGCAGGCAGGTTAATTTACCTTTATAATGCAAGCTGAAGAGGAGTGAGTGTTGCAATTTATTTCCCGATCCACTTCCTTGGTTTCACTGCTGACTCATGGCTTGTCTGCCCCATCCTTCCTGCATCTCGCTCCACAGCTGGGGAAGCAAAACCGTCCAGGCTTGGTCTGCCCATAGTTTCCACCAGGGGTAACCACCTCTGCTGCCTTCATGTTGCATTTGGGCTTGCTGTGTCTTGCAGGGATTTTCTGCTGGGAAGCAAGGAGGTTCTATGGGATGTGCTCACCTTGGAGCTGATGGCTGACTAATTTTTAGTGAACTGCATGGCTTAGCAGAAATCTGGGCTGTGGAGTGGTGGAATCCAAAATAATTATCCCTTGCAGAAAAGGCAAAACCCACCCAGCTAAAGACAGTATCTTCCCAAATGGTTATCTATGGCTGTTCTGATTCAGTGTTCACAACTTGGACTCCATCTTGTTCGTATGTAAAACATCCAAACAAGCTGCTGGTGCCCCAGCAGCTCATAGTTTATGTTGATCACTTCCCTGCAAAGAAAAACTGCACCACCAACCAGTTGCTCCCCATGGTACCAAAGCAGCCTGGCATCTCTCACATTTCTGGGTAAAAACCTTTCATCAACTCTGCCCTTCTCAACTCTATCTATTGCAAAACCCATGGCTGCTTTCCTGAAGGAGAAGAAAAGGTCAGGAGTCCAGGTGTAGGATTTTGGGGGCTATTTTGGGGCTAAATCTTGCAGGATGTCACTCTAGATGTGAACCTTTGTGGGAGCTGATCTGAAGGGACAGATGTGAAAAGCCACATCTGGGTGTGGAGCCCATGACCAACAAGAAATGGGGCCTTTCTTCCAGCCCTCGCATCGCTCGCATGCCTTGCAGACAGTGGGCTGAAGGGAGAAGAGTGTGGGAGCCCCAGCTGACAATTCCCTCTTTCTTCTGGTGGCCGCACCCTTAATGCCATTATATTCATTCAGCTATAATATCTGATCCGAACCCGTTTGTCAGCTTCAGGACAATCAGCCTTCACTGGGGTCAAGCCAGTATGAAGACAATCTAATTTTCCCATCACATGGAGGCTTTGAATTTTATGCAAATAATGAAGGCAATGGGTGTTTGTGGATTTCAGTAGTATCTCAGGTTGCTTCAGCCCAGTGAGCAGCCCCAATGTGCTCCAGCCCAAGAATTTCAGTGGGAAATTCAGTGTGAGCAACCAACTCCCTTGGTCCGAGCCCAACTGGCAGCATTTCTCCAGGGATAATTGCAGATGTGGTCTCATGTATGCAGCAGAACACCAAGCACCTGCTTAATTTCTCTTCCAGTGGGACCTCAGCTCATGCTTAACAGCTCTGCAGTGCTGGGGCACATGAGCATATTGCACAGAGCATGTGGAATCCTGTCCTGCAAATGCAGAAGCAGATGTTTAAGCACCAGTCATGCACGCAGCATGGGATATCCACCAGAACAACAAGCTGAAAACTTAAATTTGAAGAATAAAATATTGCAAACACAGCAGTTCCCTAAAAACTGAGAGGCCAGAAAGTGCCACCACACCCCACCGGCTTTTCTCTTTTTTCCCAAGGACTTCAGAAAGTAAAATAACCAGAATTTGTGGGAGGATTCTTTTCATGCCAGTTAAATCTTTGCTTTTGGCAGCATTTTGAAAGGTTCAAAGATCTTTCAAAGCAATTGCAGCCTGTAAGAGAGCTAGAAACTCAAGACCGATTGCTCCTAGTGCTAAGCATGCAAATCACGCAGTTCCACAAATTTGGGCAAAATATTTTTTCAGAAAATTTGCCTCTTTCATTGGCACGTTTTTAGGTTGAGGTGCAAATGCATCACAACAACATCACCTGTAGGCTGGGAGCAGTGCAATGGACACCGCTGGGTGGATGGAGCTGTCTGATGGATTTGCTAGTATCGCCAGAAATGCATCGCAGAAAACTTGCCACAGATGAAATACCTGGCATAAAATGACCAAAATGTGAGATGACACTGAAATGCAGCAACTCAAAGGCAAATGATGGATTGGATCTCTCTGTGCTTGGGTCTGGATCAGCTCAGATTGGGTCTCTGCCTGACGAGTGTGAACAAAGACGACAGGAGAAGTCAGAGCCCTGAGGAGGTGTCAGTCCTCATGAACATCACTCCCTCACTGTGCCTTCATGCAGCAAAGTCCCATGCAATATTTATGTTCAGCTTTACTCATTTTAATTTCAGTGCCTTTCACTTGAGCTACTTTGGAGGAATCTCCACTAAGCTCTTTGGTGATCTACTGCATCTTAAATAAGGCAGGGGTATCTGGGTAGATATTTCTCTTCTTCATCTTTTTTTTTTGTTTCCTTTCTTTTGCTTCGTAGGGATGAAATAAAACAAGGCATCTGTGCAAGCATGCTTTGCACTAAGGCTGAGTGATTCTTGCCAGAAATCAGTTAGGTAATGCTTCTAGCTGAGCAGCTTCATGCTGTCTCCAAGAGGTGTGTTTGGGTGCAATCAGTTTAACAAGTTTCAATCAGACAGCTGGCTGCCTGGCACGTCAAAACCATGAAGGCTCTGAGTTGATCTCTGGACTTCCATGCAACCAAGCCCAGATCCTCAGAGGGATAAAAAGGGCCTCCCCCTGCTTGCTCCTCTCACAGAGCTGCCCACTCACAGATTGCTGCTCTTTATTGTGACCAGCTGCTGCCATGAGCCGGCAGACGTACAGCACCAGAGCTGGGGGTGGAGGGCGGTCGTACAGCGCTGCTTCAGCCATCGTTCCTGGGGGCAGCAGGGCTGGCTTTAGCTCGGTGTCAGTGTCACGATCTGGAGGAGGTGGTGGTGGCTTTGGAAGGCTCCTTGGAGGAGGAGGAGGTGGCGGCGGCGGTGGAGGTTTTGGCAGCAGGAGCCTCTACAGCCTTGGTGGTTCCAAGAGGATTTCCTTCGGTGTTGGAAGCAGCTTCCGGAGTGCTTTTGGAGGTGGTGGATCTGGCCTGGGAGGTGGCAGTGGTGGTGGCTTTGGTCTTGGTAGTGGTGGAGGGGGTGGCGGCCTTGGTCTTGGTCTTGGTGGTGGCGGAGGTGGCGGTGGCCTTGGACTTGGTCTTGGTGGAGGCGGAGGTGGTGGTGGTGGCTATGGCTTTGGTGGAGGTTCTGGTGGGCTTGGCTTTGGTGGAGCAGGAGGCATGGGGGGACTTGGAGGGCTGGGTGGTGGCAGGGCTTCCTTGGGGTTTGGTGGCCCTCCTGGCATGGGCACCATCCAAGAAGTGACAGTCAACCAGAGCCTGCTGGCACCCCTCAACCTGGAGATCGACCCCAACATCCAGCAGGTGCGCAAGGAGGAGAAGGAACAGATCAAGACCCTCAACAACAAGTTTGCTTCCTTCATTGACAAGGTGAGGTGTCATCAAGTGCTGTGGAACTGTTAGAGGGAGAAAGACAGAGCTGTATCTACAAAAATACGGCTTCAGGAATCTTCAGGCTCTTGCATGTTTCCTAAATATATGTCAAAAAGTGATATACTTCTCGACAGCTATAAGGCAGAAAATGAGATACTGAAAACTAGAGGCTTAGATTCAGGTTTTGTTCCTTGAAAATAAGACATACTAGTTCAAATATTAGTAAGCCAGTTGCTTAAGCAAGCTGTCTCTGTGGGGTATTATAGCGGAAGTGTGGGTCCTTATGTCCAGTTTTATTGCCTGCAAGCTAAAGCCCTTTTTGCATAAGCTCAAGTCCTTTCTTGGCTTTTCCTTGGATAAGTACCTTATATATAGTGTAAATGAGCAAGAGGCAAGGCAACTTAACTGCCTTTGACTTGTCTTGAAGTGCTCAGATCTTAGCTTTAATGAAGGAAGATAAATATCACCTACAAAGAAGGAAAAAAAGATTTTAAAGCAAGCAAGTGGTGAAGGAGCTGAACCCACATTTTGTGATGATTGCTCACCAGCTTGCTGAATTACACTGTCTCTCATTAGAACTGTCCATCAATGAGAAGTTTGCTTAGCTACTGGATAGGCTAACATAGCCCTAGATAGTCCAGGTGATATTGACAACTGGACTTAATGCTCCTGGTTTGGGATTTACTGTGTCTGTGCTGTGCATCAGTCTCAGTTACTGACTCTTGGCCATTGGCATTTATCTTCTGCTAACCCCTTTTACTTCCCAATGCCCAGGTTCGCTTCCTGGAGCAGCAGAACAAGGTGCTCGAGACAAAATGGACCCTCCTGCAGGACCAGAGTCAGAAAAACAGCACAGGCAAGAACAACCTGGACCCACTCTTTGAGGCTTACATCAATAACCTGAAGCGGCAGCTGGCCAACCTGCTGAGCGAGAGAGGACGCATGGACGGGGAGCTGAAGAACATGCAAGACCTTGTTGAGGATTTCAAGAACAAGTGAGTGCCTGTTTGGTGGCACATCCCCGCAGCCTGGGGTGAAATGTGATGCAAATGGTTCAGCTTAGCATTAGGCAGTAGGATTAGTCTCACTTAGAACTAGTTTTCTCAAGGACAAACATCTAGCCTGAGATATTCATCAAACTTTCTATGAGAAAGGGGAAAAAAGTGCTTTAGCCCATAACATGAGACCGGATGAACCTCCCTGTAAAGCATGGCTCTCATGCCGTGCCTCTCCCTTCAAAGCCCTTGCTGCCTGGCATGGCAGAAGAGTGCTCCAGCAACATTTCTCCAAGCAGAAAATGCAGGTTCAGCCAGGACGTGGCAACTTGTGATGAAACTTGCAAATGAAAATCATCTCAAGCTGCTTTATGTAAAATGTCACACTCAACCCAACTCATCTTGCAGTCCCACCTGTACAGCTGCTGTGCTTGCCGAAGTGTGACCTAGCACAGCTGTCCCTTTACTTTATTCCTGTAGGTATGAAGAGGAAATCAATCGACGCACAGCAGCAGAGAATGAATTTGTGGTGCTGAAGAAGGTGGGTGAGATGAATTGTATGAATGCCGAGCCATCCCAAAAAGTACACTAACAGATAGGAGATCTCATAGAGATGCATCCTCATCCTTTAAAGTGGTGTTATGGTTTTAGGAGAAAGGAAGGAAAGGAGCTGAAGGAGGATGAAAGTCAACTCTTGACACCAAACTATGCATTCATGCTTGCTTGAGCAGAATAGGTCATGTAGATACAAAGATGCTGAGCAATGCTGGGAAATGCATGCCCCAAGGCCAAATGGACTGCATGCTGTCCTTATCCTCTAGCAAGGTAACACCCAGCACTTCTCTTGGCCAAGAGATGTTTTCATGGTGGCCTTCCAGGAGCATGTGCCAACCACAGCTTCTCCAGTCATGCGTTACCACTGCAGCAGCCTGTCCCTGAGACTGACAAAATCTTGGTAGAGCCAAAGAAGAGATAACAGGCACTGTAGATGTCCCCACGGCTGTTCTTTTCCAGGATGTGGATGCTGCTTACATGAATAAGGTGGAGCTGGAGGCCAAGGTGGATGCTCTGACTGATGAACTCAACTTCCTCCGAGCCCTCTACGAGGCGGTACAGACACCCTCCTCCCCTGACTGTTCTGTCATCACTCCCAGGCAGTGACAGCCACTACAGATGGCATTTTCAAGGTAAGTGTAGCTGGGTTCCCATGTGCTTCCCCACAGGAGCTGGCTCAGCTCAGCACACAAACGTCTGACACTGCTGTCATCCTGTCCATGGACAACAACCGGGACCTGGACCTCAGCAGCATCATAGCTGAAGTCAAAGCACAGTATGAGGACATTGCCAACCGCAGCCGGGCTGAGGCGGAGGCTTGGTACCAAACCAAGGTGAGCATGCTTGTAGGTGTACTTGTGGGAAGAATTATTGCTGTCCCTGAGTGAGGTTGTCTGAGCCACCTGGACATCTCTGAATGTTTCCTCTTCCTTCTGAACCCCAGTATGAAGAGCTGCAGGCCACGGCTGGGAAGCATGGGGATGACTTGCGCAACACAAAGGGGGAGATTTCTGAGCTCAACCGGCTCATCCAGAGGATCCGAGCAGAGATAGAGAACACAAGGAACCAGGTAGGAATGGAAAAAGAGCCCCATTCTGGTGTCCCTAAGCATTACAGCTCTGCTTTCTGCCACCAAGTGCTGAACAGAGACATCAGCAGCTGCAGAGCATGATGTACTTGGAAGGGTATTGCTGTGTCATGCATCAAGCCAGGCTGGCTTTGCAACTGCAGGACTTTCACATATGGCTGACTGACCTCAGCCATAACCATTGTTCATGAAGACCCCAGCCAGAATGGTTTTCTTCCTTCACTGAATCATAGAATCACAGAATGTCTTGGGTTGGAAGGGACCTTGAAGATCACGGAACCATAGAATGGTTGGGTTGGAAGGGACCTTAAAGTCATAGAATCACAGAATGGTTGGGTTGGAAGGGACCTCAAAATCCCCTGTCCCACCCCCAGCCATGGACTGGTGCCACTCCTCCCTCCATCAGCGGGCCAGGGACTCATCCTTGGTTTTAAGCACCTCCAGGGAAGGAACACCCACAGCTTCTCCAGGAATTGTGTTGTCTTACTCTTACCCAAACAGAAAAGCAGAAGTCAGGATTCTCTGTTGTCCTCTTGCAGTGTGCCACCCTGCAAACAGCCATTGGAGACTCTGAGGAGCGTGGGGAGCTGGCTCTCAAGGATGCCAAGGCAAAGATGATGGAGCTGGAGGATGCCCTGCAGAAAGCCAAAGCCGATATGGCCCGGCAGCTGCGTGAGTACCAGGAGCTGATGAATGTCAAGCTGGCCCTGGACATTGAGATCGCGACCTACAGAAAGCTGCTGGAAGGCGAGGAGAGCAGGTGGGAGCAGAATCCCTGCAGAAATAAGTAGCAAATGTCACTTTACCACTCTGAGAGTGTTGGTCCCCTTGCCTGCATCTGCATTTTGCTCTAATGTCCCCTTTATTTGCCCTCCAACAGGCTGAGTGGAGAAGGACTCAACCCCATCGGCTACTGTAAGTACCACAGCGCATGTCTTCCTTGGGCCCATTGAGAATAAAGGAAAAGAGAGGTTTTACCCAACTGCTCCATATAAGACATTCAGAACCTACCAGAACCCTTAGTGACTTGGGGACAGAAGTTGGGTTCAGGACCTATGGGTCCAAGCCTTGATGGTGGTGCTTTCTGGAACTGGCTGACCACCAGATTAGATGTCCAACATTCTGTCTGTTTTTCCCTTGCAGCGGTGATCAGCTCCAGCTCTGGCACAGCTGGTGGAGGAGGAGGATTTGGTGGACTGAGC
>NW_024962326.1:115751-246192 GCF_019238085.1 Lagopus leucura | reverse complement strand
TTGGAGGAGGTGGTGGAAGCGGATACGGTCTTGGAGGAGGTGGTGGAGGCTACAGCTTTGGAAGCGGAGGAGGACTTGGACTTGGAGGTGGGGGTGGTCTCGGAGGTGGGTATGGAGGTGGCAGCGGGCTCGGGCTTGGAGGAGGCAGCAGCGGAATTGGGCTGAGTTCTGCAGGAGGGAATTTCAGCTCTGGGAGCGCAAAAGGCACCAATCCAGGTGTGAAAATCGTCTCCAAAACTTCCTCCAGCAAAAAGAGCATAAAGAGCCAAAGCCTGAAGAATGCCTCACAACCCGAGTAAAGTGATGCTGCCAGACCCCTTCCCCCAAAGCCATCGCTGCTGCATCACTCCCGTACCGCTCCCGCACCCATCACCTCTCTGCTGTAGTTCTTAAGCATTTGGGTTCCACCTCAGGAAAGCAGCAAGCACGAGCTAACTTGAAGCACCAAAACAGGTTTCAAAGGAAAACACAGGTCTACAAGATTTTTGGAATGGGGAATTTTTTTATTATTTTTTTTTTTAATGAGGGTGAGCAGCCTGTAATTGCGGCTAGCTGATGGCCCTCAGCAGCACAGATCAAATAGCAGCTCAGACGCAATAACTGGGTTTTACATTCATTGTTCTGGCCTGCAGAAGCCCAGGGACGGGCTGGGAACATGGCTTCCATCCAGGCTGCTTCTCCCTTCTCCCATGGCTTCTCCCAGGCTGCTGGAACAAATCAAACTCATCCCTTCAAGTCAAGTAACTCATCTTCACACATCTCCATACATCTGTGAGGGGTTTTTCTGCTATGCAGAAACACTCTGGGAGGCTCCTGAAAGATCCCAGGCAGTGGTTTGCAAGCTCAGTGCTCCTCTTAAGACACCTCTTCCAATGGCAACACATGAGGAGACACTTCTAAGTCACTGAGTTCGATGGAAAATATCCCTCTTTTCCCCACCTGTGGCCGAGCTTTGAAAAGTGCATTGCTTCCAGATGTGCTGAGCAACCACACAGCATCTGGAAAGATCCCTGAGATGTCCACAGAACCCTGAACCACTCTCACTTCTGTCCTTTCTCTTCCCAAATAAATGTTTGCCCCATAGCAGCACCTTGCATGTAACCTTGCAGGTGCATTTGGTCTCCTCTGATGGATCCCAAGCAGGTGAGAAAGGCCTTGTTCCCTAAGTTATCAGATTTTTGGGATTGTTTTAAAAAATAACCAGAACACAGAGGTTTTCAGCAGATCAGCCTTTGCAGTTACATTGGGTTGTTGTCTTGCTTCATGCTAGGTTTTGTGGAAATGGCTTAAAAAGTGCTGAGATCACCCCAACGCCCAAACCTCACTGACTTCCCCCATGGTGTCAGCAGCAGCAATCAAGGTAAAAGCCTGCTGAGACAAAAGATCCCTGCAAAAATCCACACAGAGGGCCACGTCCATGCTGCTCCAGGGGGACCTCATCCGCTCCATGGGGTATGCGTTTCTGGGCCAAAAGAGATGCATTTGGATAAAAAATGCATTCATATCTCAGCCCAGCACATGGAAAATGTGGCAATCGGGAGCAGGTGCCAAAGGTGCCCCTTTCTGATGGGATCTGCCCCTGTAGTTCTCCACTCTGCCTTTATTTTGATGAAAATACCAAAGAAATTTGCAGCTTTTTATACTTCAACGGTAGCAAAACAATGCTATGTTTTCCTTCCTCTCTCTTTTGGAACGTGTCCAATAAAACAACTGTAATGTATTTGTTCCTGAGTGCTTTTCTTCCAAAGCAGAACCAGCAGAATGAGCCTGCAGAAAACTGAGTGGGGTGAGGATTTGGTTTCACTTTAGGGAAAAAGTTTCAAAACTGAAAAGGAAAATGCAATTAAATGCTTGAAATCAGGTGTGTGCTGTCTGAAACTGAATTGAGGCATATGGGAAAAGGGGAGGAAGGGGGACAAAAAAAAAAAAATCAGGCATTGTTTTCTTCTTGGATCATTAGGATTAACTCAAAAGCCTTTCTTCCAGAAAAGAGGGTTTGGGACAGCTCTAAAAGCTCAGGCAAAAGTGAAAACAGGAGAAATAAAGGTCACACAGTGTTTAATTTTGGCTTTCTCAAGGGACACAGAGTGCAGGGCTCTGGGGGAGGATGTCATCCGGACAGTCTGCACTGAGGGTGGTTTTGGTGATGGAGCAGAGCAGCCTATGAGGCCTGCAGGTTTGGTGATTGTAAAAGGGGAAGGAGAAAAAAATAAGAAGAGAAAAGAAAAAAAGAACCCTCAGACAAACCCTCACAGCTTATTGCATTTCAAAGGGCCAGACGCTTTGCTCTGCCCCCTCCATCCCCAGGGCAGGCGCGTGCACCCAAAACCTCGCCAGGATCCGGCAGCACCGAGTGCAGAAGCACCACCCAAAAATCAAAGGAGCTGCAGTGAAAGAGACCAAAATCTGGAGGAAAATCCTCTCTTCTCAGCCCTCACAGAGGATGGTGTTAGGGGCAAAGAGACCAAAAATGAACAAAGGTTAAAAATAAATGGTGAGTCATCTCGGGTTGTGCGCCCTGTGCTGAGGATAGAATCTGCAGAGATTCTGCAGAGCGTGGTAGGAGTTAATGCAGCTAAGGATGACCTAACCTCAGCTCACCTTACACTGCGAGCATCTTTTATGCCTAGGAGAATAAACAAAGCAAAAAAAAAATAAATAAATAAAAAAAAAAAAGGAAGAAAAAACAGATAGGGCCCAAAAGGGAGGAAAGGAGGTGGGGATGCCCAAAAGGGAGGAAAGGAGGTGGGGATGCCCAAAGAGGGTAAACGCAGAAGCCCTGGGCAGCTACAGAGAGAGCAAGGAGTGAGACACTGCAAGAATTCTCCTCGAGTTCTGTGCCTAACCAGCTCACTGAACCCTTTGTAATATTCAACTTAATTACCACTGTCTGCAGCAACAGGCTTTCCTAGAAGAGCTGGGAGGTAATGAGTGCCTTGCCTTGCCACGAAGCCTTTTTGTGTTAATTACAACACTGTGCTTGGTTCCCAGGTGTGACTTTGCATAGCTCTAGGAGCCAAAGGCATGCTCCCCGCACTGCTGCTTGGCCCCTGTCCATGGCTCCATCTGCAGCGATGGACCCATCCACCAGGAACCCAACCTCTGCACACGTGCTGTTCTCCCAGCACGATTTATTTCATGTCAATAGCCCCGGCAGCATTCCTGGAATTGGCGTTAGGATTGGGTTCTACAGTCGCTGTGCATCGCTGTGAAATCAGAGCTCCTTCAGCTTCGGGATAGGTGGGTGTGGGCTTGGTTTTCCTGCGAAGATTTGGTGTTTTCAGTGCCTCCATTCCTGAGCTGAGAGCACCCCCTCGCTACAGCCTGGCCCCACTCCTTTTGCTCACCCCAGTGCGCTCCATGCCCATGACTCACATCTTTGGCATCACGCAGTGGATGGCATGGATGAGGGTTGGGAGCGCTTTTATGATTGCAGCAAGGAAATAAATAAAACAAAACAAAACAAAAATAAAATAAATAAATCAAAAATCCCTTCTGCTCAGGTTCTTTCAAGTTCCCAGACAGAACAAACGGCAGCTGGAAACACATCAACAGAAACAAGCCATGAGATGCCGCAGATACCCCGGAGCGACTCATCCTGGATTATGTTCCGTACTTATTGCTCACGTAGCCAATTTTTTAAAATCTCTTTGATTCAGCTTTATCTCTCTGCTGTGTGCTGTTGGTTTATCTGGCACACGGATGGCAGCTGGGCTGGGTCTGCGTTGCAGATGGGTTTGGGTGGGTGGGGGATGTGCAACTCATCCTTTTGGGGTCACGAGAAGAGATGCCATCCATTGCTCCTGCACCATCCCAAAGCCCCACTGCAGGGCGGGTTCAACCTGAGCTCAGGATCAAGGAGAAAACCATCCGAGATGATCTCAGCAGAGCGAGGGAGGGGTGGGAGGGAGATGGGGGAGAAAGTGGTAAGTTCCCCTCTGCTGAGCGCAGTGACGTGGAAACGGCGGGTTTGAGGGCCAAAATGGGGGGAGCAATACAAAACAGCTTCCTAGGGAACTTCTGAGCCCTCAGTTGGCTGGAAGGCTCGGAACAAGAACAACTCCCCAGTAGCTCTGTAATATCCTCTTTAGAGGGGTCAGCACACTATTTAATGCAGTTTCGTGTTATTTTGGAAAGGTGAGTCCCTTGCTGTCTTTGAAAGCAACAACAGTTGATTTCTCTGTTCCTCCTGCAATGGAGAGACAGATTTTTGCTAAAACAACCAGCAGACACCTCCCACTCAGCCCCTGATCCTTCAGAGCTCTTTTCCAAGAGGAACCAAAAGTACAGAGCTGGGAAGGAGATCCTCCTCCCCCGCTGCCAGCTCTCCCTAGGGCACAAAACCCCAAATCAGGCAGCACTGGGGACATCAGCCCCCATTTTTTTCACTATGTAACACAACATAGCCCTAAATCAGGTGGTCTGTGGGACATCAGCCCCCATTTGGTCACCATGTAACACAACACACCCCATACCAGGTGCTCCTGGGGACATCAGCCTCTATTATTTTTATTTTTTTGCATTCAGTGTGCTCAATCCCAAATTTCCCCTCACTTCAGAGCAGGGAAGCTTGCTCCAACGGGTGAGCTTGGCATAGAGAACAGGATCTCCTGGGGCTCTGGGAGCTTCGTGCCGCGTCCTGCTCGTACCGATCCCGTCCAGTTCTCCTTCGGTGACTCAGGGCTCTGGGGGTGGGGGGAGCTCCCTTGCTCCGTTACTTTCTTGCCTGCAAACAATGCATTTTTCAGCACCTTGCCGTAGCCTAGGTGTGTTTGACAAGGCAAGTTGCTGCAAGGCACGTCAAGTTCTGAATCCCCGTGCCAAGTTTTCCAAGCAGATAAAAGAGGAGGCTCCCAGGCTCTCCCATCACAGGGGTTTCTGTCTCCGTTGCCCTCTGCTGCTCTCCTGCTGCTCAGCTTCTATCACCAGCTCTTTCCCTCGTTCCTGCTCTTTGTGTTTCCAACTGCACGAGCCATGAGCCGGATCTCATACAGATCTTCCACCGGAGGGGGCATGAGGGGCTTTAGCTCAGGTTCTGCTATCATGGGAGGTGGCAGTGGCACGCGGAGCAGCTTCAGCTCCGTCTCTGTCTCCAGAGTTGGAGGAGGAAGAGCTGGAGGCGGAGGAGGCTTCGGAGTCGGTGGCGGCTTTGGCAGCAGAAGTCTCTATAACCTGGGTGGAAGCAAGAGAATCTCCCTTGGCGGAGGGCTGCGGAGTGGAGCTGGATACAGCTTTGGTGGAGGATCTGGCTTTGGTCTGGGCTATGGTGGAGGAGCAGGCGCTGCTTTGGGCTTAGGAGGAGCTGGTGGCGGTGGTGGCTATGGGCTGGGTGGATTTGGGATGGGAGGTACTGGATTTGGTGGTCGTGGCGGCCCCGGGTTCCCCGTTTGCCCACCCGGTGGCATCCACGAAGTGACTGTCAACCAGAGCCTGCTGGCACCCCTCAAGCTGGACATTGACCCTGAGATCCAGAAGGTGCGGACACATGAGCGGGAGCAGATCAAGACCCTCAACAACAAATTCGCCTCCTTCATCGACAAGGTGAGAGCTGGGTCTCAGCCCGGGCACATTCTCTTTTGCCTCAGGAAAGAACAGCAGGAAGAGCTTTCTTTGGATTCAGGGCTTGCCTGAACTAATCCATGCTTGGCTGAACGTTAAGAATTGTCCTATGCTCTTTGCAAGGACAAGATTTCCAGAGCCTCGCTTTGCTGACATAGCAAATCCCCCTTTGCCTAAAAAACTGCCCAGGCACTGATGGATCCTCCATGGATTGTGAAGGGGCAAAGTTCCTCCACAAGATAGCACCAGTTTAAACCATTAAGGAGGGCTGAGCATCCAGTGCAGGGAGAAACACGTAGAATTGCAAACGCGGATGCTTGGCAGCTTGATAACTCTTGAAAATTCTCCCTAAGCTGTTTGTGCTTCTTTGGAGAATTCAGTGCCCTGAATTCCTGTGGGAAGATCCTCATTCCATGCTCTCCCTCTTCTCTTTCTGGTGGGTTACAGTCATTTTTTGTTTCCCCAGGTGCGTTTCCTGGAGCAGCAGAACAAAGTGCTGGAGACCAAATGGAGCCTCCTGCAAGAGCAGGGCCACACGGTCACCAGGAAGTCCCTGGAGCCCCTCTTCGAGTCCTACATCAACAACCTGAGGCGGCAGCTGGACAGCCTGATGGGGGAGAGGGGACGGCTGGACTCGGAGCTGCGGAGCATGCAAGACATGGTGGAGGACTTCAAGAACAAGTAAGAGATTGCGCTCTGTAGGTCAACAGACAAGAAAATTGATTTCAGAGGGGCTGGGCTCTGTGGTGCATGCCTTGTGCTCGCACTGGGCTCCTCTTGCAGTTTGCAAAATGAACACAGAGCAGCAAAATTTGATCTTGGTTACCTCTATTCATGTTGGGTTTCTTGTACACGGGTTTGGCATTTAGCACAGGACATGCTCATGCACTGTCATGGAGCCATGGTCTGAACCCTTGGGCTTCCCAAAATATCACCTGTAAATAGCAAAAAGTATAGCTCATGACTGCACTAGACATGAAAACAGGGATAAAATGTAGCCAGCTCCCCAAATCCCTAATTTTCTGTTGTAGCAAAGGAAATCTCAACCTTTCCAAAGGGGCCCAGGCAACCGCACATGCTCAGCCTCGCTTAGTTGCAATCACATGGAAGATGCTCAGCTCTTTTCTTTGCCCATTGCCTCAGCTCCCCTTAAAGTAAACCTCTGGGGAAGGCTGTCAGCCCCGTCACCCAGCAGAGGGGGATGAATCATTTTTGGGACGTGTTGGTGGGTGCCCACTGGCTCTGAGGACATTTAGGTGCTTTTTTTAGGCGCGGCAATTTGTTTTCCAGCGGTGAGAACAGTTTCTCTCTCATGCAACGAGATCTGGTAAACTGTAAATTTGAGTAAAACACCCTGAAGTACAGGGACATGGTAATATTAGAGAGCTAAGCATGTGAATAGCGTGTGATTTTGGGGGTGGGAGCTAGTTAGATCTGACAGGATGGGCTGACACAAACCAGCTCCTGGTATGTTGTCCTTGGGTGCATTTCAGGTCTCGGTATGAGTTAGAGCCTTTTGCAAGCATCAGCTAATACCACAAAGGGCATTGTCTGGATCTTGGAGTACTGCCTGGGCAAGAGAACATGTTTTATTTCAAGTCTGGATCTGGTTCCTCATCCTCAGGCTCATTTTGACCTTGCCTGCTGTCCACCCAAGCTCCAACTGCAGGGAGATGCTCACCAGCATTAGCTGGAGGACTGGCACAAACCTGCCTTTCAAAGCCAGCTCTTTGCCACAGCAGCCCACATGCTTTGTCGGCTTTCTAGCTAAGCCCTGCCCTGATTATCTGATGAGAGGATGTTGCTCAGAGACATAAAAAGTTCCTCATAGACATAATCTGAGGCTTACTTAACGATCTGCCCTTGCACAACCGTGGTTAAAGAATCACAGGCTTCTCCTTTTTTTTTTCTTTTTTAGTAAATTAAATGCTGTGGTGGGTTATTCAGAGCCATTAGCATTATTATAACATCAAATATCAAACGGTCACATTGCTAGGTATTGCAGTCCAGCTTCACTGAAAGCTTTTGTACATCTTTGCTTTGGGCAAACGTCTCTACGAGCGCCATGCCACGCAACCCTGCATGAGCTTGGATCTAAAGGCAGCAATTGGATTCTTTAGATTTCAGCCAGGACTTCTCACACACGGAGTCCTTGAAGGTGCAGCCCCAGTGTCCATTTGCTCTGTATCTGCTCTGTGAAGAAGTGGGAGTGCAGGATGAATCCGCGAGCCACATTGAGTGACGTGGGACCCATCTCTGCACTCTGTGGGGTTCTTTGCTGCTGCCCAAAACCTCTCTTATCTCTGCAGGTATGAGGATGAGATCAACCGGCGCACGGGTGCAGAGAATGAGTTCGTGGTGCTCAAGAAGGTGAGTAAAGAGGGAGTGAGGGAAGGGGGAATGGAATAAAAGGGCTGAGCCCAAGCAGAGCTGCTGGGAGATGGGGTCCTGCGGCATCACAGCAGGGTCAGGCAGTGAAATACAGCGTAAGCACAACCAGGAGTGGGTAATGGGCTGAGTACTACTACGGAAACCCACAGTAAGGGAGCAATTCTGACTCCAGTCAGATCCCCATGAATCTGAGCTTTGCTGTGGGTTTGCACCTGAAGCTTTGCTTTGCTTTTCTTTAGGATGTGGATGGTGCTTACATGAACAAGGTGGAACTGCAGGCCAAAGCAGATGGGCTGGCAGATGAGATCAACTTCCTGAGGGCTCTGTACGAAGCGGTGAGCAGTCAGTTCTCTGCACAACGTCCCTTGGCTCCACACTCAGTGCTGCACGGCAGTGAAGGAGGAAGCATCGCTGCCTGTTAGAAATCGCAGTGCAGCCATAAGATAGAAAACTGTGGATAAGTAGAATCAGAGAAGAATTGTAGACTCATAGGATCATTATGGTCGGGAAAGACCTCTAAGATCATCCAGTCCAACCCCAATCCATCTCACTATGCCCCCTAACCTTGTCCCCAAGTGCCACATCTCCACGTTTCTTGAACAACTCCAGGATGATGACCTGTGCCAAGAGAGATAGAGAGAAATGCAAGAAATTGCATCTCTTGGAAGACAGAGCTCTGAAGATATCTTATGTTTTCCACTGCAGAAAGCAGACAATTAACTCATTTTTTTTCTATCTTCTGCAGGAATTGTCCCAGATGCAGCAGCAAGTGTCTGACACCTCCGTGGTGCTGTCCATGGACAACAACCGCAGCCTGGACCTCAACAGTATCATCGCAGAGGTGAAGGCACAGTATGAGGACATCGCCAACCGCAGCCGAGCTGAGGCAGAGGCTTGGTACCAGAACAAGGTGGGTGACAGGGACCACAGATGCTACATTATATTAGCTGAAGGGAAGCGGTACTCACCAAGGAAGGACCTCAGCGCTGCACAAGAAATTGACTAACGTTCCGTGCACGTTGCAATGGGCTCTTGCATACAGATTGCCATCGTTTGCTGGTGGACCGCTGCACAAGGCAGCAGACTTTCCCTGCTGTGAACCCAACCCACATTGATTCTGGGCTCACAGAGCTGCTGGTAGACCTGGCCTTAAACACAGGGCACTGCTCTTTCCCTTCCAGGTTCCTAAAGCAAGTGACAACACACAGGTGCTCTATGCAAGCCATAGTTTGCCAACTCTGGGCTAAGCAATGTGCTCAGAGGTCGCCCTCAACCTGCACCCAGACTTGGTACACACCATTCCCAGCCCCATGGTCCCTCACCACTGCTTTCCTCCTTTCTGCCCACCAGTATGAAGAGCTGCAGGTCTCAGCTGGGCGCCACGGCGATGACCTCAGGAACACCAAGATGGAGATCTCAGAGATCAACCGGATGGTGCAGCGGCTGCGCAACGAGATTGAGAGTGTGAAGAAACAGGTAGGGGGGATGCTGCTAGCTTTGGGGAGGGATGGAAGCCCATGTCCTGCCTTGGCAGGCATGGCCATCTCTTTTCCCTACTGGAGGATGTCCCCTGATGTGAGGATGTGCTGTGATTGCTGTTTTCTTGCTGGGGAAGCAAGCTGTGAGCTATTGCATCATGCCAGCAAAACAAAGAGATGCAGATTCTGCTCATTTTCACGTGGAACAGGACTGTGGCTCTTCAGTCACCCACCCTCTGACACCTCTCTGATAGCTCCACAAATCCCAGTGCTATGCTGGAGCCCCCCGGCAGCACCAACAGTACCACAGGACTTCAGATTTGGGTAGCCCAACTTAAACAGCTATCTGCTTCCTTCTGTATTAGTGTGCCAGTCTCCAAGCAGCCATCGCTGAGGCAGAGGAGCGTGGGGAGATGGCCCTGAAAGATGCCAAATCCAAACTGGCCGAGCTGGAGGATGCCCTGCAGAAAGCCAAGGCAGACTTGGCCCGGCAGCTGCGTGAGTACCAGGAGCTGATGAATGTCAAGCTGGCCCTGGACATCGAGATTGCAACCTACAGGAAGCTGCTGGAGGGCGAGGAGAGCAGGTGAGTGAAGAATCCCTGCAGACATATCAGCAAATATCATTTTCCCTTCATGCTGCACCTCTCTTTGGGCCCAAAGCTTCAGCTTACCCCAAGGATCTGGAGCATAAAGGAACATAAAAACAGAGGGAGGAGATGGGTGTTTTGAAATGTGAGGTTTCTAGGAAAAGCTGGGTTCCTCCAGTTGTTGGCATCTGATGCACTAAGAAAAATGAGAATTGCCACTTCCACATGTGCTGCAGACATAGCCCAGCAGTGGAAGGACCCTACTGAAGGACAGGAAAGTCTAATTAGATGGGCCTCCAGACAGAAAGTCCCCAAACTAGATGACTCCCCATTGAGATGGTCCTCCAACTGAGTGGTCCCCTAGATGAATGATTCCCCAATTGCATGTTCTCCTAATTAGATGGTCTCCCAGTTTGAAGGCCCTGCAATTGGATGGCCCTTCAGTTGGATAGTCTCCCATTTAGATGGTCCCCCATTGGATAGTTCCCCAACTGGATGCTCTTGCAGTGAGACCCTCCCAGGTACCACTGCATCTTGCCTGCGTTACCTCCTCCTTTCCTCTTTTCCACCAGGCTCGCCGGAGAGGGCGTTGGAGCCGTGAGTGTCTGTAAGTATCTCCCCCTCTCCCACCCTTGTTTGCCGGGGTTTGTCCCCCCACCCTGGGGACTTGCAGGATGGTGGGGTGGACTCACTCATCCCTGTTCTCTCGCAGCTGTAGTGAGCAGCTCCAGCGGGATGGGCTACGGCAGCAGCATGGGAGGAGGTCTCGGCATGGGCAGTGGTCTCGGCATGGGTGGAGGTCTCGGCATGAGCAGTGGTCTTGGCATGAGCAGTGGTCTCAGCATGGGAGGCGGCGGCAGCTACACCATGAGCAGCAGTGGCGGCGGTGGAGGATTCGGGGGCGGGAGTGGAAGCTACAGCTATGGCGGAGGCAGCAACTTCAGCTCCAGCAGCAGCCGAGGGGTCAGCTCCAGCACGGGAGGCAGCGTGCGGATCGTTTCCAAGACCACTACCAGCAAAAAGACCATCAGATAAGGATGGTTCCGGCCAACGGTGTGTTTCCTGCCTTCCAAAAGCAACGTGCTGCCTTGCCAATCAGTGCTGTACATAGCTGTGCTGCGCCCTCTCCTTCCTCCGTCCTTCGCCAGCCTCTCTCGGGGTACTGGGGGGAGACCAGGACCCCACTGTGAGAATCTGGAGCACCTTTGGCCAAAGCACAGGTTGTAGCGGGTCACCAATGGGGCTTTGGGAACTGGCACGGTACCCGATGCCAGCCCTCCTCCGTTCCTCCTCATGAGATCATGTATTTAATGCAAAGCATTTAAAGCACTTTGCTGAATGGGGGGAAGCCACATGCATTTGTTTCATTCGCCTCACAGCAAGGGGACAGCCCTGTGAAACCTCAGCCCCAGGTCCTCGGCAAGGACAGGAGCCCCAAGAGGCTCTGCAAGCCCCTAATCACATCACATGTTACAACCTCCAAACCTTTCAGCTGCAATTAAAAGATTTTTCCAGCCCCTTCTATTCTCTCAGGAACCCAGGGGAAATGTTACTGCTTTCTGCATACAAGAATTGCCACTGATCTCCAACTTCTTGCCTCCATGGCTATAGCCTCTTCATTTCCTACCATACTGTGTTGTCCAATAAAGAGCATCTGTCATTTTTAAAAACTGCTGCTTCTTGGCTTCATTCTCTGATGGGAATTGGTTTGGAGACAAAAAGGCTCCGAGGAGGCAGATATCATTGCAGCCTTCCAGTACTTACATGGAGCTTGTAAACAGGAGAACAGCTTTATACAATGGCAGGCAGTGATAGGACAAGGGGGAATGGCTTTAAATTAAAAGATAGGAGATTTGGGTGAGATGTGGAGAGAATATTCTTTACTCAGAGCTTGTGAAGCCATGGCACAGCTGCCTGGAGACGTGTGGGTGCCCCATCCCTAGAGGTACTCATGGCCGTGGATAGGGACGGACAGCTGATGGGGGGTGGGAGCAGCCCATAGAGGGAGGACTTTGGGGTTCCTTTCAACTCATCCATTCTATGATTCTGTGATCTTTGAAGTCTATTCCAACCCAACCATTGTGTGATTCTGTGATTCTAAGAGTACTACCTTCAGCTCGGGGCTAGGACTCATACTCCAGTGTGGTTCTAGGGAGAGTGGGCTGGACAGAGAACTGAGACAGAGAAAGGACAAGCTGCTTCTGGGCAAGACAAAAGCTGGAGGAACCCCACCATGGGGCTGTCTTTTTTTCTCATCCCTGCAGGAGTGAGAAAACACAGGAGATGGGGAAAGGAAGGTGATTGTCAAAGGCTTGGCCAAGATCCTTGAGTTAGTGCAGGCATAGCATGGAGCAAACCTTACAGCAAAGGAGCCCAGTGCGAGCATGAGGACCACAGCCAGGACATCAAGAACTGCACTGAGGAGGGGGGGTGCTCTGCACTGAGCCCCTAGGAAGGGAAATGTCACCCCCTAAGGGAGGAGGACAGTACCAGCAAAGAGCAAATTGGGGCAGGAGCAGGGCAAAGTGTCTGATATCTCACATATCTCACTGCATGCTTGCATGTGGAGTTTTCCCTTGCACTGTAATATCTCACTTAAATGCTGCTCTGGAAGGGCTGTTCTGGGACCTCAGCTTCATTCTGAGAGAACCTGCAGGACCTGGCAGCTCCATTTCCACTCACTTCCCCAGAAGGTTTCAGTGAGCCCTGGGAGCAGGTTTGGGATGGGATCCCACCACTCAGTGGGTGGCAATCCAGACAACAGCAGCGATGGGCACTGGAAACCCGGCACAAAGCTCTGAGAGCTGCAGCATGAAGGAGACGAGCAGAAAATCCCCACAGCCCTTTGGAGGGATGTCCTAAGGTGAGCATCTCACTCCTTCCCAGTATCCACCCACCATCCCTCATGCCCTACCAGCTCCAACCATGGGTACCCAAAAGGAGGGGGAGGAGAAGGAGCAGCCCCACTGCCAAAAAGCCAGAGGTGTGCAGGCACCCGACAACCCAGCCTGCTGTCTCCAGTAGGTGGGGACCCAGAGCAAGGGAAAGGCACAGAGCTGGCTGACAGGCTGGAAGTGTTGGTCCTACCATGCAGGGTCCCCTCCAGACAAGGTTTTCTCCTAACAAAATTATTATTTTTAAAAAAATTTGCAAATGCATGCAGCCTGGAAATGAAGCAAGACACAAAATGGCTTCAGGGAAGGTGACGGAGGACTCAGTAAATCCAGCAGAGGAACAACACCCCTGCTACAATTCACAAGGATCAGTCAATTGTTTGGAGAGCAAAACCCCGCTCGGAGACACCTCCTAGAATATGTGAATAATACTTGTTGATTTTACCTGCTCAGAGAATGGTATTGTTTGTTTTAATTGGGAGAAATTAAATTTTGCACAAGCACTAGGTCTGTCTGCAAGAAACCCTGAGCTGGAAGCGGTGCTGGTGCAGGATGCTAATCTGAAATCATGAGGTATCCAGCAACTTCACTTTCACTGCAGCTTTAGAATGAGAGAAGATTCACCCTAGGGCCATGAGAAAGGAGATTACAGAATCATAATCATAGGATAGTTGGGTTGGAAGGGTATTTACAGATCATAGAACCATAGGATGATTGGTTGGAAGGGTCCTTACAGACCATAGAACCATAGGATGGCTGGGGTGGAAGGGTCCTTACAGACCATAGGACCATAGGATGTTTGACTTGGAAGGGTCGTAGAACCATGGAATGGTTGGGCTGGAAGGGCTCTTTATGATCATAGAACCATGGAATGGGTTAGAAGGTCATGGCTTGGGTTAGAAGGGTCACAGAGCCCTATCCAGGGCATTAAAGGTGCTCGGAAGGAGCAACAGAATAATTTGGGGGTATTTAGGATTATTTATTTGGGTATTATTTATTCCATATTATTTGGGTACCTCCATGCAAGCAGCTGTGTTGAATGCAGAGCGGGATAAGGATATATACCCACCAAGGTCAGAGGCTCTTTTGGGATGCAACAAGCCACGGGCTGAAAGGAGACCTCCTCAATCTGCAACAACAGCAAAAATAAAAGCAAAGTTACTCCAAAACCCTGAGCTGCACTGGTGTCTCTGCACTAACACAAAAACCAATTATCTGGAGAAAGCTGGTCACACCTACACTTCAAAGTCCTGCACTACTTCCAGCTGACTGGCCTCCAGATACTGCTGGGAACAGGCTCAAAGGACTGCAACGCCCAGCACGGGGCAACACCTATGGGAACGCTCCGGAGCAGCTCATCCCAATTCATTCCTTGGGGAAATGAGATTCAGGGAGGTGAATCCCAGCTCCCTCTCTGCTCCTGGAGGTCTCTGCCATGCCATGCAGCGACCATGGGGTGCAGCGTGGAGAAAGCTCAGGGTGATCATTGGGACTGCGTTGGGTTGGGATGATACGGTAAATTACAGCCAAAACGAGCAGGGTTTGAATTTAGGTTAGCAGCCCAAGTTTAACCCAAAGGCTTTAATTTAAGCAATTAACGTAAATTATAGCCTTGACTTTACTGATAATTAAACTGAGATTAGGTAGTGAACCAACACGAGTCAGTAGGACATGCTCTTATGTTATAAATGTCTATTTTTGCAAAGAAATCACATGAAGGCACTGCTAAAAGGTTCCAACCTTGTCTGAGAGCAGACATCCATCATGAAATGAAGGCTCCCATGGCAGATGCATCCGTGGAATCATCTGACGGTGGATGCTGGGCAGGTGTTGGGGGCAACTTGTTGAAGCTGCCTTCTTTCTCTCTGGCTGGGAAACAGCTCAAATTTCCCACTACAAGGACCTAAGTTGTAGTTACTGCCCTGATGCAGCCAGAATTCACTTTTCTACCCTCAAAGGAGTGTATTACCTCAATGTTAGCGTGATACCAGGCTGCACCCCAGGGATCTCCCACCTATCCCTGGAGGAGGAAAGGAGGGAGAGGGGTGGAAAAGGCTCCAGAGCTGCATTATGGGGCTCTCAGCCCCAGCACAGCACACCACTCTGCTTTTTACACTCTGCCAGAGGAGAAGTCCATATCAGGGTGAGCTATCTGCATTAGAGCAGCAATTTCATCCACATGCTTGGAGCTGCAGGGCACAGGGGAGACACTCCCCCGGGAGCTACCTGGAAACCCAATGTTTCATCAACAGGGCAGGGTGGGGACCCTCTGCCATCACCCATACCCCAGACCTGTAGCTGCAGCTCCTGGTGCTCCCAGTTCTGCCTTTTGTAATTACCTCTCAAATTCCTTCCAGATGAGTGACAACCGCATCACCTCCACCCTAGTGCAAATGTGAAATGGAAAGAAATTAATTTCTTTTTATTTGGTTGGAGGAGCTGTATTATTACTATTATTAACAATGGACTCCAACGCGGTTGGCGTATTCTTTGGCTAAAAAAGACGAGTTTCATATGTAAAATGGAGCCTGAGGGGGGAAAGGAAAGCACTGACTCATCACACTCGTTGGTAACCAAGGGTGGGATTCAGGCTCTGCACACCCTGAGTCAGCCCTGTGGTGCTGCAGCTGTGCAAAAGACGGGGAATCCCTTTGGTGCTGATGCCCTCCTGAGCTGCACAGCAACGGGGAAAAGCTTTCAGGTGGAGCCACAAGGGATGGAGGGCACCCCAGGGAGCAATGCCCAAAGCATGACAGGGCTTTGGGTGTGCAAATGTGCACACCTGGCGAATAGCCCCACTGGGACTGTTGCAGTGTGGAAGGTGCAGTATCACAATGAAGGCTCAGCCCTTCATTGAAGGAGCTGAAGGAACAGCTACCAAAATAAACAAAGGATTGCTGCTCCAGAAACACGAGATGAAGCTGTTCGGGGGGATGCTTTTGCGAAGTCACCCTCTTGTGTAATTACATATGAGTCATCTTTTCCAGACCTGCCAGAAACAGAAAGGGCCAGATGCTCTTCTCCCCCCTCAAAATTGAGGCTTTATCAAGATTTCATGATTTGACTCATTACTTGAACTGCTTGTGATGCTCATGCAAAGCAAACGTTTTCACTGGCACACACGGATGGGAAAGGACAGGCCAGGTATCTTTGTGCCCAGATTGCTAAGGATTTGGGCAAGAGATCCTGTGGAGCACTTTTCTCATGGATTCAGGTTGATGGGATCCCTCTTTCAGATGAGCAGAGAGCTGATTAAATCTTTGGGGAATGACATCATGTTTATAGACGGGGAGCTGGGAGCAGCCCTGGAGCACTCTATTTCCATAGAGCCAGTGGATTCAGAGCAGCTCCATTCCCACAGTCCTTCCTCCTCCTTAGTTATTATTTTTTTTTCTCATTGTTTTCATTTCCATCCTCCTAAATGTCAAATTTGAAAGCCTGGAAGCTGGGGGAGCAGCACAGCGGTGACAGAACTCAATGGCAGCAGTGAACAGGGCTGTCAAAGTCCAGGTGTGAACAAGAGACTGTGACAAAATGTTCCATTTTCATTCCTTCCTATCTCTCTCCCTCTCTCTCTATATATTATTTTTAAGAGTCACAGAAAGGTATGTCCACTGGAGCAGGATTTTCAGAAGGCTCAAGAAACTCAGCCTATATAGAGATAAAGTAGAGGTAGCTGTGTAGATGTACTGCAGAAGGGGACTATGTGGCTTATTTTAAACTAAAAGAGGGGAGATCTAGGTCAGATGTGAGGGGGAAATTCTTCACCCAGAAAATAGTGAGGCCCTAACACTGCTGCCCAGAGAAGCATAGGTGCATCTTGGGCTGCTCAAGTCCATAACAGACCCTGGGAAGCTGATGGAGGAATGGGATCAGCCCAAAGGCAAGGAGCGGGGATGTGGGGGCTTTGAAGTTCCCTTCTTGCCCAAGCCACACTGTGATTCCGTGATGCTGTGATCTTGAAGGACTCTTCCAACCCAAGCCACCCAAGGATTCTGCGATTCCATGACACCACAAAATCCTAGGATAAAGCAACGTGCAGTGTTCTACAGGACTGCACAACGCTGCCCTGCCAACACATTCCTTTCCCTAAAACACCAGGGACTGCATCTTCTTAAAGCCCCATTCACAGAGATGGGCTGAGGAGAGCAGTCCCATGGTCTGAAGATCCCAAGAGCTGAGTGACAGCCACTCTAAACGGTGTTTCCCTCCCGTGACCAGGCTGATTCATTGCAGCTCCCAAACTCTTTGATATGGTGCAGAGTCTGCCCGTCTACAAAGACAGCAGAAGGCGACAGTTATTCCCAAACAATACCACTGTTGCTCAGAACTTGGCTGTATTATTTCAGAAGGGCGTGTGTGCGGAGTGAGTTCTCTCTCCAGAATGCTGTTGGACATGCCAAGCCTAATTAATCAGAAAGACGATCCACCTCATCAAACCCATCCCAGTCTCATAAATGCATAAAAGGGCTCTCCCGAGCCCGTGAGGAGCACAGGTTCATCTTTCTACTTTCCCTCCCACTCCTTGCTCCAGGCCAGCACCTCCACTGCTTCCCTCGTGCCGTAGCATCCACCCCATCCCAAACCAGCCATGTCTCGCCAGTCCACCGTCAGGATCCAGAGGGGGAGAAGTGGCTTCAGCGCTGCGTCAGCCATCGTGCCTGGCACGTGCCGCACCAGCTTCAGCTCACGCTCTGTCACCCGTGCTGGGGGCTGCAATGCTGGCAGTGGCTTTGCAAGGGTTGGAGGTGGCTTTGGAAGCAGAAGCCTCTACAATTTCGGTGGATGCAAGAGGATCTCTGCAGCTGGAAGGGGTGGGGGCTTCTATGGCCCCGCAGGGTTTGGTGGAGGTGCTGGGAGCATGCTGGGCTACGGATACGGGGCATTTGGAGGCCCTGGGTTCCCTGCTGGTGGCATCCAGGAGGTATCCATCAATCAGAGCCTTCTGAAGCCCCTCAACCTGGAGATCGACCCCAGCATCCAGAGGATCCGAAAGGAGGAGAAGGAGCAGATCAAAACCCTCAACAACAAATTTGCGTCCTTCATTGATAAGGTGAGCCATGAGCTTCCCTGCCCTCATGTTTTGATGGGGATTCTTATTGCATGATGAGCACATGAGCTGAGCAAGAAGGAACAGTGATCAGGAATGGTACTGGAAGATGCCTCTGTCCCTGGAACTCCAGGCAGTGGTACCTGCTGTGCAGTGGTTGCTATGAGTGCATCACCCAGCATCTGAGGTTCTCATTTGCTGCGAGGCAAATGGAGAGAGAAAACTCTCAAAGGCAATTCCACCCCTCTGCAGGTGTTGGGGGTCTCTCCATTGAGCACTTCAGGATAACAAGTGTTGGGTAGTTAAAGTGAGATGCAAGCAATCCTGAAATGACTAGAAAAGGAAGAGCACAAGGGAAGATATAAGCCTCTTAGTGCTTGAATTTTCCTCAAAGGCATTTAAAGCTCATAATGAAACAGTACCAGCAAGTTGGGACTGCTCAAAATAGCAGAATCTGATCCGACACTTTCTGTCCACTTCATTTCCTCATTAAGCATATTAGATGCACAAGAGCACCTGCTTGATTTCTCTCCTGGTTGAGCAGCTCCTCTTGCTTCCAAGCAAAATGCTGCATTATTCTGCATTATTTCAGAGGTTTTTCAAAGTGGAGGAGCAATGCTAAGAGGGGGGGAACTGGCACTTTTCTTAATAGGAGTTCCAATCCTGTTTACTCCTCATCTGATTTTTAACATGCTGTTTGCATCTTGCACACTTATTCAAAGGGCAGAAGGGGAAAGGAAATTAGTTCCAGCGCTTGTTTGCAACACTGAGCAGGGAAATGGCAATCAAATTGCAAATTCCTGCTTCTATCAGAGATAAATTTATCTGTGAAAACCAGTTGGAAAGGGTACTGCAACCCCTCTCTGGTACTGGGACCCCACAAGTGCAAAGGAAGTTCACCCCAATCTCTGCCCTTTCCAAACATCTTCAGCATATTTCTTCTCGCAGGTCCGATTCCTTGAGCAACAAAACAAAGTGCTGGAAACCAAGTGGAGCCTGCTGCAAGAGCAGGGGATGAAAACGGTCCGGAACAACCTGGAGCCACTTTTTGAGACGTACATCAACAACCTGAGGATGCAGCTGAACAGCCTGCTGAGCGACAAGGGGAGGCTGGAGGGAGAGCTCGTCAACACACAGTACCTGGTTGAGGACTTCAAGAAGAAGTAAGTCCATGTGCTCTGCCCACCTGATGGGTGCAGCTTCCCCCATCCTACCGCCATCTGGTGGTCCAGGTGAGCCCTCCAGCACTGGGACATGGGAATCCCAACAGTGAAGGAATTCCCGACAGTGAAGGCTGTGCCACTTTCTCAAGATAAATGGTAACGGAGCAACAGATCCAAATGCACAAATATTCAGGGAATAATTTAGAATATGATCAAAGGCTTATTAACTAAATTACCTAGCACTGAGAAAAAATTACAC
The DNA here is from genome assembly GCF_019238085.1 of Lagopus leucura. NCBI lineage: Eukaryota > Metazoa > Chordata > Aves > Galliformes > Phasianidae > Lagopus > Lagopus leucura. The sequence goes on along the minus strand of NW_024962326.1, from coordinate 226,809 downwards.
GGTAGGTCTGAAAGTTTTGAGGCAGCATGCTTAATTTGCTTAAGAGAGGCTGAAGGGGAATGAGTAACGGCCAGAAAGAGGAGAAAAGGAATAGCAGAGATGCTTTCACTTTTTTTTTTTCTTAATGTACTTGTTTTAACTAGTTCAGCCTAGGAAATCGCTCATGGTCTCTTATTCAGATGCAACGTAGGAGAAAAGAACATTGTATGCAAACTGCTGTTAAGGAAGTTCATTCCAGCAAAATAAAATCACCTCCGTCTGCTACCTGCCTAAACAATACTCCCTCTGCCTCCTCCATTAGGTACGAAGATGAAATCAACAGGCGCACCATTGCAGAGAATGAGTTTGTGACACTTAAGAAGGTGAGAGCGCATTGTGGCTCATCGGCTCATGACTCTTTCCATCCACTCTCCATCCACAAACCCATCCGTACTTCTTGATGCCCTCTTGACTTCTTCCCTGTCTTCTTCATGACTTCTTCTCTGCTCTGTTACTGCAGAGATACACATGTGAACAAGACTTTAAAACTCACTGTCCACTTCTCTCACCTTCCAGGATGTGGATGCTTCCTACATGAACAAGGTTGAGCTACAAGCCAAGGCAGATGCATTGACCGAAGAAATCAATTTCCTGAGAGCCCTCTACGAAGCTGTAAGTACTATCACCCACCTCCCTCCAACAGCCCTTAATTCCTCCCCCCAGGAGATGCTGAACTCTTCACTCTTTAGAACCGTGCAGATAATGATCTGCAGCCTCTCCCAGTTTGGCGCGCTCATCCTTAGGGATGAGGAGGCACCACCGAGTGCAAGCTCACCCTGTTCCCATTGCAGGAGCTGTCCCAGATGCAGACCCAGATCTCCGACACCTCCGTGGTGCTGACCATGGACAACAATCGCAACCTGGACCTGGACAGCATCATTGCAGAGGTGAAGGCACAGTACGAGGACATCGCCAACCGCAGCCGGGCTGAAGCCGAGTCCTGGTACCAAACCAAGGTGAAGGAGATGGGGCTTTCCGTGCTTCTGTCTTCATGTCTTGTCTTGAATAGAGAAGGGCTGACTCTTCCAGGAAAATCTTCTCCTATGGAGAAGGGATGAGGGAGCTGGGGAAATTCAGCTGGAGATGGGAAGGCTTCAGAGAGACCTCACTGCAGTCTTTGCATCCATAAAGCGAGCTTAGAAACAGGAGGGAGACCTGTGGGTGCCCCATCTCTGGAGGTGCACAGGTCCAGGCTCGATGAGGCCCTGGGCAGTTGATGGAGGAGTGGGACCAGCCCAGGGCAGGGAGTGGGGCTGGGGGAGTTGTAAGGACCTTTCCAACCCAAACATCCCATGGTTCTATGACCTTGAAGGACCCTCCCGACCCAAACATCCCGTGGTTCCATGATACTCACATGCTTCTTCACTCTACAATGCTGGATTCTGCCCTGACCTCTGCTCCTCTCCCTGGCAGTATGAAGAGCTGCAGGCTACCGCAGGCAGGCACGGGGACGACCTCCGCAGCACCAAGCAGGAGATCTCTGAGCTCAACCGCCACGTCCAGCGGCTGCGGGCTGAGATTGACAGCGTGAAGAAACAGGTACAGGGCAGGAAAATCCATGCTTTTAATCAATTTACTCCCCAGATTGGAAGAAAGGAAAGAAAATATCAGAGGCAATGTAGGCAAGTTCTGCTTAGCTGACACTTCTATCAAAAACAAAAAAGTCATTAAAATTAGTTAAATTGGTGATGCTGGAATAATACCTTGTGATTATAGGGTAGAAAAGGAACGAGCCAGATAGGGGAATGTGATCAAGATTTTCTCTCTCCTAGTGTGCAAATCTGAAAGCAGCCATTGCGGATGCTGAGGAGCGCGGGGAGATTGCCCTGAAGGATGCCAAAGCAAAACTGGCTGAGCTGGAGGATGCCCTGCAGCAGGCAAAGGCAGACCTGGCCAGGCAGCTGCGCGAATACCAGGAGCTGATGAACGTCAAGCTGGCCCTGGACATTGAGATTGCAACCTACAGGAAGCTGCTGGAGGGCGAGGAGTGCAGGTGGGTAGAGAATCCCTGCAGAAATATTAGCAAATTTCACTTTTCCCTGTGTGATCCTCCCTGGAGATGGACACATTCCATTGGGTTCAAAAAGCTGGAGCACGAAGCAGTATAAAATGAGGGAGGAGGTGGGGGGGTATATTAAAACATGGGTGGGATGCTCCCTCATGAGGTACACGCATCGATTGGGGTACCCAGGGGCAGGGGGAGGTCAGGTGATGGACTGATATTGTGAGGAGCATCCATGGACAATACCAAATATTTACAGGAGTCCTATAAAATGGCCCATGTATTTTTCCCTGCTGTCGTCTGTATCCTTGTCCTCTTATGTTGCTGTTCTCTCCCCATACAGGCTGGCTGGAGATGGTGTCCCAGTGAATATCTGTAAGTCTAAAATCTATAAAATTACCTCGCCTGAGCGTTTTTATGCCCCTGCACTGAGAAGCCAATGCCTTATTACTTTTCTATCTCTTTTGCAGCCGTGACCAGAACCACTGTGGGATCGGGATATGGAGGAGGAAGCAACCTCAGCATGGGGGGTGGCATGTGCAGCATGGGGAACAACTACAGCTGCAGTGGGTCCGGGGGGACCAGTGCCCTGGGTGGGGGCAGCAGCTCCAGCATGAAGTTCTTCTCCTCCTCCTCCTCCCGGAGAAGTTACAGGAGCTAAAGCTCTCCCTCCCTAGCCAGAGAACACCACGACACGGGTCCTTCACCACAGCATAATCAGGGGAAGCAGAACAGGAGCCACCTGAACCCGATGTCCTGTGGCGCAGGAGCCTCACTGGAAACCTCCTCTCTTGCACACATGCAGGGCTCTGCTGTGGAATGGAAATCCCTCTGTTTTAAATCTGCAACTCGCTTGTTACCGCTCAGCTTTTTGGTTTTTTGTTGTTTTGTTATTTTTTTTCCAGCCAGATTTTGTATATAAAATGTGTCCCATGACTTTCTCTCTTTACTTTCTGGTGTTTGTCTAATAAAAATGCATATGTAATTTATTCTATTGCGTGGAGCTTTTAATTAAAGGCATGGAACAACAAATGCAAATACAGATAACGAGCACTTTTCATGGGGCCCTGCCCAGTTCAAGGTGCAGTTTTTTGCTCCCTGTTCATGTCTCCTCAATCTCCCCATGAACAGCCAAATAAAGGCACAGTGCAGCAGCAAGGGGAGGGTGCCATGGGTTGCAATGCGTTGCTTCTCCTCACTGAGCAAGGAAAACCCCCGGAAGCAAAACGCAGGGCACGCCAAGGCAAGAGTAAGGCACAGGGGAAAAGGTCTGGGATTCATTTAGCGTGCAGCCTGCAGCCAGCACAACAGCTCCTGGGGGGCACAAAGGGCTGTGCCAGGTGTGTGATGTACCTGCATGAACTTAGAACAATAGGGAACTAATTGGCAGGGGAGTCAGCACAACCACCCGACCTGTCCAAGGATGCAAGCCCATCTCAAAACTCTATTTACTGCGAGCTGTCTCACCTCAGTTCTTAGGTATCAGAAGAAATTTCTCTTCTAGAAGAGTCTGTTGGATTCACCGTCCATGGAGGTGTTCAAAAACCATGGAGATGTGGCACTGAGGGAATATTAGTGGGCATGGTGGGATGGGTTGGGGTTGGACCAGATGGTCTCAGAGGTCTTGTCCTACCTCATTGATTCTGTGAGTATGCATGGTGTGGAAGGACTGATGGTTGGACTTGATGAACCTAGAGATCTTTCCCAACCTTACTGACTCTATGATTCTGTAAGCGTAAGAGCAGACACCTGGAAGAACTCCCCTTCTGCTCAGAGCTGTACTTGGGGTACTCCCTTTCTAGAAGACTGTAAGAGGTGGAGAGGCCCATCCACACACATCCATGTGCTGTGTTGAAGGGAGCTGTCTTCCATCCAACAGCTATAAGAGTTATCCAAGAACCTGTCAGAAATAGCAAGTCTCCAACATCCACTGTTTCTTCTCGTTCCTAGAATGCACTGAAGACAAGATCTGATTTTGAGGAGGTGGAGGAGAATCAGGGGAGGTGCAGCAGTTTTAGATGTGGTTCTGTGACTAATCAGGAGAAATTAATTGAGAAGTGAAAGCAGAGCATTATCAGGCTGAAAGCTCCAAAGTAGTGACAGTTGCTGGAAGACAAGTGGGAAAGATACAGGGTTTTCAAAAATGTCCCCATTGCCTTTGTACATAAGGTCAGGAAATGGGTATAGCCACACTCTTGGGAAAATACTCCAAGAGTTGGGTTCATAGAGGAGAAAAGGCCCCTGAGTGGCAGAATATATTTAGGTTTTTCTTCAAAATCAGCACTTTCCCATGCTTTTCTGGGATGCTCTGAACTCTTTCTGCTCCTCTCCACATCCCACAGGGAACCTCCCCTGCAGTGAGTTGCCAACAGGGTTGCAGCTCTGCTGCATCTCTGTGCTCCTCCTCCTCCATCTCTCCCTGCTGAGGGCTCCTGGGATCCCCCATCCAGTATCCCAGCCAGTGCTGTGGGTTGCAACTCCCAGCCACCAGGACGCAGCAGTGCACGTAGCCACAGGCACAGCAGTGGTTGCATCACACCTGGGTCATAGCACTGAGATTACAAAGCTCTTCAACGAGCATGGGAAAGGCTGAGGTCAGAATTCCTTCTCCCCAGGCATTGCTTTTTATCAAGATAGCAAGAATTAAGCGAAGTTTCTCATCACACAACATGCAGTTGTCCTGCTGCAGAGCACGGTCTGCTCTCCATGCACAAATACAGATGTAGAGCAGGACAGCCCTCAATTAACACTGGCACAGCCCAGAGACTCGAATTTGCAACGTGTGGAGGAAACTGTGACTCCAAACACCCATCACTGAGTGCTGCCTGTGATGGAGTTCTGCAGAGAGTCGAGACCAGTGCCTTAGGATTGGGTACTGAAGCTCTTCTTTGAGGGATGAGCTGCCTTGAAATCTGCTGCATGCTGTAGCTCACAGGTGACAAAACACTGCCAGGACAGTTACTTTATCTTCCTTGCAGGGTGTGTGATGGAAATAGTAGGAAAGCAAGGAGAGAATAGAAGGGGTCAAAGGGGAGGAGAGGAAGGGGGAAAAGAGAAGGGAAAAAGCAGGGGAAAGGAGGGGAAGGGGGAGGGGGGAAGAAGGAGAAGAGAGAGGAGATAAAAAGGAGGAAAAAGAATGGGAAAAGGTGGGAAAGAAGGGGAAAAGGGTGAAAAGAAGAGGAAAAGAAGAAAAAGGAGAGGAAAAAGAGGAAAAAAGAAGGGGAAAGGAAGGGAGAAAGAAGGAGAGAAGAGGAAAGAAGAAAGGGAAAAGGCAGAAAAAAGAAGGGGAAGTGATAGAAAAAGAAAGAGAGAATGGGGAAAAAAAAATAAGAGGAAAAGGGGAAAAAAATAAGAAGAAAGGGGAGAAAAAGGGGAAATGGGAGAAGAAAAGAAGGGAAGAGTATGGCTGAAAAACAGAGATGATGAGCATCTGCAAATCATCCCCAGGGACATTCTGGCCAAAAGCACTTGAGTTATTTCTGGCCCTGGAAATTGCTGGGCACAAAGAGCAGACACCAGGAGTGGCCTTGGAGCATCTCCAGGACAGGTTTCCACGCACACAGTGCTACAGTGCAGGGCACAGAGGACAGCGTGGATTGTTGAAAAAGTGCATTATTGGCATTTCCTGGGAACTCTGACAAATTGGAGTGGAGGGAGTTGGCTGAGAACAATGCCACAAAAGCAGATCCCCGGCACTGAATTTCCTGGTGACTAAGAGTTATCGAAAGGGGAAGAGAAGAGATGTGGGGAGGAGAGCCTGGGAACAGGCTGGGTAAGGGCACGGTCACTCATCAGTTAGGCTCAGCATCTGTGAGGTGAAGCTGTGCAGAATCACCAGCTCAGGCTGTGCCGTCACTGCCGGCAGGAGCTCCCTCCCAGCTCACGCCGTAATATTTCATCATTTGTTGTCAGTCTGAATCAGCATGATTTGCAGATTCATTTCACAGAAAGAAAAGGTCTGAAGGTATTGTTCACTAAGCAACTTGCATGTCCTGCCATTCTCCACATGGTTTTCCAAAGCTGATGGTCCAAGATTTCCATCAGTGCCCACTGACACATTGGCTTTGTCCACCACCTCTTTCTTCCTTTCTCCTATCATCTCAAGTTAAATGCCACATTCAGGCATGAGAAGAAAAGCCCAGAATACCCAACAAGTTGAGACCCGAGGTGCTGATGCTGATGGCTTTACTCAGAATCTCAGCAGCAGGAAAACACAGATCCACAATCAGAGATTTCCCACCCTTCGCAGAGAGCTGCAAAGTGAAAAAATGCGCTTTGACGCAAGGGAGTGACTGATTCACCCATGAAATAGAGATGAGCGAGCGCTTGCCCAACGCGGACAATGCGCTGCAGAAAGGAGTGGGGAAGGGGTGGCTGTGAGCAGCCTTTGGTGTTTTTACAGATATTTCAACAGCCAGACCATGACTGTCCCAAAAAATGCAACAGCTGCAACTTTGCGGGTGACTGGCATCGCGGCGAGGCGTGCCAAGCCTGGTTAATCAGTCTGGTGAGCAGCACACCAAACCCACCCCCAGCTCGTAAGGGGATAAAAGGGCCAACCCCAGGCCAGGGAGCACAACCTCATCTCGCTGCACTCCTCCACATCCTCGCTGCTTTGCTCCTCCAATCTCTCCCGTTGGCTGCGATGTCTCGTCAGTGCACCGTGAGGAACCAGGGCCGGACTGGCTTCAGTGCTGCGTCTGCCTTCATCCCAAGTGCCTGTAGCACCGGGTTTGTCTCGCGCTCCATAGCTCAAGGTGGAAGCTGCGGCACTGCTGTGGGGTATGGAGGATTTGGAGGAGGTTTTGGGAGCAGAAGCCTCTACAGCGTTGGTGGATGCAAGAGGATCTCTATGGCTGGAAGGGGCAGTGGATTCTATGGACCTGCAGGGTTTGGTGCTGGCACTGGGTTCTCCTGTGGGTTTGGTGGTGCTTTTGGGTTTGGTGGGGGCATGGGTGGCCCTGGATTCCCTGCTGTCCCCACTGGAGGCATCCAGGAGGTCTCCATCAACCAGAGCCTTCTGAAGCCCCTCAACCTGGCGATCGATCCCAGCATCCAGAGCATCCGTAAGGAAGAGAAGGAACAGATCCAAACCCTCAACAACAAATTTGCCTCCTTCATTGACAAGGTGAGTCATGAGATTTCTGGGCTGTGCCATGCTGATTCTTTAGTGGAGAAGCACAAAGAAGGGCAAGTTGTATTAGCCGTGCTGCTTTTGATGCAAAGCCATTTCTATCAGCAGCAGCCAGGGAATAAAACCCGAGGATTGTTTGGTTTGAGACCATTCTTTCATCCCACATAATGAGAGCAGCAGAGGGGAAATGGTGCTTTGGGATGTAGGGAAGCAGAGATAGGGAAAACCATCCTAAAGTCAAGCTACTTCTGAAGTTGCTGCTTTCTCATTCCAGGTCCGGTTCCTTGAGCAAGAAAACAAAGTCCTGGAGACCAAGTGGGCCCTTCTGCAAGAACAGGGGCACAAAACAGTCAGAAACAACGTTGAGCCCCTCTTTGAGGCTTACATCAACAACCTCAGGAGGCAGCTGAGCAACTTGCTGGCTGACAAGGAGAATCTGGGTGGGGAGCTGAGCAAGGTGCAGAGTCTGGCTGAGGACTTCAAGAGCAAGTAAGTCTTTGTTTGGGGTCTGCTTGGTGAGTAGGCTGGGCAGGGCTCCATTGCACCTGTGCAGTCCAACAAGGAAGAAAGGCCTTTTAAAATTATTCTTATTTTTCTGATATAAATGCCCAGGGTTAAGTTTGCATACGTGACGCACACAGCCCCATGGCAGAAACTCAGAGGCAGAAAGCTATAGGGCTAGGAGACCAAAGTACCAAGCTGTTCCTCTAAAGAAAGTTGAGCCAGGTCCTACAAACACAAAACTTCTGCATAAGCCCATAACAACCCTCCATGTCCATCCCGCAGATATGAAGAGGAGATCAACAAGCGCACAGCTGCCGAGAATGAGTTTGTGGTTCTGAAGAAGGTGGGTGCATGCATGCTGCACCTCCCACTGCTGCTCAGCTGCTGCAAGAAACACTGCAGCTTCTCCTCTGGAAACAGCTCCATTCCTGTGCTGTGCTTCTTCCCCTAGGAGGTGGATTCTACCTATATGACCAAGACAGAGCTGCAAGCCAGGCGAGATGCCCTCCTGGAGGAGATAGACTTCCTCAGAGCCCTCTATGAAGCTGTAAGCACCTTCCCAGGACCTTCATGTCCTGCCCATTTTCTAACACCTTTGCTTCCTTTTCCTACCTCTGTAGCTCGGGATGGATTATTTTCCACTCTGTTGTACTACGTACCTCCACACTTATTCCATCTCACCTGCTGTAGTAGCCCTTCCTAGAAGATTCATGGAAGAAAAATCACTTTGTAAACACAGCTCTGTCCTTCGTTGGGGCCTGGAATAAGAGATGTGCCCTGTAGTGACTCACGCAACCCCCACTGCTTTGGCAGGAGCTGTCTCAGCTGCAGAGCCAGATCTCCGACACCTCCGTCATCCTGACCATGGACAACAACCGCAGGCTGGACATGGACAGCATCATTGCTGAGGTGAAGGCGCAGTATGAGGACATCGCCAAGCGCAGCCGGGAGGAGGCTGAGTCCTGGTACCAGTCCAGGGTGAGTGCCCAGGATGGGTTCTGCAAAGGGTAAACCATGCTGCCTCCCCCAGCTCTCCAACAGTAGGTTCTACTGGGACTTTTACAGCAGAGGATGCCTTTAGATTTAACAAACCCATAAAGCTCTAAGTGCTGGTTTGGGATTGAAAAGAGACACACACCTCCGAGCTGAAATACTACTTTATCTGATAGTGACAGGACAAGGGAAATTGGATTTAAGATAAAAGGGGGAAAGTGAGGTTTAAGATAAAAGGGTGAAAGTGGGAAGGAAATTCTTTACTCAAAAGATGGTGAGACCCTAGCACTGCTGCCCTGAGATGTGTGGGTGCCCCATGACTGGAGGTGCTCAAGTCCATGGATGGGGCCCTGGTCTGATGGAGGGGAGGGAGCAGCCCAGGGCAGGGGTGGGGTTTGGGGGGGTCCTTAGAGCCATGGGGTCCAACCCAAGCCATGCTATGATTACATGGCTCTATATGATCTTCAAGGAGTCTTCCAACCCAACCATTCAATGGTTCTGTGATCTTTTAGGACCCCTCCAACTCAACCATCCTATGGTTTGATGACCTTGATGGACTCTTCCAACCCAAATGTCTTATGGTTCTATGATCTTTTAGGACCATACTGTCCAATCCAATCATCCTATGGTTCCATGATCTGGAAGGTCCCTTCCAACCCAAACATCCCATGGTTCTATGACCTTGAAGGACCCTTCCAACCCAAACATCCCATGGTTCTATGACCTTGAAGGACCCTTCCAACCCAAACATCCCATGATTCTATGATATGATACTCACATGCTGCTTTAACCTCTACAATGCTGGATTCTGCCCTGACCTCTGCTCCTCTCCCTGGCAGTATGAAGAGCTGCAGGCTACTGCAGGCAGGCACGGGGACGACCTCCGCAGCACCAAGCAGGAGATCTCTGAGCTCAACCGCCACGTCCAGCGGCTGCGGGCTGAGATTGACAGCGTGAAGAAACAGGTACAGTTCTAATGCAAAGACTCCATCAAGTCCAGCAAAAAACTATAAATGCACCTCAGTGTTGTGCTGGATTGAGAATTAATTAATTCAAAGCTTTCTGCACCTATGGCCATGCATCCTGGCTGTAGGGTGAAACAAACTGCTCTATGCTCTAGATGGGGAATTCAGCCACTGTTTTTCCTTCCCAGTGTGCCAGCTTGCAGACAGCCATCGCAGATGCTGAGCAGCGTGGGGAGCTGGCCCTGAAGGATGCCAGGGACAAACTGGCTGAGCTGGAGGCAGCCCTGCAGCAAGCAAAGGCAGACCTGGCCAGGCAGCTGCGCGAGTACCAGGAGCTGATGAACGTCAAGCTGGCCCTGGACATTGAGATTGCAACCTACAGGAAGCTGCTGGAGGGCGAGGAGTGCAGGTGGGTGAAATCAAGCTGTGCAGTTGCAAGATCTGCATCTTCCCCCAGCAATATTTTACATATGTTCTGTTGGCTTTTCAAGCACATCTTGTTCATGGTTTCCCCTTAAATGCTTTAAATGTCTTCTTTTGCTCAATTCCAGGCTCTCTGGAGAAGGTGCTGGTGCAGTGAATATCTGTAAGTACTTTCCAAAGGCAGTTTTGTGACTTTTCCATCTGTCTGCCAGCTGCTCTGTCCAACTGTTTGTGGGTGCCTCTGACAAGTGTGTTCTTTTCTTGCAGCTGTGACCAGAACTGCTGTAGGGTCGGGATACGGAAGTGGGAGCTGCCAGAGCTTCAGAGGCAGCAGTGGGGCTGGAGCTGGGCTCTGTGCTGGAGGAATGGGCTTCAGCTCTGGAAGTGGACAAGGCACAGCTGGGTCATGTGTGGTCGGTGGAAGCAGCTCCAGCATGCAGTACATCAGCAGCTCTTCGACCAAGAGATGCTACTGAAGTCCAGCAGCTGCGTGCCACTCTTTCCCTCATGTTGTGTGCAGTCCTTACCCCATTACTTGCAAAAGGTTTGGAATTCCAAGTTGTCTGCCCTTATTTATGCAAATGCCTTGCTCCTGTTTGTTCTTACATGCTCCGAAAGCCTCACCTCCCAGTGTTTGTCTAATAAAAGGCATATGAAATTCATTCCGTTGCATTCTCCTTTTAATTTCAATGACTTTACACAGCCATGGTGGCACTATCATCTCTTTAGCAGAAGGTGAACACAAGTCACACACATAACAGTTGTGATCTCTCCTTCCATGGCAGTCACTTACGTTCAGCAGGGAACAAGGACTGGGGATGCCCCATTCCCATTTGTGCAGCAAGATTTTTTGGCATCAGCTTCCAAGGGAAAGGGAAATTTCTAACTCTTGCCTCCATACACCAGAGAAAACATTCCTCTGTCCTAATTTATGTCATCCCTCTATCCTAATTTCTGTTGTGGCATCTCACCAGTGTCATGCCAGCTTGATCACCCCCAAAACCCTGTAATTTTTCAGGTTTCTATGTGATGACTCATGCAGGGACATAATTCAGTTTTCCCAAGAAGTTCAGCCCATGTGTTCTGTACATGCAATAGCTGCAGGGATTAATAAAATGCTGTCATTGGTACCACCATAATTAGAAACTGCAAAAACTCAAAAGCCCCAAACAACCTTTTAGGGAAGAGCCACTGGAGGCAACCGTGACTCACTGATCAACTCCTGGCCAAGAGAAAGTGATAGAAAACCCAGTTTCTCATTAATCCTCCAGATGTGAGCACAACAGTGCTCTACCACAAGGAAATGGCCCATTCTCTAATGCCTGCCATTCCATCTTTGGCATTTCTGGACATGATTTCACTGACACTCACAGAACAGAATTTGGCTTGCTGGAGGCCATGCAAACACTATCCAGCAGCAAAAAGGCACCTACAGCCAGCATGCCTTTTAAATGTAGATACCTCAGCATCCAGCATTATGGCCAAGCAAAGCACCCAGGCTTCTCCTGTAGCAAGCAGAAGGGCAGAAGTGCCTCCCAAACTATCCCCTTCATCACAAGAAGTCATGCTTGCAAAGAAGAGGATCAAACCATCACCTCCAGCTGCCCCTTGCCTCGACCACATGTTACTCCTGGGAGTAAAGCCAGGTTTCCCTTAGCAAAGCCATCAAATTGGTGTTTTCAACATCTTTACATATTTTCCCAGCAGACATCAGCACCCTGAAAAATACAGGCTGGAAAGTTTGGGTAGTTCTATGAGCCTTGAGGTTGCCAACATGGTACACCAGAGAGTTGGGTGATTAATGAGCTGGAAATGTGGCCAGGTGCGGCGCTGAGAGCTGATACACTTTGTGTGGCACTGAGCTACATGGGTTAGTGGGCATAGTGCTGATGGCTTGATGGTTGGACTTGATGATCTTAGTGGTCTTTTCCAGCCTTAATGATTCCATGATTTCACCACCCAGCCTTTTGCACAAGCCCAGAACACAGAAGGATTTAAGGCAGGGATCACTTCAGAGCCAAACCTGGAGATCGTTGTCCCTCTGCCATCTCATCCCTCTGCAGCCACACTGAAGTCAGCCAGCCAAGGTCAGGACCACTGAGGGGTTTGGTGCCGTTTCCGCACTGTGCCCATTGCTCAAGGCATCTTCAGCTCCATCTCCACGTCCCACAGCAATGGGGGAAGTGTGGGATGGATCTGCAGTGGATTTGGCTGCAGGAGCCTGCCCAGCCCAAGGGGAAGCAAGCAAGAGGATTTCCAGGAGCAGAGGGCACTGCGCTGCCAGGTCAGGGTGCAACCATAGTGTGAGTGATGGAGGGTTTGGGTTTGGAAGATGTGGCCCCGCAGGTATTCAAAGGATTGTGGTCAACCCAAACCTCCTGGTCAGTATTAACTTGCAGATCAGCCCCAGTGCAGTGAGTGCGCTGGGAGAAGAAGGATCAGATCAAAGCCCTCACCAGCAGATTTGCCTCCTTCATTAGCAAGGTGAGGCTCATTTCATTCATCCATCCTGGCATAGTTGTCATTATCTGTAGAGGGGGATCAGGACTGCTCTCCATGTCAGACATTCACTTCCGAATCCCTGATAAAGAGGTCAGGACCTTAGTAAGTAGGGCTGGATAAGGAACACACTATTTCTCCAGATTTCTTTGCAACTGAACACTGCTCCTCCTATCCAAACTTACAGAATCATAGAATCATAGAATCACCAAGGTTGGAAAAGACCTAAAAGATCACCCAGTCCAACCGTTCACCTATTCCCAATAGCTCCTACTAAACCATGTCCCTCAACACAACATCCAGTCTTTCCTTGAACACCCCCAGGGTCGTGATTCCACCACCTCCCTGGGCATCCATTCCAGTGCCTGACCACCCTTTCTGAAAAGTAATACTTCCTCATGTCCAGCCTGAATCTCCCCTGCCGTAGCTTGAAACCATTCCCCCTGGTCCTATCACTAATGACACGAGAGAAGAGGCCGACCCCCAGCTCACTACAACCTCCCTTCAGGAAGTTATAGAGAGCAATAAGGTCTCCCCTGAGCCTCCTCTTCTCCAGGCTGAACATTCCCAGCTCCTTCAGCCTTTCCTCATCAGCCCTGTGTTCCAGACCCCTCACCAGCTTTGTTGCCCTCCTTTGAACACGTTCCAGGGCCTCAATATCTTTCTTGCAGTGAGGGGCCCAAAACTGGACACAGTACTCGAGGTGCGGCCTCACCAGTGCTGAATATAGGGGAACAATCACTTCTCTGCTCCTGCTTGCAACACTGTTTCTGATGCAAGCCAGGATGCCATTGGCCTTCTTGGCCACCTGGGCACACTGTCGGCTCATGTTCAGCCGAGCATCAATCAATACCCCCAGGTCCATTTCCTCTACGCAGTCCTCCAGCCACACCGCCCCAAGCCTGTAGCGTCGCCTGGGGTTGTTGTGGCCGAAGTGCAGGACCCGGCATTTGGCCTTGTTGAAACTCATCCCATTGGCTCCAGCCCAGCTCTCCAGCCTGTCCAGATCCCTCTGTAGGGCCTCGCTACCCCCAGGCAGATCCACACTTCCAGCCAATTTGGTGTCATCTGCGAATTTACTGAGGGTGCACTTGATGCCCTCATCCAGGTCATCAATAAAGATATTGAAGAGGACAGGCCCCAGCACCGACCCCTGGGGAACACCACTCACGACCGGTCGCCAGCTGGATTTGACTCCATTCACCACCACTCTCTGTGCCCGGCCCTCCAGCCAGCTCCTCACCCAGCCAAGAGTGTACCCATCCAAGCCTCTGGCTGCCAGCTTCTGCAGGAGAATGCTGTGGGAGACAGTGCCAAAGGCTTTGCTGAAGTCTAGGTAGACCACATCAACAGCCTTTCCTTCATCCACCAGATGGGTCACTAGATCATAGAAGGAGATCAGGTTGGTCAAACAGGACCTGCCCTTCATGAACCCATGCTGCTAGGCCTGATCCCCCGCTCACCCTGCACATGCCGCATGATCTCCCTCAAGACGATCTGCTCCATAACCTTCCCTGGCACCGAGGTCAGGCTGACAGGCCTGTAGTTCCCCGGATCCTCCTTACGACCTTTCTTATAAATGGGAGTCACGTTGGCAAGCCTCCAGTCTTCTGGGACCTCACCAGTCAACAAGGAGCGCTGACAGATGATGGAAAGCGGCTCGGCTGTCACCTCCGCCAGTTCCCTCAGCACTCTCGGGTGGATCTCATCTGGCCCCATCGACTTGTGACAGTCCAGCTGGAGCAGTAGGTCTCTGACTGTTTCTTTCAGAGTCACAGGGGGGTTAGTGTGCTCCCCAACCGAGATTACCAGGTCAGAGAGAGGAGTATCCTGAGGATAACTGGTCTGACTTTTAAAGACAGACGTAAAGAAGGCATTCAGAACCTCCGCCTTTTCCTTATCCTCAGTGGTCACATTCCCAGCCTCATCCAGCAAAGAGTGGATATTCTCCTTTGTCCTCCTCTTACTGTTAATGTATTTATAAAAGAGTTTCTTATTCCTTTTCACACCAGCGGCTAGGTTAAATTCAAGCTGGGCTTTTGCCTTTCTGATTTCACCTCTACACATCCTAACAACTTCCCTGTATTCATTTTGAGTGGCCTGTCCCTCTTTCCACAGGCGGTAGATTCTCTTTTTCTCCCGGAGCCTCAGGAATAGCTCCCTATTCATCCACGCCGGTCTTCTTCCCCGCCGGCTCATTTTGCAGCTCAGGGGGACTGCCTGCTCCTGCGCCCTTAAGACTTCCTTCTTGAAGAGCAACCAGCTCTCTTGGACCCCTTTGCTCGCAAAGACTGAATGCCAGGGGATTCCCCCTATTAGTCCCCTGAACAATTCAAAGTCCGCCCTCCTGAAGTCCAAGGTAGCAGTATTACTATTCCCCCTCCAGGCTCCACCATGAATCACGAAGTCTATCATTTCATGATCACTCTGTCCAAGACAGCCTCCAACCTCCACATCTCCCACCAAACCTTCCCTGTTTGTGAACAGCAGGTCTAGTGGGGCAGTTCCTCTCGTGGGCTCTCTGACCAGCTGTATCAGGAAGTTGTCCTCTACGCATTCCAGAAACCTCCTAGACTGCTTCCTCTGTGCTGTGCTGTACTCCCAGCATAACTTCTCTACCAATGAGCCATCACTGATGCTGAAGGCCACATGGGATAGTGCAGACCATGCACAAGGCAAACATGTCAAGATCATGTAAACAACACACAACAGAAGGAAAGAACCCCATCCACTATTTTCTCCATTCTGTCTTCTTTTTAGAAGAGTTTAATATGCAAGGCAACCCAGAACTGTGAGACCTCAGCAAGGACTAACCTGGCCCTGCATTCTTCAGCTGCTGTATAAATAGCAGCACTCTGTATGACATCTACCTTTTTATTATTATTATTATTATTTCTACTGCTTTTTTTTTTAAACTAGGAGCACACTGACCACTTCTTACTGATGTGGGTTCCTTTCCAGGAGAGAAAATTTGCCAAAAAAACAAGGATTAATTTTAAGAGCGAACTTAAGTGCTCCTTTCTCTCTCTAAAATAATAGCACCCCTCGCTCCTGATGGTTGGATTCCAGCACTGCTGGAAGCCAGGAGGTAATTTCCACCCCATGGAAAGTCTCTGAAGGTTTCAGCTCAGCTCATTAACTCTTTAGGAGGAGCTGCTCCTTCTCATCCACTCCATGCACTTTGGAAAAACTTCTGTCAAGCCTCAGAGTCTGCTACCATACCCCCGGGGGATGTACTGCGTAATGGATTTTAGTAAGTAAGGAGCTTAAATAGTTGGTGTGGAACCAGAAAAACAAGAGAGGAGAGTAAGGAGCAACTCAGCACCCTCTGCTCTGCCCTTCTGGGGCGGGAGATCATGGTCTGACACCTCTGCCACCTTCAGCAGCAGGACAGGTGAAGACATTTTAGGACAGGATACATCTCTTTCTCCATTAGCTTCAGCAGGAAGCCCCAAATCCTCCGTTTGCAGGAAGATGAATGGGGGTGAATCCTGGCTGTAAGCCCAACCCCACCAGTCAAATTGGAGGCAGTAACATCAGCAGGGTTAAAAACACAAGGAAATCAACCCTGGTTCAGTGCCATTGTCCTTAGCTCCCCCCAGCCTTTGTGTGGAAGAGGGAGAGAGGCAAAAAAGAGTTCAGTTTGGATTCTTCTATTTGTACACATTAAACAACGCTTCTTCCTACAGCCCGGTGCCCTACAAACATCAAATGATTGGTTCTGCTTCTCTCTTTCATGGTCACTATAAAAAAGGGAGGTTTGCAAATGCAATTGTTATGGGGCCAAGGATTCCCTTCCATTCAAATTAGAAACACAGCCCAGAACCCAGTGACAGATATGTGCTTAAAGGCAGCTCAAGTTGCTCTTCAGCAAAGAAGAAGAGTGGGATATTACCAGATACCCCAAGCTCATGAATGTGATTTAAAATGACCATTTGGGGATGGTTGTGCAGCAAAAGCCCATTTTGGGGGGAGAAAAGAGGGTGAAAGCTCTGCTCCTCATTCCGGAGTTTCCAGCAAGGCCATCTTTCGTGCATTGCCTACTCCTCCCTCCACCTTCGCTCCCCTTCAAGGCAGCCACGATGGCTTTGCCAACCCCACCTAAAGCAGGAGGAGTTTCAGCTCCTGCTCTGCTGGGATCCTCAGGAGCAGGAGTAGATCCTCCACTGATTCTTCTGCCATGGAACTGGTGGCAGAGGGTGCCCAGGACTGAGGTGTGTCAGCAGCATGAGCCTAGGTGGCAATGCAGAGATATGGCCATGGCTCCTCTGGCACGGGGTTTGGCTATGGAGGCACTGGCTTTGGTTATGGGGTCCATGGACCCCAGGGGGTCTGCACATCCATTGCCCAGATCCCCATCAAGCTCAAGCTCCCCATCAAGCCCCAAGAAGCTCAGGATGGAGATGGAACCAGTTTTGCTACCTGCAGACAAGTTGGTTCTTTAAGCTTCATTTTTTTACATCCTTTGAATCCTAACCTGAAGCAGAATTACCCCTGCTTTATCCCATCTCAGTTATGAGTGACTTAGGGCTTTTCATATAACAGCAGAGACATTTTTCAGAACAGCCTTCTCACAAGGAGATGTCACTTGACAGATTTCGGCTGTCTGCTTTCTGCATTCACCCACTACTATTCTGAACAATACCGATTTCATCTCTCAGTTTGCCACTTCTGGGACTGTAACTGTCCCCTTCTGTATCACAGGTAACAAATCTTTACACTTTGAATTTCAGGTCCCACTGCTGGAGCAGTGCAACAAGGGGCTGGAGACCACATGGGGATTTCTGTGGGAGCAGAGGTGTTACAACAGCAACGCTGAGCTAACATTGGGAACTTCTATTGCCAACTGGAAGAGGCAGCAGGATGTTCTGGGAAAGGAAAGAGCCAAGCTGGCAACAGAACTGAGCAATATGCAAGGGATCGTGAAAGACTGATAAATACAAGGAAAACGAAGTTCGTTTGAAAATAAAAGCTCCAAAGCTAGAGCTGGAATGGATCTGGTTCATTTTAAGTCGGCAGAGTTGCACAAGATGCAACGCCACCAGTGATGTCCACCTGTATGATTTGTGTTGGCAGCTGTGTCCATGCTGGGGTTGGGCATTTGGAGATGAGGCAAGAGGAAGAGATCAAATTCTTGCCTAGGTTGAATAAAGAGGAGCAAAATTATGTTTTCTCTTCTCCTCACAGGCAAGGAGAGGAAAGGTGTGCAGGAAAGGAGTGTGTTCTGCTCCAAGAGCTGAGGGCATTTCAGACCAACTCAAACGCTTCTTTGGTGTTCGGTAGGAACAGCAGTGAAAATTGCTGGAGAGACAGCAGTGAGAATGCATCTCGCTCTCCAGAGACTCTAGAGGGACCTGCAGGCCAACTTTAGGGAAGATTTAATTAAAAGAGTTGAATCCCACCTTCGTCTGTTGTTTGCAGCTCAATGTGGCCCTTTGGGACATTTGTGTACCCCAGCTTGTCAAACCCTTCTCTGCTCTGCCCAGCAGTGTTCCTCTTGTGCCTAAGAGGATGAGAGAGGAAATCCATTTAATAACACAGTAAAACTCTTGTCCTTGAAAGGAGCAGTGCTGGGAGCTGTAATCCTATTGCATGTGGCATTAAGCAGAATGCTCCTTCATTGCATAAACCCTTCTGATGTGCTTGGGGACACGGATAGTGTCTCCATGAGCAAAGCTGAGCTGGAAGCTGAGGTGGAGTCCCTCACCCATAGTCAGCCTCCAGAGGAGCCCATAAGCAGAATAACGACTTTACTCTTCCTCCAACTCATGCCTCTTGGGGAGGCCCACAGAGTTCAGCTCTTACAGCCCATCACTTAAGGTCAGGAAGATTTTTTGCGTTCCGTGCATACATCAGACCAGTCCTCCACATTTCAAAGGCACTACTGTTGCATTGCATGGGCAAGATCCTAAGGAATCTGTTTCTGCAATAGAAATGGACAATTGCTCACCTTGCTGCTGCTCCCAGGGAATCACTCGGATCCAGGCACCCACTGTGGGCAAATCTGTAGGAATTTTCAAATAATGTATGAAGACAAAGCCTGGAGATGAGTGGCAGCACTGCTGTCATCCAAAGCTTTTGGATGTCCAAAGCTTCTGGACACTGCTAAAAGAAGCTGGGCTGACAGAGTCTTACAACAACAAGGAACATTCACAGAAGGATTTATGCCCTACTTTTGCTTCTTCTGATTTCCCAAGTTGGGCTGAAGATGCTCTTTAAAGGTCTGTTGTCCCAGCCATGTGTTGTTTGGGACATTCTCTGCTAACACATAGCTGCTATGGTGTAAATGAGTCAGCTGTGACACCAGTGTTAAAGATCTCAGCCTTATAGCTTGAGACTGGGGACTGCAACCCCAGCACCCCACAGCAGTTCTCATCACTGACATCTGGTATTTATTTTCCTTGCGTTTTCTCTCTCCAGAGTATGAGGAACTGAGAGAAGCTGCTGGCAAACATAGCTTGCGTAACACAAAAACCCAAAATTACGGAGCTGAATTGGGTGATTCAGAGGCAACTGGAGAACTTGAAAACACCAAAGCCCAGGGAAGGATGACTCAAGTTCAGTAATGTGCCAGTGGTAATTCCCAGGCTGTGGATTTCCAACTCCTCCACGAGAGAAAGGGAGCAATTAAGGTCGTTTTGATCATAGAATCACAGAACCATTTGAGCTGGAAGGGACCTTTAAAGGCCATCCAGCCCAACTCCCCTGCAATGAACAGGGACATCCACGGGCTGATGAAACACACATCAGCTGCACTTGAACTTGCTGATAATCCAAAGTAGAGAGCAAAACGCTCTGTGGATGCTGGTCCAGCCTGCAGGAGGTTTACATGGGGGAATCAGCAATGCACCCAAGCCCATCAGCTCCTTTTACAGCCACCACCTCTGTAAGTGTAACCACAGGAGGCACCGGGGACAAGAGCACCATCACTGCAGATGCTGCTTGTACCACTGCACGGTGCTGCGAGTAGGAAAGAGCTCCAATATCCAAGGTGCATCCTCTACAGCCTCCTGCAGATCAAAATACTCAAAAAAAAAAAAAAAAAAAAAAAGGGGGGGGGGGGGGGGGGGGTGACTGCATGCCCCCCCCCCCACACACTTTTTCCATTTTCACCACTCACCCAAGCATACTACTCCAATCCTGCTCAAGACAATTGTCACTATTTGGTTTAACTGAGCTAGCTCAAAACATCTTGGTGGGTTTTCTTGGAGTCCAACATCATGCTCTGCTGCTTTGCCCCATTGAACCAGAGGATCGGAAGATTCATTCAGGGACCCCTCTCCTTTTGGGATAGGAACACTGCATAGCCACCCACCCCTTACAACCCTTCCCCTCAAATTTCTGTCCAAAAGTGCTGTACAGTCGCACTCAGTGTTACTTGCCTCAATAACATGAGAAAGTGTTTCGCAAAATGAAGGAAAAAATGGCATTTAGAGGATGTGGGAGGAAGAGATGCACTCACTGAGCCATGAAATGCAGCCAGAGCCCAAACTGGAACAAGGTGACCTGGCACAGGAGGATGAAGGACACTGTGGAATCACCAAATTTGCTCCATCCTCTCATGCACCATCCCTGGAAAGTCTTTGAGGGCCCTGGAGCCGAGGAGTCCAGTGAGGCTACTAATTTGGGCTTGCAATCAACCACTGAACAAGGAAGGGGAAAAATGCAGTAAACAAAACCCAGCCATTAGCTTGGAACTTCCACCCTGCCCCTAGAAAGCATGCTGCCCTCCCACACAGCGACGCGGGCTCCAATGCCGTTCCCATCTCTCCAAGCCGTGGACACACACATGTGAATATCAAAGGTGGGAGGAATGGAGCCCCGATGCCTCAGTGAGGGCACTCACCCAACGTGGGAGGCAAAGGAGTGAAGCCCCAGGCAACGAAGGAGCCTTAGAGCTGAGGGACAAGGAGACAGCATTTTTTTTTCGGAGAATTTGGCCAATTTGGAACATCCACAAGAGCCACCATGTTCCAAATGCAGGTCTCTGTTTCAACTGATACCCCACAAAATGTTACGATGGAAAACACTCTCACCAGTAATATACAGACAAAAACCCTTGACAAATAGACCTGGTCCCAGTGACGTTTGCCTTCAAAGATGTTGCCTTTCCATAGGCAAAGCCAACACGAAGCTGTCTTCTATCGCTAACCTGCACACAAGGCTTTATTTGCTAGCTCTCAATGAATTCACCTTTAGTACTGATGCTATTTATTGAACATCTGGTTGTGTCGTAGACTCATTCAGGTTGGAAAAGACCTCCAAGACCTCCCAGCCCAACCCCAACCCACACCACCATGCCCACTGACCATGTCCCCAAGTGCCACATCTCTATGGTTCTTGAACCCCTCCAGGGATGGTGACCCCCCCACCACCCTGGGCAGCCTGCGCCAATGCATCACCGCTCTTCCAGAGAAGAAATAATTCCTAATATCCAGCCACATTCTCCCTCAGAGCGCTTACTCACAAGCTGATGTAGCAGCAAAATGTAAAGCAAGGGAAGCACTTTGATAAGTGAGAACTTGACATCTTTATCCAACCCATAACAAGGCAAAATCTTTTACATTCCTGAAAACAAGGAGCACCAGCACAAGCCATGATTTTCACTGTGATTACACAAGACTTCAATATGACCCCACTGACTTAACAGCAGTCCTCCATTGCGTTATGGGGCAAATCTGCTTTCTCCATTGGTGAGCACAACGTATGCTAAGCAGCTCCTACTCTGCATCGTAAACATCTTGTGGAAGTTTCATGCAGCCTCGCCCCGTTTTCCACAAATAAAAGGAAGAAGGTGCTGCACAGGAGGCAGAGGGAACTGCACTGGGGCCCAGCACACCACCTGCACCCAGCCCTCCTCACCAGCAGCCATGTCCTGCTCCTATGGCACCAACGTTGCTCGCATTGGCAATTTCAGCTCATCCTCTCTTGCTCTTCCCAGGAGTGGGCAAAGCTTTGGTAGAGTCTTGTGTCGCCAACGTGGGTTGGGTTCCTTCAGCACCAGGAGCCTCAGCGGTGTAGCATCTTCCAGACCCAGAATAGACGTAGGAAGGTGTCCTCCTACAAGATGTGGATATGGTTTTGGTGCTGCTGGAGCTGGATTTGGCTGCAGAGGTGCTGGCTTTGGTTACAGGGTTGGTGGATCCTCTGGGCTGTGCACCATTGTACCCATCACTGTCAATGAGAAACTGCTACAACCACTCCAACTGGAGCTCGACCCCAACGTGCAGACCGTGAAGTACCAAGAAAAGGAGCAGATCAAGACCCTCAACAACAAATTTGCTTCTTTCATTGAAAAGGTGAGCAGAGAAACCCTCCCCAGCTCAAGGCCCTGGGAGATCTAGCACGGAAAGGGCAAGGAATCTGGGTTATACAGCTCTGTTTTAGACACTGAGGATAACTTTAGAATGTCAGTTGAGCACCAAGGTGTTCTTTTCTAGAAGTGTTATGAGTTTGATTTCCACAAGGCTTACCCACAAAAACCATATGCACAAAAGAACAGTAGAGTAGGAAACATTGCATTCAGGTGTACCAAGAGCTGCATTTTATGGCTGTTGCGTGGACATCACCTCTCACAACCACTTAACCCTCATCTCATTTCCTATTTTGCTCTCTGGGATTCAGGTGCGATTACTGGAGCAGCAGAACGAGGTGCTGGAGACCAAGTGGAACTTTCTGCAGGGTCAGAAACATTGCAGGAACACCATCGTGCCCATGTTGGAGGCTTGCATCGGGAACTTGAAGAAGCAGCTGGAAGCGCTGGGGTGCAACAGAGCCCAGTTAGAAACATGCCTGAAAGCAGCCCAAGAGGCTGTGGAAACCAACAAGAAAATGTAAGTGAGAACATTCTGATATAATAAATTGTCCCCAGAGAACAGGATCATAAAACCATGTCACAGTTTACAGTGGACCAAACAGAGGACACATCTCTTCTAGATTCTCTCATTCTTTCCTAACTCAAGGAATTAACACTTGCAGCAATTTCAAGTGTTCCTCTGTTCTCTGCTGCAAATATGTAAGAACACCAAAACCTCTGTGAAAGCAAGCGTGCTTTTCCATGGGCTATGAAACAGAACAAAACATCCCCAAATATCATCTGGGGAAAAGGGGGGAAAAAAAATAGGAGGGGTTCCATTTCTTGAAGTAAGCCTGCAGAATCCCAAAGAAAGATGTAATTGCGCTGAGCTTGAAGTCTCCCATTTTCCCACGCAGGTATGAGGACGAATGCAGCCAACGGAGCTGCACTGAGAAGGAGTTCATTGCCCTGAAGAAGGTGAGCAAAGGCCGTTTGAACCCTCTTGTTGTGTCCAGGTCTTTGGGGTGCATGCAGGCAGTGATTTCTTTCCCCCAAAGCATTGCACAGAACAAGTACCAGCAGGAGGTGGTGCTCAGGTGTGCTTGAACTCAGACCAGCAGTAGTTGTGCAAGTGGGAGCTGGCGTGCAGCCACGCTACCTGCACCCAGTCCCCCACCCCAACGGCAGCCCTGAGTCGGCTCTCACTAATCAGCTTCCACTAATCAGCTTCCTTCTTCTCTCCCCACTGCCACTTCAGGATGTGGACTGCTTTTTCTTAAGCAAAGCAGAGCTGGGGGCCAAGGTGGGAAGGATGGAAGGAGAGTTTGACTTCCTCAGGTTGCTCTATGAGGAGGTAAGCAGCTCCCCGTTGCTTCAGCTCTGCGATTCTCAGGCAGATCTGGGAGGTCTATCCTGAAGGACAGGGGAAGAATGGGTAATGTGGGGCAATGGTCAGCCCTTATGGTGAACGGGGAGCAAGAATCCACCTGTGTGGTCACTGAAAAGCGGGGAGCAAGAGTACGAATGGGGTTGGATGGGACCACAGCAGTGCCAGCATCTCATTGTCACCTCCAGGAGAGCCACCAGCTGCAGGTCCACATCTCAGACACGGCAGTGGTTGTGCAGATGGACAACAGCCGGGATCCTGATCTGGATGGCGTTGTTGCCAACATCAAGGCTCACTATGAGGACACTGCCTGCAGGAGCAGGGCAGAAACTGAAGCCTGGTGTAAAGGCAAGGTGAGAAAAGCAGCCAGGAGGAGGGTGTGGGTGCATCTTTCCTCTGAAAACCCAGAGTTACTCTGATTTAACTCAAAGCACGTGCTTTTGGGAATGCACAACCCACATCTTTGGGGCTTTTGCAGTTCGAGGAGCTGCGAGTTACTGCAGGCAGAAATGCTGATAGTCTGCAAGAGAAGAAAAGAGAGGCGGCCGAGCTGACACGGGTGGTCAAGAAACTGAGTGGAGAAGTCAGGAGTGCCAAGGAGCAGGTGAGTACCAGCAGGTCTGCTGGAACCATCAGGGCAGAGTGATGCTGAATTGTTGTTCCAAACATGTCACATTTACAAATACCAAGAGACGTTTAAGGCTGACCACATCTTTGTAGTGCTGCAAACTGGAAATGGCCATGGCTGATGCTGAGCAGCACAAGGAAACGTCCATCAAGGATGCAAAGAGCAAACTCACCAAGCTGCAGGCGGCTCTGCAGAAGGCGAAGCAGGACCTGGCCCGGCAGCTGTGGGAGTTCCAGGAGCTGATGAACATCAAGCTGGCTCTGGACATCGAGATCACAACCTACAGAAAGCTGCTGGAGGGTGAGGAGAGCAGGTGGGTGGCAGATACCAACACAAGACCCTTCAGATCCATGTGCCAGCATGGGAAAACCAACTGGGCAGTGCTTTTCAGAGCTGCCCTGTGGTAAATCCACCTCACAGATCAGCTCTTCCCATCAGTCCCACCACACCTCCATTGGTGCAAACAGAGGCTGTCCTGCTGCCTGCAAACGTTTAAGGCTCACAGGGCTCTGCATGTGAACACACATAACCAAGTGCAACCTTCCCTCTACAGGCTCTGTGCAGAAGGAGGCATCCCTGTCAACATCTGTAAGTTGGAGCATAAAACTTCTTCCAAGCTTGGGCATCTCCTGCCTTTTCTCCCAGCAATTCCCTAAGCTGAAACTCAGCTTTGCCTTCCACAGCTGTCTGCCATTCCCAAGGAGGTCTCGCCTACAGCCCAGAACCCAGCTTTGCTGGGTCGGCCAACGGAAGCTCACGCATTAGGAGTGGGAGCACCCACATGAAGGTTGTGTCCGTGGGCAAGTCAACTGTGTAAAGAGCTGCAGATGAATGGCAAGGCTGGAAACGAAGCACAATGCACACCCTTCTGCCTACACACAGCAAGAGCCTGGCTGCTGCAGGAGCACACGCACCCAGCTGCCCTACACTGCACACCTATTTTCCATGCAGAGGGATACAACAGGCAAAGAGGGGTATTTCTGTCGAAGAGATTTGCTGTTTCTGCTAGGGAATTCTAAGAGCAAACCCCAAAACTTCTTCACAATCCCC
The DNA here is from genome assembly GCF_019238085.1 of Lagopus leucura. Taxonomy (NCBI): domain Eukaryota; kingdom Metazoa; phylum Chordata; class Aves; order Galliformes; family Phasianidae; genus Lagopus; species Lagopus leucura. The sequence continues at coordinate 201,890 of NW_024962326.1, read as the reverse complement.
TTCTTACATGCAATTCACGTAAGAGGCCCTTGGTGTAATTCCTTCTCTTTCTGTTCCTACAGACTGAAGGATCAGGATGAGGTGTAGGGCAGAACAGTTGCCACCCATGAGCTTCTAATTAGGCCTTCATTCAGCCCTCTTGTGTTAGCAGCTCCCATACATAACCTATTGCTATAACCTAGTTATATCAGCCATCCTGATTTACAGATACACCTCTGCCACCAGCAGAACTCACCAAAAAATGCCTAGTTTCCCTACACATACCAATTTCACATCCCAAGGAGTGGATTTCAATGGCTGTTGCTGTTTGGAGGCAGTTTGCTTTTTATTTACATTACCTGTTTGGAAACCAATCCTTGACTTTCCCTTTTTCTTCAAGATTTGTAATGGTCCAGTTCATCTGATGCCATAAATACCATCTTAAATTAAGGATCTTGGGGCCTATGCCCACTGTCAAAAGTGACAGGGGCTGATCCATCAATAATCCTGGCCACAGGTCACAAAAGTCCTCTGCTGTCGTGCTCAAGGGATCCAGACCCAGCCTTAAACACCTGGCATCGGCATCAATCACCTTTTCAATTTGCCAGTACCTATTAAGCAGAGCTGCTGGTGTAAATGCATTTATACTATCTGAGGTCTGGGAAGGGGAGAGGATGCGGTGATTTATTTCTAATGACTTCACATTTTGTCCGCAATGCTTGTCAATGGCTTTCATCCCAGTTACAGTCTTGCATCTCCAATAAATCTTCAGAGCAATTCAGTTACCCAGTGACTTCTTTTTGGGGAGAAGGAGGGTTGGTTCTGTCTTTGCTCCAGGATCTCAAATGCCAACACTTACAGGGGTCTGACAGGCGGGTCCAAGCCCCACATCCCCTGACAAAGCCCTCCCATTAGTGCTCTCCCATATCCCTCAATCTACCGACATTCTGCGTGCAAGGAGCTTACAAACCTCCCTCCAAAGCACCAAACCTCTCTCCAAGGCACAGCTCTCTTCTTGCATGCATGGGGCAGGAGCCAACTCATGGGGTTACACATCTTTATTAAGGCAGGGTGGAGCTCCAAATAATTTTCCTCCCAGGAAAAAAAAGAAACCAAAACAAAACACCATTTAGAGGGCACTGACTAAGCAAAGATGCTCTCGCAGTTTGCATAAAGCTAACTGAAACTTCTCATTACCACCATCAATGCCTAAATCCCCTGAGAACAGCACTGACTGCCCCAACTTGCCCAGGATCTCTTTGCATCCTGATGGCAGGAGCTGCTGGGTGGTTTGGGGCCAATTTGTCCTCTCTTTGCTCTGGTACCAGCTCTCAGTCCACACTATACTGCAAACACTCCAGCACCAGAGCATCCTCTTCCCCCAGTAGAGCCTGGGGAACCTCTTTTCCTCTTCACCAGATGGAAGGTTGGCTTTAGAACCTCATCAAGCCAATTAGGCTCCCCTGGTGCATCCCATCTTCCCAAGAGATGTGCTTCCACCTTGCTCTTCTGTGCCTGGTAGAGCTCAGACCCAGCCCAACCCATAATAAACACAAGCTGACAACCTCAGTCAAGCCCAGAGCAGGATTTTGGCCTTTGTAGCTGGTGAAAAACTGATGGAAAACACAAAACAAATGCAATTGGAATGCAGGGGAGTTGCAGAAAGCCCCAGCACCCAAAGCTTTCCTCCCAGTCATTGTTGCCCCCAAGTCCTCACTGCTCTTCTGCCTCAATTTCCCCATAGAGAATAACAGAACTTACCTCCTTTGTAAAACCCTCTGCTGCCTGGGGACAGCATGCATCTCCAAAGCTCTCAGTGCCATTGTTACAGCAACACACATCCACAGCCACATCCTGGTTGCTGCTGGAAAGAGAGCATCAGAGGAGGGGAGAAACAGAAGGGCTGAGAGCAAGCAGAGCAGCAGAAACACTCAAAGGAGCACTGGCTTAGAGAATCAGATAAATTGCATTATAAAATATACTTAAATATTATAAATGCACATAAATGTTAATGCATTTTATCCCACAGAAAGCAGGAGGAAGAGGTTGAAGCACCCTGAGCTGCAGCAGATAGCCTGGATGTACATTGCACAGACACCAGCAAAGCTGGAAGAAGGAAAAAAACCATTTCGCTGCTTTATGTTCAGAAAGCAGCCAGATTTTATTGTATTCCAGTTGGTAGGGAAAAAAGCAAACCCTACTGACCATGAAATCAGCTGGAAGTCTTTAAGATGTGTAAGGCATTTGCATGGAGCATCCTGTCCAGCCATTAATGTGCTGGCATGGGGGCAGAGGCATTGATGTCTGATTTTAAGAGCAGCAAAGGGCTTTGAGCTGTACTGTGGGAGGCTGTAATTAATCACACAGCTGTGTGCAGAGAGATGGATGTGATCCTGCGTTGTATCCCTGCCCTGATCACAATGGCAGGGACAAACAGGCTGGGAGGGGAAACTTGGCATCACCCTTCCCCAGGGGGTGAACGAAGAGGTGCCTCTCTTTGGATCAGAGGACTCACACATCCAAAGAGGGATTCCCTCTGCAATTCTTTTGCTCCCTGTTGGGCTCCATCTTCCCCTTGACTCCTCTCTTTGCAGAACTCAACAGCCTGCAGTGCTCCATGTCCTCTGAGTCCCAGTTCACAGCTCCTCCAGGACCTATAGCAGCTGCTGGGGCCACTCCAGCACTCGCACCAGGCATGTTCCCAGCTCTCAGCTCCCAGGAACACCCTTAGCTCAGGACTGATGCCCATTTCAGGTGCTCATTATCCATCTTAATCACTGCTGCAAAACAAGAGGCCAAAACAAAATCCTTCTCGGTGTTGCGGTGGGCGCTGGGTCACACCTGTCTCCTTCTGGAAATGTAAACACCTCACCCACTGCAAAACTGTTCCTGAATTACAGCTCCTGAATGCAACAGGAGGCTCAGGACACACCTGGCTTTGCACTAATTTAATAAATAGAGGTTACATTCCGACCAGACCCAGACCAGACCCAAGGAATGAGCCAAAAACATGAGGTGCATCCATCCCCGTGGCCTCGCAGAGACACGAAGCACCTGAAGGGTGCAGATCCCCATCTCCCCAGCAGTGAGCATTGTTCTGCGATGTGGGAGAGCAGCAGCCACACCTCCCACATCCCCGTTCCCAGATCATCGCTGCACACAATTCTATAGCAGAGACAGAGCTTCCATTCCCAATTGGGCATCACAGAGCCATGCAAATGACAGCAAGCAGCAGCCTCCGCTGCCCAAAAACCATCTGGGCAAGGCATTTCTTTGGCCCTTTGTTTCCATTCACTCCAGGGGATTCCTTTTTGCATTTCACTCCCTCAGTTGTGCCATGAAAAAGGTGAGCTGGGTGTGCCAGGCTGATAGCACGGCTCTGCTGGGCACACGGGGAGCTTCCCTCCCTGCATTAATGCCACGTGTGCTGTAGAACCACACACCCAGCCTGAGCACTGCACTCATGCAGGGGGCTGAGATGACAGGGTAGGGTTTGCCACGGGCACAGCATCTCCCAGGCTTTAATGGTCTCATAGCCACCGTGGTGCCGAAAGAAACAGCTTTTCTCACTGAGTACAGGAATTTCAGCCTGGCCCCATTTCCATCCCATGGAACGACACCTTCAGCACTGGGGACTCACCCCACATCTGCACACACTGCTCACCTGTGCTGCCCCAAAAGGAGCAGCAAGGAGCTGTGTGAGTCCTTGTGCAGATCCATTTTGCTGAGCTTTGGCTGCTTGCAAGCAAAGCGTTTCTCCCAAAGTTTGGCTCCTCTCTGCTCAGCATTCGGTGCTCAGAGAGGGGTCGGTGCCAACTGGTTCCAGTTGTGCTGAGGGCTGGGCTGAGCCAAGTTGAGGGAACAAAACCAGTCCCATCACCCAAACCCAGTGCAAAGCAGGGGAATAAATTCACCCATGGGTGAGACTGCAGGCAGCAAACCCCAAATCCTCATCCTGACCACAGAGTGGCACTGCTCCAAGGGACACAGCCTGCAGGGAGGCGAGGATGGGGATGGTTCTCCAGGCTCTTGAGCAGCAACACACGAGGAAATCAGGTGGAACTGAAGAAGCATACAGCAGGGCAACTTTATTAACGGCCTCATGGCAAACTCCCAGACCACAAAGGTATAAAACATCGACCAGAGATACGCTGCTGGGACACGGCAGAGCACGCAGTGCAACAAATCCCATTCAGTTTCTTTGACTTGTTTATTTAAAAATTCTTCCCACTGCAGTAACAAACTATTTCCCCAGCGTGTTTAGGTTGAAGACTCATTTTGGCAGGAACAAGGAGTTATTGTAATGAAGCATCAACAAAACACGCTTTTTTCCCACTGGTAGGAGAGACCCCGGATATCACTAGTAATGCTCTGCAATATAGGGTAGTAAACAGAGGCACCCAAGGATGGGGAGTGCTATCTCCCATTTCAGTGTGCTGCTTGTAATTTTAAGCAATTTCCATACCCTTTAGGCTTCAGACTTCTGCTAAGAAGACAGAAAGGGTGAGTTTGTGAGTTATTTTGTTATACAGAACCTACAAAGGAGATCTGTCTGCATTGCCTTCAGTAAGAAATTAGCTTCCATTAGACCAGAATTGTCCAATTCCATTTCTGAGCCAATTTCTAAAGAACATAAGGAGAAACCCAAAGCAGTTCCACCATTTTCTTCCTGGTATATTTTAAGAAAACAACCCCAGACTGAAATCTCAGTCAGGGCTGGCACTTTCTGAGCAGCCCAAGGGAATGAAGTCTTCCAAATCATATTCAGAGGGAGATAATCTTCTGGTCTCTTTTGTAAAGCCACAGCAGAAATGTGGAAAAGCTTGCCACAATGATTGTTTTGCCCTTCAAAGGGTGAAAGCCAGCCCTGAACAGGGGTACCAAGCATACAAGCAACAAAAGCATTAACCTGCCTGCTTCCCTGGAGGAAATTCACCCTACAGGCTTGAACCTGCTCTCAGTGGGATGGCTCCCACTGAGTTCAACAGTACAGGATCAAGCCTTAGGTGTGATGCAGCAGGGTCAGGTACTCTGGTATATCTTATTCCAATTCATTCATCACTGCAGAAATTTTGCAGCCAATTTGTCCTACGAAAGGCAACCAAACTTCTCTTTCTGTGTTCTCCCTCCTCCCGTTTCGTGGGTACCGCTGGGTTCCGTTCCTGCCTTTACTTCCTGAAGCTTCTGGTGGAGGAGGTCGTGGTGACGGTGTAGGATTTGCTGGAGCCCCCCGAGGAGAAGCCGAGAGCTCCGCTGCCCATCCCTGCTCCCAGGGCAAGGCCTCCACGGACCCCTCCTCCCAGGAATCCACCGGATCCACCACCGCTGGAGGTGACCATGGCTGCGGCGCAGAGGGAAGCAAAGCAACCATAAGCACTGGGGAACAGCAAAACCCAGCCTGGCAACCTTCTCAGAAAGGGCATTTTTAAATCACAGAATCACAAGGTTGGAAACGACCTGCAAGATCATCCAGTCCAACCACCCTCCCATTCCTATCAGTACCACAAGCACTAAACCATCTCTCGTAGCTCCTCACCCAGGCGCCTCTTGAACACTGCCAGGGATGGCGACTCCACCACCTCCCTGGGCAGCCATTCCAGTGCCTGACCACCCTTTGAGAGAAAAAGTTTCTCCTAATATCCAACCTAAACCTCCTCTGGTACAACTTCTGGCCATTTCTTCGGGTCCTACTATTTGCCTGAGAGAAGAGGCCAGACCCTTTTGCACCACAGCCTCCCTTCAGGAAGTTGTAGAGTGCTATGAGGTCTCCCCTGAGCCTCCTCTTCTCCAGACTGAACATTCCCAGCTCCCTCAGCCACTCCTCATAAGACTTGTGCTCCAGACCCCTCACCAGTTTTGTTGCCCTTCTCTGCATACGTTCCAGGGCCTCAGTGTCTTTCTTGTAGTGAGGGGCCCAAAACTGAACACAGCACTCAAGGTGCGGCCTCAATCTCAGCAAGCAGATGAGAGCTTCCTAAGACCACCTGCTAAACACAACGCCCAGCACACAAATATCTTGCTCCAGTTTGGCGCAGAGCATGTACCAGCTGTGTGTGCTGGCGGAGTTGCACACAGCCCCCATCCCTCCCTCAATGGCCTCCTGCAGAATGGGGAACCCAGTCCCACAAACACAGTATCAGAAATACATTCTGCTCATCTCGTGGTGCACCAGGCATGTCCACAGCCATCAGCAGCAATGATAAGTAGATGAATGGATGAAAAGTAGATTCTGGTTAAGAGCAGTGTCTCCAAAACACCTGCTTGTGTCCAACACCCAGGTAAGGCAAGTGACCAGTGCTTCCCAAGGTGGAAACCCTCTAACATCACCTTTGAGCTGCCTTCTAATGCAGGTTCTTATTTTTCTCTCAACTTTTCTTTTTAGTGCACTTTTCTCCATACAAAAATGGGAGGAAGGGGACAGGGCAAGGGGGAGTCAGCATTCCCCCATTTAAACACTCACACATTCATTCATTCATTCCCCCATTTGTACAGATGAGTTAGAACTGAAATCTGCCATGGAGCCAACAGCACTATCAACTTTTGTCCCGGGGGGCTTCCATTTAAGAAGGGGTTAATTAAGGCAGGGCACTACAAGGCTCCTGCTTGCAGGACCAAGCTGATCCCATCTGCATTTCCCAAAGAAACTATAAGAGTAAATGTTATAAATAATAAAATCAACTCACAGATGTTGACGCTGCCAACCCCATCGCCAGCCAACCTGTTGGAGCAGAAAAACACAAAGGCAAAAGGGAAGAGAACGGGTTAGACTCTGCATTACTCAGTGTTCCCCCAGGGCCTCAGTGCTGGGGATGAAGACAATGGCAGTGAGTTATTATTGCTGCTGTAAATAATTCAGACAAGATAAGTGTGCCATCCAGCGCTTTGTTCTGGCCCTACATTTACAAGCTCTGTTATCACCTGGAGGGGAGGTGCTGAAAGAGCACAAGGAACTGTGGCTTAATTCTATGGGGATTTAGGCCACTTGGAAATCTTCTTCCACATCCTCAAATGTACAATGGAAAGCAGCACTTATTTCCTTGTATGTTTTCATCAAACTATCCACTCTTCCCCAGAGCTTGACAGTTTGGCTGTATGGCCAAAGCACATTCAGAAACAAAAAATCAGTTTAAAACGCAGTTTTCTCTTCCATGTTTCCTTCCAGAAACTGGAACTGGGCCCTCATGATGTCACCACGATACAAAGGGTTGGATCCTTCATTATGTAAACTCCCCAGGCAGCACCCAACAGCCAACAGAACATCTGTAAAATATTGCTGGGGGAAGATGCAGATCTTGCAACTGCACAGCTTGATTTCACCCACCTGCTCTCCTCGCCCTCCAGCAGCTTCCTGTAGGTTGCAATCTCAATGTCCAGGGCCAGCTTGACGTTCATCAGCTCCTGGTACTCACGCAGCTGCCGGGCCATGTCCTGCTTTGCCTTTTGCAGAGCAGCCTCCAGCTCCTCCAGCTTTGTCCTGGCATCTTTGATGGCCAACTCACCACGTTCCTCAGCTTCAGCAATGGCAGCTTCCAGCTTGGCACGCTGCAGTGACAAAGCAGAGCATGTTAGAGGGCATCTCACCACCCATGGACTTCTGGCATCTACAGGCCAGTACATCTGTGGTTCTGCAGAGCTCAAAAAAGCTCCTTCCAAAGCCATACAAACTCATGCCTCCACATTTTTTGGGTCACCAGAGGGAGATCAACCTGTGAAGGAAGCTCACCTCGTTCCAGGACATGTTATTCTGAAAAGCAATTCATCAGATCCTATTTCTCTGCACCAATTACACTTTCAGAGGACTTTCAGTTGACTCTCAGTTTCTCAGCCCACCCACACCGCACACAACAACCCCACACTTAGGGTTGATGCAAGCTCTGGGTTTCTCTATGCCCCAGAGCTCGTTCACAGCCAGTTGATCTCCAGCAAGCTTTGATCTGAGGCAAGCATGGGCTGCAGCAGACCTGCAATTAACCGACAATGCACATACCCCAAAAAGCATCTCTATGGGGGTACATCAAGCTGGCAGCCTAATGCACACCCACCAGTGTCCTTTGCACACCCAGAGAGCGTGTTTGGCAGGAAGGGCTCACAGTGAACATATGTTTTATACTCTCATTCATTATTCAGGGAGCTGCACTGGGTCAGCTTTTTGCTTGTAAATGTGGATGTATGTGGAAACATCCCTGCCCTGAAACCAAATAACCACGAACGGATGAATCACAATGGCTTAACTCCAGCCTGTGAGCTGCTGGTTTTTCACAGCCAGCCTTCAGCCCCAAAAATGGTCTGAGCCATGCACTGTTCTGGCTCTCACCAGCTCTACTGATAAAGCGATAACTGCCTCTGGAGAAAGCAAACAAAACTCCCATACAGCTAAAAAATCCTTTTGTGTGCTCAAACACGATGTTCCCTTCTGCACAAAAGGGAGTGGACAAAGATCCCAGCAGCAAAAGGGCACAAGGAAGGTGTGCAGCTGAGCACAGCTGAGCAGGTTGCTGCATTCAGCGCTGCCCTTTGGAAAGGGCTCTGCATCTCCCCTGTTCCGCACTCCCAGGACTCTGTAGCTCAGCTCCACCGTATCTGTGGTTTTATTCTCCTCCTGCAGAACTGATGTCTTCCAGGATGATGGCTGCAGCTATCCCAAACTGCTTCTAACAGATGCTGCCTTAAGCTTTGTCCCCCAGTCCACCTGCTGCTGCTAAACCCACTGCTCTGCAGCAAGAGAACAAGGGCAGCTCCTCACCTGGGCCTTTGCATTTTCAATCTCGCCCTGCAGCCTCTGGATCACGCGGTTTATCTCTGTGATTTCATTCTTGGTGTTGCGCAGATCATCCCCGTGCTTCCCAGCAGTGACCTGCAGAGCTTCAAACTGCGACACAAGGAAGGATGGAGTCAGACCAGCAGCCCACCGCAGGCTGAAACCTCTCCACGCTCATTATATGTAGGAGAGATGGAATAATAGAAGCTGTTGCTGCCATTCTCTCTCCCATAACTCACCTTGCTCTGGTACCAGGACTCAGCCTCTGCCCGGCTCCTGTTGGCAATATCCTCATACTGTGCTTTGACCTCTGCAATGATGCTGTCCAGGTCCAGGTTTCTGCTGTTATCCATGGACAGCACCACAGAGGTGTCAGAGATTTGGGCCTGCAGCTCACGAAGCTCCTGCCAGTCACAATAAAAACAATACTATTAATCATTGATAAGGGCCTCTCTTTTAGAAGCCAGTTACAGAGAGAATCCGAGAAGAAAAGGGAAGCAGATAAAAGTTCATTGAAACCATCACTAATTAAAAGGAAACCAACTGAGTCACATTAACCGTGCAGAGTGCAGCAGCAGAAAGGGAGCCACTTGTTATCACTCCCAGGTTAAGAGCAAGGTTAGCTGACTCCTCTCCTGAGATAACACCTCGGCATGAAGTGCAGGCCTAAGAAGCCTGAGCATCAGCTCCTCAGCAAAGGGCCAAATTCCACCATCTTGCACAAGGGTGCAATGTGCCTGCTTGCATCAGTCTCTTATCTTGTAAACGCTGCCAAAGATAAATGAGTCTGGGGCAAGGAGCTTTCCTTTCTCTGTTCCTCAGACAGCACAGAAACACACACATCAGTGCTTCAGCACTGAGTATAATGCGTTGCTTTTCTTGCTTTCACACTAACTGCATAAATAACTAAAGCATGCCCTAGGTGTGTTTGCAACAAAACCTACTCACATCCCAGACAAGGAAAAACTACTGTGAGAGCTCACAGAACCTGGACTTCACGTGCAGCTCCGTTTTGCTTACTTGATCTCTCCGCTGCCTTTCTTATCTCTGACAACAGCATAGTGATGCTCTCAGGCACCAACAGTGGTACTGCATTGCAGCACCCACAGGAAGCAGAAGGGCCTTACCGCTTCGTAGAGAGATCTCAGGAAGTTAATCTCATCCGTCAGCGCATCCACCTTGGCCTCCAACTCCACTTTGTTCATGTAGGCAGCATCCACATCCTAAAAGAGTGACAATCCAGTGAGGTTGATGGAGTTTTGGTGACCAAGCCCACCCAGACTTTGGCTTCAAAAGCAGCTGTGCACCCAGCAAGTTCCCCACATCACCTGCTCGCCATCCCTCAACCCCCTCAGCGTGCCCTAAAAGTTATCCACTGGTGCACTGAACTGCTGGTCCCTGTACGTTCTGCAGGGTTCATAGAATACCTCGAGTTGGAAGGATCCATAAGGATCATCCATTTCAACTCAGTGATCCCAGGACTGTGCCTGCACCTATGTTTGCACAGTGACAGTTTGGACCACACAAACCATACAAACTGGGCCTTATGGTCTCTCTGACTTTTTAGGTTTTAAGAGTATTTAACCTAGAGAAATATACAGCCATAATGTGTGAGATGCACAGGGGCTGCTCCTCCTTCCTTGTTCCTACAGTGATCCTGGTACCCAGATAGAGGCAGAAATGAGAGGTGAAGTTGGGTATCCAGGCAAAACAGCAGCAAAGGGATTGGAGGAGCAGAAGGGGGGAGAAGGGCTGCACCCAGGTTTGATCAGACCCATATTCAAGACTCGCACCTTCTTGAGCACCACAAACTCATTCTCTGCTGTCGTGCGCTTGTTGATCTCATCTTCATATCTGCCAGGAGAGAAGGCAATGTCTCAGTGAAAAGTTACCCAATTCCACCCTTTCTCTCCCCATTTCTCCCTTTCTGAAGCACTTTGCCAGCCTGTGATTACCCAAACAAGCCAGTCACAGGCAGAGGTTTGCTGCACCACTGAGGAATGTGCATTGTTTGCACTGAAGGTGCCACGTTTGAAAGTTATTGTTTGGACAAACTGATGCCTGAAAGCTGCTCTGGTCCACACTGCCACCACCACTGAGCTGGGAAGCACTTCCCTTTTTTTCCCATTGCACACAGGGAGTTCTCTGCTCCTTATCCCCACTCATGCACAGCCCAGTGCTGGCCTGCTGTGCTCTGTGTCCTGAGGTTCTCAGCTCCTTCCCTCAGCCACTGAGAATAAATAAAAATGCAGAAGAGATGCAAACATTCAGCACATTCATCTGCACTGATCAAGGGGCTGTTAAAAGCTCTGCTCACTCTGTACTTCCTTACTCCAGGCATCTGAGCACACTGTGCAGGTGCCAGTCGCACCTAAGAGTTGAGTGCAATTTTTCTGCACAGAGTGGCTCTGCTCTAAAGCCCCACAGACCTGTAATATTGGCCACATCCCTTCTCTAAGTGTCTGACTTGAGGTGCAATGACTTCAGTTCTCAGCAGACATAAATCATGCTGCATTGGCTTTATGGACTGGCCTCACAGATTTTCTACCACCTGCAAGCCTGGCTTGCAGAGTCTGCTTTTCAGAGCTGTGTACAGCCAACCTGCTGACCCCAAACAGCAAGAACCTGCTGTGTGGATCCTGCAAGTCATCTAAAAAATAGAGCAGGAAGCATTTTAACCAGCTGCTTTGGAATGGCTGCTGACAAAGTTAGACTCTGTTCTATTGACACAGTCTATGGCTAGGACTGCAATTTGCCTTCCAAAGTTTGAGCTAGTTCAGTTTTAAGCATTCACGTAATACTCCTAGTGCTTTGCACTGGACGCTTGCCCATCCATGCTGATATAAGCAGGTGTTGTCCTTTGGGAGGTCAGTGAATTGCATCCGTTGCTATTGCAGAGCACTGCACAACACGGACGCTGCACATGCATAGCAGAAAGGAATCAGAGCTTGGCCTCTAGCAGAGGTAATCACAGAGGTGTACAAATAAAATAAAATAAAACCCAGCACCAATTGCATTTTTACCAGAACAGTTTGTTGAGCTCTATTTGCAACAATTCATTCAGTGCTCTCCATAACTCCCACGAAAAGCCCAGCACAGCCCACACAGAGCCACGTGGGCAGCACTACCCAGTGCATTCCTACCCTTGCTTACTTTGAACCACACCCTGAGTCAAGGCAGTGACCAAATAAGAGACCAAATTGCATCCCTATCAACCTCCTCCCCTACCTGAGATATCGGTGGGGAATGGCTGTGTATGAAAATGAGGCAACAGGCACATAAGGGGCTACTCATGTTTTAGGTATTTGACTCAGGAGATGAGATTTTCTTCATACGAATGAGGAGAAACAGGTTCTGAATTCCAGTTACCAAATCCAGCACCTCAGGCTCCTAATTCCTGCTTCCCTCCCCATATAAGGTTTTGCTCCCCAGCACGGACCCCTGGGTGGGAGGAATAAATAAGCACCTGTGCACCTTGCATTCATGTGATACGCAGCTGAAATTAGGGCTACAGCTCCTCTGGGTGCAAACCAGTTCCCTGCTGCTGCCGTGCAGAGAAACACGGTGCAACTGTGGATGAGCACGGAGTAACTGAGCAGGGCTGGGAGAACACCATTCCCATGCTCCTCCTTGGGAAGTGCTGGCTATTGACTTTCCCTACACACACCCCGGGGATTATCAGATGTTTGCTTTCAGTTCCTGCTTGATCCAGTTTGCCAGCTCCCTCTTTTCTTTCCTTTCAGGCATTTCCCTGTAGGGCTGCACTGGGCACAAAGGCTACTTTCTCGATAGCAGTCCTCACAAGCAACGTGATTTGGATGGAAAAACTGCTAAAACTAATGCAAGTCATCTGCTCCATTGCCTCCCCATGGAACAAGAAGCAGTTTACCCACTGCCTGCAACCTGCACAGCTCCTATGGGGCTCCTACAGACCCAGACAGTCCAGCCCAAAGTAGGAATCAATCCCTGAGGAGGCTGCAAAGCAAAGCCACGGGGATGGAGCACGTGGGAGCAAGGTGCCAGGAGCACCATGTAACCAAGGTGGCTTCCTTGGACAGACACCTAGCAAAAAACACATCACCCTCCTTAGCAGAAAAGCTGGGGACACCTCTACCAATCTAACTGTCCAGCTATACCGTTAGATGGTTGGATTATACATTACTTGGCCTTGAAATCCTCAACAAGATCCTGCATGTTCCTCAGTTCACCCTCCAAACGCCCTTTGTCATTTAACAACCCATCCAGCTGCCTCCTCAGGTTGTTGATGTACGCCTCAAACATGGGGACGATGTTACTCCGGGTGGTCTTCTGGTCCTGGAGCAGACTCCATTTGGTCTCCAGCATTTTGTTTTGTTGCTCCAGGAACCGGACCTGCCGAGAAACCAAGGCGTCATTTGTGAAAGGATGGGGAAGGGGGGGGATCTGACACTGCAGAGCTGGGATGCTGGGGGATGCGTGTGCTGTGGATGGTATCTGAAGGATTCACTGTGTCCATGAAAAGCACCTACATTCTAAAGGGTGATAATGTCCAGAGGGAGCATGGCTGCTCTGGGGTTTGCCTTGCAGTATTGAGGCTTTGTTTGAATTAAAAGATAAGGAGATTCTGCTTGCCTGATGCATAAGAGAAACCATTCAGAGATCACAGTGTCAGCCAATTAAACTCAACTCCACAGCTGGATTCCTAACATTTTGAGGATGCCAGAGCTGGTTTACAATACAGGGTCCCCAGTCCATTGGTGGGAGATAACAGAGCTGCAGAGGTACAGGGCAGCGCAAACAAACACAGCAAGCCCTGACTTACATCAAAGGTCTGTTCTACCAGGTCAGCCCCTTTCCAAAGACCCCCCTCCCTCTGATTTGCTGGTGCGTGTGGGGCTTTGCAATGCTAGCTAAGTAAAGGGGGTGCAAAGCTGGCCTAAACAGAGAAAAAACTTCTGCTGACAGCAGAGATTTAATAACAGTTATTAGACTGCAGGAAAATCAGGTTGGTGAAACCCCAACCCCATTCATGAACCCCCACCCCATTAAGTGAGTTTTGGGTCAGGGCTGCATTCAAGCCCAGCACAGCCGGCCTCACCTTGTCAATGAAGGAAGCAAAGCGGTTGTTGAGGGTCTTGATCTGCTCCTTCTCCTCCTTGCGCACCCGCTGGATGTTGGGGTCGATCTCCAGGTTGAGGGGGGTCAGGAGGCTCTGATTGACGGTGACCTCCTGGATGCCGGCCCCGGGGACGATGGCCCCACCGAACCCCATGCCTCCATAGCCATATCCAGAGCGAACGCTGTAGGAGCTGCTGCCTCCGAGGGAGATCCGCTTGTTGGCAGAGCCCAGATTGTAGAGGCTGGAGCTGCCAAAGCCCCCTGCCTTGCCAAGGCCACTGCCTCCACGGACAGAGGAGACGGAGCTGACCCGTACCTGGCTGACCCCTGGGACGGCCACGGAGCGAGAGCTGAAGCTGATGGAGCGGGACATGGCTGCTGCGGGTCTGGCGGAATCCCCTGTCCTTAAACCTGAGGGTAGCTGTGCTGGGAGACCAGGGCAGGGAGCAAGTGAGCTCTCCTGCCTCGCTTCCCCTTTTATCCGTTAGGAGAGCTGGGCTTGGCTCGAGGGCAAAAGAGGGATCGTTTTACTGCCTGCAGATCTGGGTGTGCCTGGCAGCCCTCCCACCCTCCGTCAACCTGCTGAACCCGAAGGGAAGGGCCGGGGAAGGGGGACAGGACACACCTGGCGCCCGGTGCTGCGCTCAAAGCTTTTGTTCCGCAGCTCCCCATGTCCCTGCCACCAGCACAGCTGAGGGATGTGAAGCACTGGGTTCCTCTGAGCAGAGCAGAGGCGCAGCAGGACAGGGCTGGTCCCATTTCCTCGAAGCTTCTGTTCCTCCCTGCTTGTATGAGGGGATGCTGAAATGAGAAGAGGGGGGATATGCATTGATTTCGAACACACTGCATTGCAGGCAGCCCCCTGTGCAGCAGCAGAGAGGTGATAAGGGGCCTCAACTCAGTTTCAGGTACAGCCAAGTTTGATAAGAGGCAAAGCCAGCTCATGCCATACACTGCCCAGCCAGCCTGATCTGTGCAGAAGAACATGAGATGCCAGAGCTGCCCCTGGACACAGCATTTTTGCCATCTTTCCCGTTAACTCTGAAACAAAGGTGTTTTTTGGTGGGTTGCACCTTGCAGGTTTAAATACTCAACATGTCAGTGCAGACTGAAAAGGAATCATAGAATCGTTTGGAAGGGATCCTTAAAGGCCATCTATTCCAACTCCCCTGCAATGAACAGGGAACCATCAGGCTGCTCAGAGCCTGGTCCGGCCTGACTGGAGGAAACAGGACAGATTCCTGCTTAAACTCCAGGGCTCCCACACAGAAGTGGCAGAGACACAAGAAATGGTTTTACAGGCTTTCTGCATTTTTTAATCGCCTTAAAGGGATACACATCTTTACTGCCAGGTCATAAATCCTCCAGTCGGGCCAGAATGTGTCACCCTCAGATCTTCCCCTCATCCGGGTGCTGAGATAGCGCTGGCTCCATTTCTGGCCACAGCCTTCTCCAAGTATGCGCTTCCTTCTTCATGGGGAGAATGCAAGCTGGCTGCATATCCCAGCTACCAAAAGGAAATTCTCTTTTCAAAATGAGAAATGGAGCCTGACAGAGACAGATGAGGTGAGATCACTCCCTGCGCCACGAGAGCTGCTTCAGCTTTCAGCAGCAAAAAATAAGATTCACTGAGTGCAAAGCAAACTTCTACGTTCCACACACCAGCTCTGCCTTGACCTGATGGCTGATGCAGACAGGATAGGGTTTGTTGCATCTGTATGCAGCCACCTGCAAGGCAGAAGTCTCCAGCTGTGTTATGTGGCTTCAGGTCCTTGCAAGCACACAGAGAGGCTGCTTTCCTGCAACTCCTCTGGGTTGTTGTAAAAGGAAGGGAATTGGAGCTCAAAGTGCCGCTTAAGAGCCCTGCTTTGGCAGGAATAACCTGCAACAAAGCAAGCTCTAATTGTGCATTTTATCAGGTTGCTTTCCAGCCTCAGCTGTCCTGCATCAGCAGATGGGATTCTTGCACAAGGCAGCATGCAAACCAGAAAGCAATCCAGACAGGCAAAATACAACTCCTCTGCCAGATAAACTGTCATAAAGGCAAACTTGTTCCCAGCAACCTCCGAGGAAACAACTGGTAGGCAACCAGAGAGCTGAACTTCACCCTGCTTTGTACTATTGAGGGCCAGACCCACAAAAAGCCATTTTTCTAATTGTAATTAATTACCACCATGCAACACAACTGATTGTAGGTGAAGATGAGTCTGTTGAGGTGGCCTTCCCAAGTTTCCACACACTGTTCTGTATCGTTTCCAACCCATGCAACGACCCCCATGGGATTGGGGTCTGGTGATACAGAAGACACCGTATGGAGTGGTTAAGCACCCTTTAGGGAACTGAGTGCTTGGACACTGTGACCATTCTGCTCAGGGTCACAACTTGCCAACCCTTCCCACTCCAACCAACTCACTCTTATGTACCGACGCTCACAGAACCAACAAGAGTCACAGGTGATAAATCCCTCCACAAATCCTACATCAAATACACCGAGTTTTCAATTCCAGCCCTGAAAGCACAGGAGAACCCCATCAAATATGGCCACATCCTGACGGAAGAGGAAGAAATCTTTGCAGATGAGCAAAACCACTTTAAGAACGTGGGTCCGTTGTTTCCTCGCGCTCAGTTGGTATCCGTGGGCTATCTCTTGCTGTGTGTTTAGACTGCAGTGTTTGCTTTGAAAGCTTTCTGGAGCTGGGAGTGCCCTTAGGTTTTGTGTTTGCACAGCACAGTCCCAGTTTGCGATTACTGCTCCAAAGTGCTTCAGCAGTGAGTCATTTATAAGCGAGCTTGCATCCTGACGACAAGCAGTGTTTTGGTGGTCTGATAAGTGGGGGTAATCATGCAAGAGCACAACACAGCACTCATGGGACCATCAGAGAATGACACTGTCAGGCTGTTATTCGTTATATCAATGCCAATGCTGGTGCTTGCAGCCATAGAGCTGCCTTGCTGGTGGTGATATATCCATGCTGCAAACACTGCTCATTCTCCTCCCAAAATCTGGCTCCTAGAGGAGCTCCTGCAATAAACATTTGCAGCTCCTCAGCTATTGCTATGAATACTGAGAGACCTCCAAAGGAAACCTGTGCAGCACCTGTGGTTTGGGGGCAGTAAGAGAACATCTACAGAGCGATGTCTGAACACACAGACACAAGCCACGTCAAGACAAAGTGGTTAATTCACATGAAGGATGATTCAGTTGTACTTCCAGTGTCACTGGGGCAATAAAGCTCAAAGCAATGACACAGCTCAGCAGCACAGAATCTCAATGACAGGAAAGCAGCTTTTCCAGAAGGCTGCTGGTTCAAAGGATTCAGTGTTCCAGAGGTTGGTACCTCGGTACAGCTCAGCACTCTCCTGCTGTAAATCAGGGCCCCACGCCTACCTGGAGGCTGCTTAATTCATGTCTTTAATATTCTGCCACTGCCCATTTCTGAAGAATTGAAGCGGTTCCCTTGAGCCTCGCACGATCTTCCTGTTAACGTTAACTCACACTCATTTGCTCTTATGTTGATAAACTGAACCCTCACACCTCTCAGAATCCAGAGGCTTTTTTGGAAACCTCGAATTCCTGCTGTGGCCTCTCTGTTCCAATTCTCATGGTGAGGTGCAGAGGCCACATGCTCATGCAATTTGCACTACGAACTCCTGCAGTTTTACACATGGAAATTTTGCTCACCACTCTTACAGCCAGTGGCTCTAACAGCTTTATGTCTCCACAGCACTGGAAGCTGCTACAATGAGGCTCACCTTTGCTACACTGCATCTCCCAGCTACACCTCTCCTTCTTGAAACAAAGCTGAGCAGACTTAGTGTTGACAGGGTCATCTTAAGACCAGCAGGAACGGAATGATCACCTGCTTGCCCAGCGTGACAGCCAGCTGCCACAGAGCATAGCTGACATCACATTAACAGCACAGCTTCCAAAAGCTGTTGCCTTCAGTGCAGGAGCTGCACTTCCCCATTCCTCCTTTTATCTGCTCTTTAACATCTTTATTAATGACATCGATGAGGGAATTGAGTGCACCCTCAGCAAGTTTGCTGACGACACCAAGCTGAGTGGTGCGGTTGATACGGTGGAAGGAAGGGATGCCATTCAGAGGGACCTCGACAGGCTGGAGGGCTGGGCTCGGGTGAACCTGATGAGGTTCAACACGGCAAAGTGCAAGGTTTTGCATTTGGGCCGGAAGAACCCCAGGCACCTGTACAGGCTGGGAGGAGCGGTCCTTGAGAGCAGCTCGGCAGAGAAGGACCTGGGGGTCCTGATGGACGAGAGACTGAATATGAGCCAGCAGTGCGCTCTGGCAGCTCGAAAGGCAAATGGGATCCTGGGCTCCATCAGGAGAGGGGTGGCCAGCAGGGACAGGGAGGTGATCGTCCCTCTCTACTCGGCTCTTGTGAGGCCCCATCTGGACTACTGTGTCCAGGTGTGGAGCCCTCAGTACAAGAAAGACATTGAGATTTTGGAGAGGGTCCAGAGGAGGGCGACTAAGATGATCAGGGGGCTGGAGCACCTCCCCTATCAGGACAGGCTGAGGGAGTTGGGCTTGTTCAGCCTGGAGAAGAGAAGGCTGCGGGGTGACCTCATTGCAGCCTATCAATACCTGAAGGGAACCTACACCCAGGAGGGGAGTAAACTCTTCAAAAGGGCTGATAACAGCAGGACTAGGGGAAATGGTTTTAAGTTGAAGGAGGGAAGATTTAGGTTGGATGTTAGGGGGAAGTTCTTTACATGGAGAGTGGTTAGGCCCTGGAACGGGCTGCCCAGGGAGGTTGTGGATGCCCCGTCCTTGGACGTGTTTAAGGCCAGGTTGGACGGGGTCCTGGGCAACCTGATCTGAATGTGTATGTTTGGTGGCCCTGCTAGGCAGGGGGGTTGGAACTACATGATCCTTGGGGTCCCTTCCAACCCGGGTGATTCTGTGATTCTGTGATTCTGTGATCTGAAACACAGTGGCTCAAAGCCAGAAGCTTTTAGATCACAGAATGATGGGATGCTTGTGTTGGAAGAGTCCATAAAGATCAGAGAACCACAGGATAGTTGGGATGGAAGGGTCCCTCGAGAACAGAGCGCCAGAGGATGGTTGGGTTGGAAGGGTCCTCCAAGATCAAAGGAGCACAGAATCACAGCATGGTTGGGACAAGAGGGATGTCAAAGATCCTCCAGCTCCACCTCGTGCCCTGGGCTGGTCCCACCCCTCCATCAGCTACCCCGGGTCTCTCCCATGGCCTTGAGCAGCCCAAGGGCTGGGTCACCCCCAGCTCTCAGCCTGTCCCCACAGCAGAGGCACTGTAGCCTCTAAGCATCCCTCATGTCCTCCTCTGGCCCCACTCCAACAGCTCTATCTTTCCCATGCTGGAGTCTCAGCATGATAACAGCACAAACCCACCCACTGCCATCTCCAGGATCACCTCTGACCACCATAAACAGCTGCTGCCCCTGCAGTGCTTCCCCCCAGATATTTCCCATCCACTCAGCACAGTGACACAGCTCCACACGGTGCAGCCCTGTGTACCTCCTGCCCCAATTGCACCTGGAGCATTGCAGCTGCTGCCAAGGGAGCTGCGTTGCCATGAGCTCCAGGACAAACAAGCAAACCCAGCCCATGGGATCCGTCCTGGGGACACAGTGCAGTGCAGCTCCGGCTCCCCACGCCTGACGCACGATGCAAGCATTTGAGCTATGGACTTTCTTCTCTCTCCAGCCTCCTTAACATGCACTTAAAGCTGTTTTTTTCCCCTCTCCCCCAAATTACAAGATCTTATGATTACAAGAAATCATGAAGGAATAAGTATAAATATAGCTATAATTATGTATAATCATAATTACACGGATAATTTTTTTACATGAAAGTTGAGAGCTGCTCCCGCAGCTGAAGCCTGAAGGAAAACAAACAAACAAAACCACTGCAGCTCTCCATCCTGGCAGTGCCAGGCTCAGCTTTTCTGGAGATGGCACACCTCAGGAGAGAATGGAAAACCCACATTTTGACCCCAGAAAATCACATGTGAGCTACGAGCCCGGCCCATTGCATCTCTGGGTCTGTTCCATTTCCCGGTGGTAGAGCTGAGCTGAGCTCTGTGCATAAGCCCACAGGACAGAGGGGGGCTGGGGCAGATCAGAGTCATCTATCTCAGCCAGTAACACACGCTGGGCAGCACACAAACCCAGGGCAATTACAGCCATCCTCCCAGCCATACTCCTACAGCCATCAGCGCTTAGCCCTTCCCAAATTGCATCTTGCCCAGCACATTGATCTGCTGCTTATGACCTCTCTCCCCACTGCTGGTCCATTCCTTGGGTCAACCCATTCCTGCCACCACAGCCTGTGGCAATGAGATTGCTCGCAGTGTGAGATCTCCCTGTCTTCCTCTTTTAATTGACTCAATTGCAAAGCAAAGCACGCCATTCACAGCAGGCAACGCAGCGCAATGGCACTCTGCATTACTACGGGAATTGTGGGCCTGATTCATGTCTAGGTTAAAGGATAATGCCATCGTAACTGAAGCCAAGTGAATGGAGCAGGGATGGAGAGGAATGATTGTGCACAGTCATCAAGAAGAAATGCCCTTATCAAAATTGTGCTTCAGACACAGCTTGGGCAGAGCCAGTGGCACAACGCCAGCTGACACCAGCTTCCACCTCCGGGTTCAGGAGAGATTAAGGACTCCCAAAGCACCGAGCGCCCAACATGACAGCCATCCCCATGCACCCTTGTTTGTACAGCCCTTGGCACAACGTAATTAAGAACAACGACTGGGTGTCTTAATAGCTGCCGCAAGACAAACAACCATCTGCACCCCTGTGGCTGCACGGAACAAAGCGGCTCGGCAGCCTCTGGCCCCAGTTATGAATTCCGAAACCTTTTGCAAAATCAAAGCTGTCCAAACAGACCTGTTGCCTAACAAACTCTCCTAAGGAAGAAAAATAATGAAGAGCAACACAAATCTGCGTGCAGTATTTTCCAGATAAGCCATCCTGCAGGCAGGAAGTCCGTGGGAGAGGCAGAGCTGCACCACCTCCCTCTGTTCCCTAAGCACATCGCGTATCACATCAGCACCTGCTTAAATCTTCGGGACATAGGACTGCAAAAACCCCATCAGATCTGGAGCCAACTGTGCTGCTGCAGTGGGCAGTTTGCAGCAGTTGGGTTTCCGGAGGGAGCTGCTCCTGGAGGAGCTCTGGGGACATCTCCCACATCGAGCTGCAGCACTGCGCATAGCAGGAGCTTTCAGCCCAATTTTTGGAACATCAGAGCAGTTTTGTGAAAGGCAGGCAGAGAAGCAGTCGGCAAAGGTGGGGAGGGGGTTGGGTGAAAGGGAGGGGTAGGATCTCCCCATGGATGAGTCACAGCTGAAAGACAAAGGTAAATAACATTCAAATGATTAATTGGTTATGAGTGTTTTATTACGGCTGTAATCGCAGAGATGAGACGATAACCTTTGCCTACAGAGGGGCCAGTTCAGCTCTCAGAGGGATGTAAGTGCTTTTTCCTAGTATTGCACACACAGAAATTCCTAGGATTTAGGCTCAGTGCTTTCCACCTGCCATGCTGGGGAGGCATTTTATATATTTATCCTGCTGTTTATCCCCCAGACAGCAAAACCCCTGCATAATGACACTCCAGCCTCCACTTTTAACCCACAACTCCCAAGTGGCAGCTTCCCAATGAACTCCAAAAGGAAGGTGCACCCCTTCTCCCTCCCTTCCTCTGGTTCTTTTGCAGCTGGTGGCCGGGCCTCATGTTTTCCAGCGAGAGCAAAGTGCAGGACTAGCAGCCTTGGACCCAACAGAGCCCAGCCCTGGTGCTGATGGCAGCAGAGGGTGGGGCAGGGCGTTGCGCAGCGCCATGATCGATGCATTCGGCGGTGACAATAGTAATTAGGATCAGAATTAACTCCCCATGCCCACGCTGTCTCACACGAGGTCTGTAGGACGGGAGGGAAGATCAGGACCAGCAGCGCTGTACAGATCCAGAGCTGCTGCTCAGAATCAGCTCCTCCAGACCCAAACCCACTTGGCCTCCTCCCTACACACCCTGGCAAACCCCAAACCAGCCTCAACCATCAGCACATGATTGCCACGAGAGAGGAGAGCAGCTGAGCAGAAATGGGGCAAAAGGAAGAAGTATTCTGCGTGTGCTAGGAGTGAGATTGCTCCCCGTGATGCTGAAGATGCGTTGCTCCTGCAGACACATGGGCTGCACGGTCCCTCAGCTGCAGCAAAGGGGTTGAGCAGAATTTCAGCCATTATAAAGACACCTTAGGGGCCGTGCAAGGCAGAGCCAGGCTCCCAGCTTCCTGCGTTCACCAGGCATGAATCAGCCGGGTAGAATTTAACCTCAGGAATTAAACTCAGGGTGAATCAGATCGGGTACCAGGTTTCGCCAGGATTACAGGCTTCCTGCTGGGCTTACCACCAGCCCAGTCCTGACAAATGCAAACACGTGCAGACACACGGGGCTGCTGCACGTGCATCCTAAAGAATGTGTCCTCCTGAAGATGAGGCCGTGCTCACTTGGGTCTGTGCAGCACGCATGAGGATAGCGGGCGGCCCCTGACAGCATGCTGAAGTGCTAAGAGGAAAGCCCAAGGGGTAACCCAGCACCAAAGCCATGCCTGCAGCAACTGCCCCTTGCAGCAATGCAGCACTGAGCTGCAGCTGAGCATGCTGTGCTGTGCAGCTCTCGTGCAGTGCAGGGTTGCATCATGCAAGGAGTGTGCAGCAGGACAAAGCGCCTCGAGGAAAGTTGCAGTGAGGCTGAGCACCTGCTGTGCATTGCTTCCAGAAAGGTGTTGGTGGCATGAGGTGGGAAGTGAGAGACTGAGTTTGGCTGGTAAAAAGCAAAAAGGGGCCTTTTTCCTGAGGGATTGGGCCCGGGGCCTCTGCCAAAGCACAAAGCAGCTGCAAGTGAGGGGGCAAAGAGGCACTGGGAAGGGAATATAAGCAACTCCCACTGTGATCTTTTGGGGACCTGACAGCTGAGTGGCCCCTCACTGTGCTAACAGCCATGACACCATCCTCTTCTTCTGCCATGCTCTGATCCCAGCTTGAGGCTCCCACCTGAGAACACAAGGAGCAAGAGCCACAGCCCTTGCATAGAGACAAGGCCCCAAAGCCATCCTGCCTCAGTGCCATCGGGTTATTTTGGCTTGCTTTGAATTTCTGAGCTCACTTCTGCAATGCTGATTTTAAGGGAGAAGCTGCAGCAGGCTGAGATTGTTCTGATCACAGCCACTGATCCCCATTTTGGGGCAAAACAGCAGATTTCTGCAATTCCCAATGCAGATGCCCACCTACCAGCTATTACCCTGATGCCTTAGGTGCCTTCTGTCTCCCAATAAAGACCTCTGTGTATTTTAGCCTCAGAACCTAAATGCTGCAAAACAGGTACAGGGCCTCATAAATATCCTCACAACCTCATTACCTGCTGAAGGCTCGCAGTACCAACCGAAACACAATACATCATCATTCATGCTGCGAACCATGTGAGAATGACACACAATGCAAAAACAAAATGCCTAATTAAAAGTGACACAAGAGCACAGAGCCAGATCGTAATCAGAATGGTGGATGCTGGGTGCTGCTTAAAAGGAACAAACTCACTTGCCCAAGTGTGGATTGAGAAACACTAAGCAGTAAATCCTTGCACTGTGTGTCTCATTCACATTCTTTTTACAAGCAGGGACAAAGAAAAGAGAAACCATTTGGCAAATAACAGGACGGGGTAACATAGAGCCAGGCAACCTTCTGGCTCCCAGCGCAGCTTATGAGTGGGCTGAAAGACACTGGGACAAGGCTGGGTGCACAGCCAAGGAGACAAGCAGGTTCACAGGCTTCACCTGATAGCAAAAGCAGCGGTTTCTAAGATTAAACCAAACCCCTTTATGCTGGAGATGATAGGATGCAGCTGCTTGGGGGAAAGCCCCGGGCACAGACACTATCATCCAACCGCTGTGGGAAGGGAAGAGGCTGCAGCACTGGAGCAGAAATGAATGATGTCACCACCTCTTAATTAGTCCTATTTTTTTTTTTTTTTTTTTTCTCAATACCTGAAATTTCCTGGAAGCTACGTGAGCAGCAGATGGGCTGGAAACCTTCCTGAGCGCAAAGCAAACTGGGGCACGTCCCATCCTGCCTTCCAAACCCTTCTGTAAATTCTTTGCAGGTGACGTCTCTTCTGGGGGAAGCGATTTAGATGGCATCAAGAGCTTCTGCTCCTGCAATGAAGTCAGAAATCAGAGAGGAGATGAAAGGAGCAGCGGGCTGGAAGGAAGAAGGGGACATGGACAGCTCTGGGCAGGCACAGAAAGGAGTGAAAAGAGATGGTGAGAATGGAAATGTAACACTGGACAGGTGGATAGAGGGGGAAGGAAAGGAGCTGGGTAAGGCTGAAGAGTAGCCCCAGCCACTACCAAGCCCCATTATGGGGTGTAATTCTCTCCCCAGCCTCAGTGCATCATCCCAATGTGTGTGACACAGACGCAGCACTTCTCCTCAGTTTCATCTCCCAGGGAGATCAAAAACCCCCACCACCAAACCAGCTTCACTGTTGGCCTGCAGTGCCACATCCAGAGCCTCCTGCAGCCCAACATCTACCTCCAGAGCCTGCTGCAGCCCCACATTTAACCTGAGAGCCTGCTGCAGCCCCACATCTACCTTGAGAGTCTGTTGCAGCCTCCAAGCAGCTCAGATGGGACCCAGCAGCCAAATGTAACACAGGCAATTAGGGTCTCTCTTCTTTTTCTTCATTTGCTTTTTTTTTTTTCTCTATCTTGGTGGACCAACCCCAGCTCTGCAACCAGGAACTGCAGCTCCTCTGCCCCATGGCCGCAGTATCAGCCATTCCCCTGCAATGTGTCACTGGGCTGAACACACACAGCTCCCACTGCAGACGCTCCTCGCGTGCCTGGCGTGGCCCAAATGCGTCCTGCTGACCCACTCATTACCTCCTCAGCCCCAAAGCCCTGTCCCTGCCTTGCTTAACCCTAATCACTCTGATTCCTCAAGGCAAGCGCTGATTCGCTGCTTAATCTTCATACGTTAGCCATGCTTAATGAACAGCAATTACTTAGGGAGCTTTGATAAAAGAATTATTCTTCCGTGCATATACTTATTGAGCCAGTAACCCTACAAGGTGCTTTTCCAAGCAGCTGGGATAAATCTCCATGCACCAAGGGAACTCCAGGTTTGTCTGCACAGAGGTTTAAGCATCCCCAAGCGACTCTTCTGTGGTTTAAGTCACCCCATTCCACTCCCAAACCTCAACCTACCAAACAACCACATTGCAAACTCCAGGAATTCATTGCCTTGCTCTAGATGTCCCCACAATGGGAGATCCTCAGACTGCTCGGCATCTTTGAATGGTGACTCCTGCGTGCCAATGGATCAGGAGATGAGTGGGACCAGGAATACCACCATGGTATTGCAGGAGGACACAGCAGTTTGCCTAGAGGTGGCCGAAAATTTCACCACATCCTCCAGAGCTTTCTCCACTCTCCTCTCTTCCACCATTTTTCAGCTTGTTTTGCCATGCAGACAAGAAGGCTGGTGCCTAATCTCAAAGCTAGATTTTGGAGAGCAAGCCCGCTCCAAACTGAACCAAATACCTGGCCAAGGAGGAGCATCAAGAACATCAGCAGGAAGGGGAGAAACAGCCTGACTCAGCACTGCCCCTCCCATAGGGCAGGGAGGACAGCAAGGGGGAGAAACATGCAGCAAGGCTTCGGCTGCCACCATGCAAAGCATATCTCCATTCTCCATCCTTGGAAGGACAACAGAGGGTAGCAGGTTTCTGCATTAAGAGCACCCAAAATACCAAAAAGCAAGCAGCAGCATCTGAGAATCGGGACAGGCTGCTGAGCATTGCCTTCATTAGACTGAAATTAAGGTTCCCTGGGACCCAGCACTGCCTCCCCATAAAGGTGCAAGCTTGGGTCTCCATCTCACCCCACTGCCTAATGGGTGGGACAACAGGAGCTTGGCACCTAGAAAAGAGAGGTTAGAAAGCAAACATTTGCTGCAGAAGGTTATGGCAAACTCTACCCATCCTTCTGGAAGGAGGCAGAGCTTTAATGCTCATCTCAGAATGGAGAGGCCCCATTGCTGCCACTGGAAGATAGCTTTCCACCTCACCTTTTCCAAGCAGTAAAGTCAGCTTTAATCCTAAACCATCTTCCTTCAGCATCCTTCAGCACTTGAGCAACATCTGACAGAGGGGATAAGGGATATAGTACGTAACCCTATGCAGAAAGCAGGACTCAGAGGGCACTAAACAACGTATTACAGTTAAATCTGGTCACAGTGTTTTGTTTGGGTTTCTAACCCTTCCATTCTGCACTGGGTGAAGCCATTTCAGCCAAAGTAGATACACTCTTAGGCTGGATCCGAAGTTACAAATGTCATTTCAAGGAAAAGATAATGGGGGAAAGAAAGAATTGATATGTGGAGTAGAAAGCAGTAGGAACTGATGCTCAGGGAGATGTGGCTGCTGATGCAATGAGCAGCAGTGCTTTCCCTGCAGCAGTCCTTCCCGGGATATTGCAAAACAGAAGCATGCTAGCATCCAGCCCAGCTCCTAGCCGCTATTAGATGGAACCAGCAATGGAACTATCTCCTTCCCTTGGAGTGATCATTCCTAGGAGCCATCACAATGGTGCTCAGTAGCAGATGAAGCAAAGAACCTGCCAGGTGACCCTGTGGCCTGATGTTAATCAGGAACATCGATGTGCCTGCAACCGCAAAGCCACAAGCAGCCTGTGATGAGGCAGATATCTTACCTCAGCTTGCAAGAGCCACGAGCTTTGTCACCTCCCAGCCATAAACATCCTTCTAATCCTTAAAATCCTCAAGATTAAGCTGGGAAGTTTTGACAGGGATCCACCAAGTGAGGGACTCGATATTCAAATGGATCAGCCAAGGAAGCGTCAGACGGACGCGCCGCTGGGCAGAGGACGTTGTCCTTGGCCAAACACCAAAACTGTGCTTGAAGAAAGGTTAAATCCTACTGGAATGGGTCAGCTTCTTTATGAAGTCTTCTACAAGACCGAAACTACACCCCCATCAGACACAGTTCTTGTTGGAGCAAGTCTGCGACAGACCCAAGCTTTCTCCCACTTCACTCGGTGGGGAAATTCCCAGCTCACCTTCCAACCAGCCTGTAAAGCAGCAGCTTTCCCACAGAATGGAAATTCCACCTTTCGGCCAGAGAAGACCATCCCCTTTTCTGAAAGCATCACAATGTTAATAAAGCAAAGGAAGCAGAAGTAGGTGTTCTGTCCTCGTTTTTCACACGAGAAACTGCGTTAAAGCTGAAAAACACTTCCAACACTTTCAAGAGAGCAGTGTCCAATGCTGGTTTATTCCTAGGTCCAAACAAGTAGTTCAGGGCGTGCCACCTTGGCAGGCTAGAATTTATTAAAAGAGAGTGGTTTTTGGTGTCTCCAGAGTTTGCTTTTAAAGGGCTTTTGGGACACGCAGGTGTCAGAGGGGCACAGACACTTCTGGGATCCAATTTGGCATCTATTTTGAACGCCTACGTTTCTGTTGGACCAAATAACCTCAACTCACTAAGGGGTCCCAAAAGCAGACCCACCGTATCCAAACACTCAGAGCATCAGGAGTTTCTCTGTGGTCAACCACCAACACCTCTAACCCAACGAGCTCACAAAGCATTCTCCAAACACCCACCCTTAGCAAACTCAGAGCCTTCCTTTATGATTTCCTTAGCTCTTTCATTCTATTAGCAAAAAAAAAAAAGCCACAATTCCTTTGGCTGGAAACCCAAGAGGGCTGAGCCCAGACTCCATGACCCAGGTGCATGCTTGCAGCCCTACTCAGCGCTGCGCTCCCTGCCTGCTGCAGCCCAGCTCCTTTGCTTGCTTTCTTCACCATTTAAGGATGAGGAAAGCAGCTGCTCAGGGCCCAGCGAATTACCTGGGAGTGATTTGTTTTTGCTGTGAATGCCTATGCCTTCACCACACAAACAAGCTCCTGAAGAAAGGAGGGTACAGAGAGAGGGAAGAAGAAAAAAAAAAAAAAAAAAGAAGCCAACAGGTTGATCTGGATTACATCAACGGTTACACCCTCCTCCGTTTAATGAACATAGGAGAACAGGTGCTTGTAATTTATTAGCCAACCCACGAGCTGAGGAGACAGGAATTAGCTGCCCAAGCTGCTCAGCGTGCCACTGCTCTCCTTCCCTTTGAGGCAGTAACAGCAAGAAAACTTCACCTCTTTTTTTTTTTTTTTTTCTTTTTTCTTTCTCTACTTCCTTTCTCCTCCCCTTCAGCTGCAGAGCCACGAGCTGAGCATGACTAACCCCTGCAAAGCCTTCAGCAGTGGCTCCCTCTGCTCCTGGGAGGCATCAGGGGGAATGAGCCAAGGCAGAGCAGGCAGCATGTCCCCGGAGAGCCTGGGCCGCTGCAGTCCCAGCAGTGTGAGCAGCCCCAGCTGTGGGGCCCTTCATGGAGATGGTGGGTACCAGAGTTCCTCTTACCTCTCCATTGATGGCAGGCTCCTGCCTCCCGTGCATCTTGACATCGACACCGACTTTCATGCTGTGCGAGAGCAGGAGAAGGAGGACATCAAGCTGCTCAACAACCAGTTTGTGACCCTGATTGAGAAGGTAAGGGGAGCTGCTGTGGGGATGGGGATGCTGGTGGTGGTGGTGGTGGGGAAGTGGATGCAGACACTGCCATGAGGCTCATGAAGGCCTCCAGTGAACCACTGCCAGGCTCCGAATGTGAGACTAATTACCCAATTAGATATTTCTTCAGTGCTATCTCTTAGCACAAGGGCTACCATAACCTCTAGGTGAAGCTGGGCCACGGCTGTGGTCAGCAGCTCATGCCTCTCCTGTGCTGTGTTGGTCAGCACAGCAGGGACAGAGACCTTCCTGCCTGGGCAGCAGGGACATGGATGGAGCAGGCCTTGGTGTGCAATGGACTTATGGCCATGGGCAGTAATGCTGACTACAGTGGCTGCTCAAATTCCTCCCTGGCTGCAGAGAGACAGCTGGAAATTCATCTTTGTAGCTCCGTGGTGGGCAAGGGATACCCCCCACCCACCTCCCTCCTCTGCGGTTTGCACTACGAGGGGTTGCACGCTCAGCCAAGAAAGTGTCGCTTTCATCTCTTAAAAGAGCCATGAGAAGGCAGAAGATTTTTCTCAAAGGAAAACAACTCATCCAGCAAAGGCAGGTTTCTGCAAAGCCCTGGTGCTCTGTAAACAGATGGTAATCTCCTAGGATTGCTTCACTGCAGTCTACAATACCGGCACTCAATGCCAAGCTACTACAGCTTGGGATTTTATTTTATTTTTTTTCAGTACTATTATCTTTAAGTCAATCTCTAAAAGGACCTGACCTCATGCTGGAAAGGAGGGAGTGGGGATCCACCTCTCCCAGTATCCATCCCAACGAAGAGCTGTGCACCCACCACATCTCCACGTGCCAACAGTGTACAGCAGTGCCAGGGGCTGACCCCGCACGGAGGAACATAGCAGCCTTTGCAGCTCTGCTTTCCTAAGCGCTGATCTTGGCCTGGATTTGGAGAACAAGTGGTTTGGAAATCACCTGGAGAGTGATGTGTTGCATGTGCTACAGCCCTGGTCCTTCAACCACCCAGAACACGAGGCTGAGGGTTGTGTGTGTGTGTGTACTGAACCCTGATCAGAAACCAGACCTTGGGTGAGAGGATGGGGGCAGGGGAGATGAGAGAAGCCCACACAGTAACAGAATGTACGTGAGCCTGACCACAGGCACCAGCCTGTTCCACACAGATGGAGATGGAAGAAGTGACAGCCTCTAGATTTCCTGATAAACCCAACCTGGTGACCTGCTGATAAGTGTGCATTACAGGGCCTGATGGACAGAAGATACAAATAAGCCTCCTTAGTTAAGTGGCTTTGACTTCAGCACCTGCAGCTTCTGCAGTTAGCTTTGAAGGCTGCAGCTTCAAGTGGTACATAAGTGGGAAATTTCAGCCACCTGCCTCAGGCTTTCATTCCAGAAGAAAGTTAATGACACTTCCTCGTTGCAGAGAATTTGTCTTTTTAATCAGGAATTCAGATGGTCTGAAGCCTGAGCTGCTAATTCCTCGGATAATTGACAACAATAACTGCAGGAGTTTGCTGTTAAGGGTTTCCAGCAGGCTGTTCCAGATCTGCTAGTATTGTCTTTTCATCTGATCCAGGTATGTGCAAGTGGGAGACAGTCAACAGCCAAGTGATGGAACCCCTGCCTGAAGCTCTACCTTCACCCTGAGCAGCTCAGATGCAGAGGTTTCCAAGGTCCAAGCTTTGGTCACTTCTGTATTTGTTCTTCCAGGAAATGAGGCTCGATTTGAGCGATTCTGCTACAAAGCTCACATTTCATGACTTTACAAA
The DNA here is from genome assembly GCF_019238085.1 of Lagopus leucura. Taxonomy (NCBI): domain Eukaryota; kingdom Metazoa; phylum Chordata; class Aves; order Galliformes; family Phasianidae; genus Lagopus; species Lagopus leucura. Next base: position 171,666 of record NW_024962326.1, on the reverse strand, counting down.
GGATTTCTGCTGAAGTGGGATGCCACGCAAGATGACAGGATGAAAGCAGTTCAGCCTGGTGGGTGGGTATGGTTTGGGAAGAGGGTAAAAACTAAAGATTTAGGTAGAGAAAAAAGAGCAACAAACCATCAGGAGCAAAGTCAGGAACCAAGACTTCATCTGAGGGTCAGGGAGAGACTTGGAACAGCAGCCAATGCAAACATTGACTATTCTAGCAGCAAATGGGAAAGCTGCCATAAAATGAGAGGCTGTTCTCTACATCCAACCCCACAGTTTGATCCCAGCCCCACTGACCACAGTCCCGCTGTGCAATCCTGGAGATGCCTCAGATGGAGAGAACAAATGGCCCAATTGGTTACTGGTAGCCCCAGTGGCCACTTCCTCATGCCACTGAGCTGCCTGGCCTCACGCATGCGCGCACACACAGCACGATGCTGCTTTTGTGCCAGGACAAAGCAGCCAGTCACCAAACTCCCAACTTGATGTCTATGGACACGTGTTATGCTGTAAGGAAGGAGTAGGTCTCCAACAGCAAGACTTAGAAGACCTTAACACACACACACACACTCAACTATAAGCATCCGAGCACTGCTGCTTTGCTTGGCTGCCCTCTGCTCAGATGAGAAGCTGGGAATCCCTTCCATATTTGTGCAGTGCTCAGACCTGAGCACTCTGTCTCACCGATTCACTGCTGCTCTCCTGGCCAAAACTGAAGTCCAAGGAGGAGATCGAGGCCTGATAGCCCTTGTACCCCATTTCTCACTATACAGTGTACTGGTGATGCTGCATCTTCTTCATAGCACAGAGGAACTCATATCAGCATTGAATCATCTCCAGGACAGAGTTAAGGCAATTGACAGCTTGGAGCTCGCAGCCAAAATGTGTCGGAGGGAGTTTGGTTTCCCTCACAGAGCAATGAGGAGAGGTGATGATTAAATAATTAATTAACATTAGTCAAGAGCTTTGAACGTGAAAACTGTTGAACGCTCAGTGTGATTCTTCAGAATGGAGAGCATCAGGAAAGAAGAGTGTCAGATTTGGATAGTGGGTGGATGAGAATGCAACGTATCCTCTCTTAGCAGATAGGCACTCTGAGACCTCACACAGAGACTCATTATTTCAGTTATTCTGTAGAGCTCCCACAGTTCTCGTCTACAATGCTTTGCAATACAAACCAAGACTGTGATTCATTGCTCAGGCTTCACCATGGTGCAATCCTACAGATTAGAGGGGAGTGATTTGTGCCACTCTGAGGCAGTAAATCAGAATTCAATTCACCCCAGACACCTGGGCTTGAGCCATAGTGGGTTTTCAGCCTTTATCTCAATATATTTGGAGGCAAAGGGGACCAGTGTAGATCAGCTTTTATTTTTTCAGTGACTTAACATGAGATGCTTCTTCATTTTCACATGAATGTGATCTGTTAAGAAATTAAGCAGCATGAAATGCATAAAACCTTTGTAGCCCCTGTATTCATCCTCTGCTCTGGATCTTCAGGGGATTTTTTGCTCTTACCCGGAGATCTCAGCTAAGCTCAGCAACATTTCATTGCTGCAGAGGTCTCCAGACCAGAGGCATTTTGCTGAGCTGTCAGAATTACTGAGGTCTCTGCAATCTCTTTATCAGGTCCAACGCTTGGAGCAACAGAACAAGATCCTGACGACACGGTGGAACTTCCTGAAGGATCAAGACAATTCCCACTCCGAATCAGACATGAAGGCCATTTACGATCAGTACATGAGCAAAATGAATCAAGAGATGCAGGCACTCAACTATGAGCAGGAAAATCTCGAGTCGGAGTTGACAGAGGTCCTGAGCACCATGGATAACTTCCGAAGCAAGTAGGTGTCCAACGTGGCTCCATGTATGAGGGGGGAAAGTTTGCAAGATGCTGGTTAAGCTGTGGGACAAGGAGCAGTGTGGCACTGATTGAAAGCAGTGACTGCTGTTCCCAGAGAAAAAGAGGACAGCGTGTTTGAGAAGTTGGTTTCCTACCCTCTTCCTAACTAGAGATGAAAGTAACCTATAGAAAGTATGGGGGCATCTGAGGTCAGAGCACAGGAAACAATACTACCAGGAATGATAGCCAATAAAACAAAGAATTAGTTATCCCCCACGCTGTTATCACAAACCAAAGCTTTCTCCCCAGACCCATCTATGGATTTGGGCCCCTTAGCATTAACAAACTGCCTCTCTTTTCCTCCTTCTCCCCCCAGAAATTAAAGCAAAGTTCTGTTTTCACCAAAAGGTTAAATTCTAACCCAACCCTAACCTAAACCTCTGGACAGAACTTATTGAGGCAGATGATAGTTTGAGAGGACTGGCTGCAGAGGGCTTCTTGCTGCTTTTGTCAACAGCTTTGAGATCCTCAGATAACATCTGAGATGCACCACGGCTCATTTAAGAAAACAATGCTTTCCTTATTATCGGTGTTATTTGCATACCACACAGATGAATCCACAATTAGATACTTTCCCTTCCAGTTACACCCATTTGCCTACACAGGATCTCTGGTAACTTTCATGCTGATTTGCAGTGAGGAGGACCCACCTGTGGGCACTGTCAAAACAGAACAACAAAGCTGAGGGCCAACCCCTCTGCTGGCATTGACAGACATCTGAAATAACAGCCCACACCTCTTCCTGATGCATGATGTGATGTGTGAATAATGACAGCACCCTTCTCCAGAGAGCTTAGCCCAAGGATCTCAGTGATCTTTGCAGGCTTTGATTAAACCAGCTGCTCAACACGTCTGCAGATCAGGGGAAAGACTGATACTTCCATAAAGGTATCCAGAAGGACCTTATGGACCGATAGAACAGGGCAGCACTTAAATTTACTCAAGCTGATGGCAGAGCAGGACATGGAATTAGGAGTTTGGTTCCTGACCTTATGCTGAAAGCGCTTATGCTCAGCCTCCTTCTAGAAATGATGCACTAAATTCCTTGTGGTGAGTGCTCCTGCTTTGAGATGCTGGTTTCACTTAAAGACCTGGAATCACTGATGCTTGCTTTGCTGACAGACAGCAACCCTGAACTTTGATCAAAGACCTTATAGGGACTGTACCATTTACTCCCTATCCTAAAAGGCTTTAAGACCTCCATACCTCTGTGGAGCTCCTGCTCCTCCTTGAGCATCCCCAGGAAGCAATGGCTCTGTACTTACAGAGACACTTCTTGGTTTATTCTGTAAGTCAGAAAAACAGGCAGGCTTGTGGAGAGACATCAGATCAGCCAAATCCATCTGCTCTCCCAGTCTGTCCTTCTATTTGTACTCAAATTAACTTACTAATTGCCCACATCTGGCAATTAATATTGTTATTTCTCAACCCGATTTCTTAAGGGCAGAGGTATTTATACAAACAAGCTGTGTATTTCCCCCTAATATTCAATCACAGAATCACAGAATTGTAGGGGTTGGAAGGGACCTCCAGAGATCTTGGACAGTTTAAGCCTAGCTGGACAGAGGAGCAGAAGAGGCAGAGATGCTACGCTGCTAGAAATCCAGAAATCATAACTGCTTTGAGGAACAGGGCCCACATCCCTGCACACAGGGGATAAAAACACAGCATACAAACACGCACAGTATTATCAGGCAGCAGAAATCCAGGTGGATTTCTGCCACAGCAAAAGCCCACCGTGCTGCCTGCAGCCATTGGTGATCCATGGGGAGAGCACTGCTACTTCTGCTGAGCTTCCCAGGGCAATGCTCCAGCCCCATGCTAACCCACACCAGCTCTGTTGAGTCCTGCAAGTCAAGAAGACTGCCTCTGCCCGGTTGTTTTTTTCCGTGGAGTAAATGGGCTGCTTAATCCATGCAAATTTTGGAGGTTTCCAGCTCCTGCAGAGGTTTGTTTTCCCAGGGGAAATATTTTGGGAAAAGCAAAAGGCAGGAATTCCACTACCAATTTTAAATGGGTATCCACTTGTCCTTGCTGTGGCACCTCCATAGAGCACTGTGCACTCAGTGGCCAGGCAAGCAAGCTGCTGCCCAACAGCTCACATGTAAAATCTGCCTGTCAGTATCCTCAGAAAGACTCCAATTTGTCTTTTTTTCCCTCTGTTCAGGGACAGCTTTGCAAAAAACACATAGGAGACTTAGCTAGCTGGGATGCTTCCACTTCTTCCAACCTCCTTTGGTTGCCATTGAGCAGCGCTGCTATCTGTTGTCATGGCTCCAAAGACAGAAGAGGATGGAGAGGGGACAAGGGAGAGGGTTAAAGTCTGACACAGGGTCTCAAATGCTGCTTCTTTAGGAAATCGTGCCAAAACTGAAACATACTCAGGTAGGGGTGACTGCCCAGAGTTTGCTTCAGCTCCCCATGGGCAATTTGCACATGCAAAAATCCATTTGAATGAGAAGGCACAGAGTTTTTGCATGCTGAGCAACTCTGGGATGGGACTGGAGAAATACTGCAGGAAAATACAGAGTTAACAACATTCAGAGGGGCCAGGTCTAAAAGTCAGAGTTTGTGATAATCAGGTTTTCCCCTTGAACGCTGTCAGTCAGCACTCCTCCACCTTCAATCTTTACAGCTGGTTTTCAGCTGCTCCCTACCCCATTTTCTTGCTCTGCAGGAGACACAGTGATGTAGCTTGATGCTGCTGGGCTCAGATCATCCCACCACTGTATCTTTACCCTAAGATAGCCTTGAAGGTACATCCAGAGAGACATGTAGCCTGCCTGAGATTCAGCTCAACTCTGATTTTGTTCCACTGACTCCAGAAGGAGCCCAAGGCGACCAGACGCCCATCTCGAGTGCTGTTAAAGCGACATAGGATGGATTTATACCTTCATGCATGATTGCTTGAGGATTACCTTGAAGGAGATAAATGCTGTGATGTGTTTGTAGAAGGCTCCATCTCCATGTGAGTCACCTCCTGGCTGCCAGGTCCTTCTGGAGCCGTGCGGTGAGCGCGTCGGGCTGGCTTGGCCTGCTCCCCTTTCAGTCAGGAGCGTTGTTTGCTCCACATGGGAGATTATGTCAGCGCCTGGCAATGCGTTGAAGCTGCTTTGGCAGGCTGGGACAGACTGGGATTGGGCTGAGATGCAATGAGGATGAAGGAAGAGTGGCAGGCTGTAATTAAGCTCGGTACATAGTTACTGGCAACACAGCTAACATTCCAGCTACGGAGCAGAAAAACCAGACAGGTAAATCTTGCTAGCTGCCTAGCCTTATAAGAACAGGCAAAGAGAGGGTGAGTTTAACACCATGGGGTACCTAAGGGGAACCTCAGAAGTGCCCAACTGTAGGACCTGTGACAGTCAGACCCTTCTGTGCCCTCACTGTCCCCTCTGTGGAGAAAGCAACAGTTCAAGGGAGATGTTTCTGACATTCCAGATCAGCTCCTGAACAGGATGTATCCCTTTTGCCCTGCGAATCTCCTGGCTGCATTCCCAATGCTTGTTCCTCTCTCCGCCCCTACGCTCAGCCCCTCTTTCTGGTAAGGAAGCAGCAGAGAAGGCTCACTTCTAACTGGAGTGATGCACACCTGACCGCCAAAGAACAGAATCAAGCATAGAATCATAGAGTGGTTTGGGTTGGAAGGGACTCTAAGCCTCCCCCAGCCCCACTCCCTGCCCTGGGCTGCTCCCACCCCTCCATCAACTGCCCAGGGCCCCATCCATGGCACTGAGCCCCTTCAGGGGCACCCCCACTTCTCTGGGCAGCACTGCCACGGCCTTAGCCTCTTTTGAGTAAAGAATTTGCCCCTTATATCCTATCTCATCCTCCCTTCTTTTAGTTTAAAGCTATTCCCACTTTGTCCCATCTCTGTCTGCCCATGGAATGGCTGCCATTCCTGATTTCATTATCATCTCTCTGTTAGGAGATGCCATTTCACCTGATTCCTAAATGTCTCAGCCTTCCCCATACCAATTTGATGACATCTTTAAGTAGCACTCAAAGATTTAATTCCCAGCCTGGAAACACTCTGAGCACATCTGGGTAAGAGGAGCTGGAGGTGTCACAGAAGAGCAGGGAAGCTAGGGCTTCTCTAAGAGAACCACCTCCTCCATTCTCAGCAGAACCAGCATTCCTATAGTGCACCCTGCACCCATCACACAAAATTCCTGGTATCTGCACAGCCAGTCAACCAACCTGCTGGTCACAGATCTAGCCCAAAAGAGACTCTGTGTCCCAAAGGGCTGGTGTATTCCCTGAACTGTCCTCCTGGCTCTGTTGCCAGCCTTCAGGAAACATGCTTGCCCTTGGACCAAGTCTTTGCTGTCCTAGTCCTTATCAAACCTGTTTCTAAACACCTTCAGGGTTGGTTCCTTTGCTGGATATTAGCACTCCACCCTGTCCCATCTGGCTTTTGTTACCTTTTGCTCTGCAGGCAATGTTTTCAATGAAATGCTTTATCACAACCTCTGTTCCTCCATAAATTGTGCTTACATTTAAGATAGGCCATGATGCAGTCTGTTTTCTTGATTTTACACATTCCAAAGCTTCCTCCTTTGAGAAGCTTTTCGGACATTGGAAACTAAATGCTGAGGATATCTGAAAGAGAAAAAAAGAGTTGGGGTGAGAACCTGGGCTTCACAGAGAACAATTCACCATACCTCAATTCACAGTGCCTGCTCTCTCTCTGTGGTGACTGTGAGGTATCCTGAGGTTGCTTAGCCCTCAAATTAAATTTGTGTTAAAGCTACCTGCTCTGTACTCTGGGGTTTTTCAGGCTGAAGGTGCTAATGGTGTTAGCTGGCACGTGGGAGCTTGTTGCCCTCTCTCCTGTCCAGACGTTCACATCTAAGATATCTCGCACCTTCTGAAGGAAATAGGATGAGATGGTAAAAGCAGAAAGCCTATATGCCAATGCTTTTTTGGGGGCCAACGAGACAATCTGAAGCATCTGATCGGCTTGTGCAATTTCTGTCTGCTTTTTTCCCTCCTCTCTTTAGATATGAGGATGAGATTCGCCTCTGCAGCGGCATGGAATACACCTTCATGGAGCTCAAGAAGGTGAGTGACAAGAGGAGCTTTGCATCTGTATGGTCTGTACACCAGCCCTGCAGTCACAGAACAGCCTGAGAGAGGCAGCGTGGTCCAGGATCAGTCAGGAGAGTCCAGAGCTGCCCAGAAGCACGAGAGCCCTCAAACCACAGAGGTTTTGTAGGGCAGTAAGGCCTTGAGGAAGACAGCAGCGCGGTAAACAAGGTCACCATTTCAACAGGGAGAGTATAAGGGAATCCGGGCCACTTGTGGTTACAGAAAAGCCCCATGGCTCATGGCAGGAGCACAGGGGTCAGGCAGAGCCACACTGCACCTCAGAACCCTGCAAGGCAATCCTCTCCTTCTCCTTTGTGCACTCTCTCTGAATGACAGCACGGGTTGGGAAAGGCTGGAAATTGATAAATGTGTTTGCTTTTGTTTCCACAAAACATTGCACAGCCACACCCTGCACAAACATCCCGTCCCAGGAGGAGCTGCATTTGAATATCAGCTCAAATGGAAGGCTTTGTGCACGGTCGTTATATTAAAAAAAATAATAATAATCCAAGGTGTAGGAATGCAGGATATTATTAGGCAGAGGAAATGTTCTCCACAAATGATCATTATGGCTAATTGCATGTTTTCCCTGACGCAGCCATCAGCCAGTAGGGGCAGTTCTGGTGACTTCTGTGGACAGCATCAGTTTTCAATAACCCTTGCTTTCTGTGGTGAACAAAAGATGAGTGGGTATGGACCAGCCCTGCCTGTTTCCTTCTCCACCCTTCCATTGCAGACTTGCACCTAAGCTCTCACCTAAGGGGAAAAAGAAGAAAGAAAAAAAGAAGAAAAAGCAAAAACAACCAGTGAAACAAAGAGTGCAGAGCTGAAATCACACAGGAGCTTCTGTGCTCGTAGAGCAGCTCCATGTGTGCCAGGCACAACACAGCAAGCAGAACGTTGCTGAAGATCATAGAATCATAGAATCACTAAGGTTGGAAAAGACCTAAAAGATCACCCAGTCCAACCGTTCACCTATTCCCAATAGCTCCTACTAAACCATGTCCCTCAACACAACATCCAGTCTTTCCTTGAACACCCCCAGGCTCGGTGACTCCACCACCTCCCTGGGCATCCATTCCAGTGCCTGACCACCCTTTCTGAAAAGTAATACTTCCTCATGTCCAGCCTGAATCTCCCCTGCCGTAGCTTGAAACCATTCCCCCTGGTCCTATCACTAATGACACGAGAGCAGAGGCCGACCCCCAGCTCACTACAACCTCCCTTCAGGAAGTTATAGAGAGCAATAAGGTCTCCCCTGAGCCTCCTCTTCTCCAGGCTGAACATTCCCAGCTCCTTCAGCCTCTCCTCATCAGCCCTGTGTTCCAGACCCCTCACCAGCTTTGTTGCCCTTCTTTGAACACGTTCCAGGGCCTCAATATCTTTCTTGCAGTGAGGGGCCCAAAACTGGACACAGTACTCGAGGTGCGGCCTCACGAGTGCTGAATATAGGGGAACAATCACCTCTCTGCTCCTGCTTGCAACACTGTTTCTGATGCAAGCCAGGATGCCATTGGCCTTCTTGGCCACCTGGGCACACTGTCGGCTCATGTTCAGCCGAGCATCAATCAATACCCCCAGGTCCATTTCCTCTACGCAGTCCTCCAGCCACACCGCCCCAAGCCTGATGATGCCCCAAACCAAGATGATGGGGCAGCAGCAAGGACTTCTCCAGTTATTCATTCATACACTCAAGCTGTTTGTTAATACATCTTTTGCAGGATTTAGATGCCAGTACCTTGCATAGAACGGAGCTGGAGGTGAAACTCAGCGGGCTCCAAGAGCTGATGGACCTGAAGAAAACCATCTATGAGCAGGTAGGAATGCAGCTGGGAGGCTGGCCTTGGCACACAGGCAAGGCCAAACAAAAAAAAAAAAAGGGCTTTTTTTCTTGCAGATAGCTCCAATACAGAGAGGGCTTTGTTCCCAATTTGCACCAAACTGAGATTACTTCACCAAGGGCAGGAAGGATACTGCATCTAAATAAGCCCAAAGGGTGCAGCATGCCTGCATCTCCTCAAACACAGCGATGTGATTTCAGCCACTTACTCAGAGCCTGTAAAATGCTACCAAGCAGGCTTGGCAGTGTTTGGGGAATACTAATGGTTTGTCAGAATTCTACCAATACAAACAATTAGAATGCTTGGCAGAGGAGTGCTACTGCCTTTTGTGGGGAAACTGAGGCAGGGAGAAGCAGAATGACCTGCCCACTAACAGAACTGTGCTAGAACACCTCCAAGCACGAGGCCTGGATTTCTCTAAAATGATCACTCCTGGTGCAAAGCAGTTTTCAGGAGCAGTGGGATATCAGATCCTACACACAATACCAGGATGCTTCCATCTTCCAGGTCTGATTTCTTCTAGGTCCAATATTGCTGTTCTTAGCAGCAGCCTGCACTATCTCTAAACACATCCTCCATGGAAAGAAATCACCTCCCACCTCTCCCTCCCTCCCCTCCAAAGCTGATTTTCGCATCAGTCATTTCCTCACCTGCATCAATTGCTTTGACTGCCATCAATGCATGGGCACGCATATCCAGCAGAAGGGCGAATGCAGGGGGAAGTGTGGGACAGATTTGCACACAGCATGTCAGTATGAATCAGAAAAGCACCCCAGCTTCAGTCCTCTTTATCTTTTTTCCCCTTTTCTTTTTAGCAACACACGTGAGTTTTCTCATATAGCTACTGCCATGCTCAAGCATTAACAAGGAAGCACAAGGATTTAATAACAGCTAGGAAAAATACTGATAATCCAATTCTCTGTAAAATCAGTGGGGTACCTTTTCCTCACGAATCACCACATCAGGGTGCTCTTTGTCTCCCAGTCAGGGGAAGGGAAGGCAAACAAGGCATACAGGTGTTTATCTAAGAGATTAGAGGCAGCTGTACAAAAGGGAAGAACAAAAAACACTGAGATGAAAGCAAAGATGGGGAGAGGTGTATGCTGCTCCCATTCACACTGGTGCAAATCAGAAGAAACTGCAGTGAAACTGATAGGGGTGAACCTTTGCTGGAGCAGTCTGGGGCTGGGGGAGCTGCCAAGTGAACGTGTACAGTACCTGCTTGGTGCAAGGCATCAGGTCCTGTCTTGTCAGGATACAAACTACCCAGCAGTGCAGTTTACGGGCATAGATGAAGGGTCTTTTTTAGGTTCACTGCATTCATCACTGTCTGACTCCTTTTGTGACCGAGTCAGCTATCAAGAGTAAATACTCGAGTCAGTGATAGCACAGCTTGTGCATGCCTGTTTGTCACCCCCCAGGGCTGGTTTGAGTTTCTCCAGCATACAGAAGCAGCTCTGCCCACTATGGATGTGTTCAGAGAAGGGTCTTCATTCTCCCTTATCTTCCTAGACACAAAGCAGATTGTAACAACAGAAGTGGCAGTCCCTGCCTCCGTAGATACTGAAGCAGAGCTGAGTAAAGGCATCTTTCTGGAAGCACTAGGAGCAGAACCACTAACAACACCCTATTTCTTGCCCTGCACAGATATGCTCACCATCTGAACAGCAATAGATACTGAAGCATCACCTGCAATTAACCTGCTTTTGATGAAGTGCAAATACACCATTTTGTTGGACAAGTAACATATGTTACCCAAAGGTCCTAAATCCATACCATAGCCTGAGCCTGAATTTAAGGGGAAAAAAATACCAGATTCAGAATTTAAGAGAATAAAAACCTACAAAGTCTCCCCATCCACACACTGCATATCAGGAAGGCACTTTGCCTGGCTCAGAACATCAGATCTGCCAGAGTTCAGCTCTCTTGTGGCAAGTAGCTTTGTTCAACACTTGATACCTCTATTCTCTGCTATTCAGGAACTCGAGGAGCTGCTGACAGAAATTAAGGACATTTCTGTTGTACTGGGAATTGACAACACATGCAAGCTTGACCTGAGCAGGATTGTGGAAGAAGTGAGGTCTCAGTATGAAGCCCTGGCACTTCGGAGCTGGGAGGAGGCTGAAGCACTTACCAGGAGGAAGGTATGTCCCTTATCTGATTGGTATGGGGAGAGGAGGGAGAGAAGAGGGAAAAAGAAACTACAAGACTCAGCAAGATGTGGAGAGACACCACACCTGGGAATGGAAGGAGGGACAGGGTGCTAACCTAGATCAATCCCTTCTAACTCATGTGTGTAAATCAGGAGTTTCACAGCCTGAGGCTCTCCACACTGCCAACTGAGGAAGGCAAGATCATTGTCTAGTGGTAACTTGGCCCACTTAGGATGCAAATGTTTTTTCTCTGGTACCTCCTCCAAACAGAGCAAGAATGTGGTGAACACTAATGGACAGTGTGTTCCTACAATACTAGAAGACACTATAAGAACGAGTCCTAAATCCTTCCACATACCAGCTACTTCTTCCTCTATTTAGGCATTTCTCCCCAGGGGCAGTGGGAAACTTACTAGATTCCTTCGCTACAGCAAAGGAGCAAGAGATAACACGTGCTTTCATCTTCCCTGCAGCTGAAAGAAGGGAACACCCAGTCAGCCACCTATGGGGGTCACCTCCTTGACAGCCGACGGGAGATTGCAGACCTGAACATCCAAATCCAGAAGCTGAGGTCCTGCATCGTGTCCCAAAAAAGCCAGGTGTGTCCTGGGGTGAGTGACAAAGCTCTGACAGGCAGATCTGAAACTACAACACACCTAACGCTCCTGTTGCTTTCTCTCCTTCTGTAACACCAGTGCTTGTACTTAGAGGAGAACATCAAAGAAGCAGGAGAGCATGGTGAGACGGCCCTCAAGGATGCCAAAGCCAAACTGGTCAAGCTAGAAGAAGCCCTACAGAAGAGCAAGGAGGATATGGCTCACCTGGTGAAAGAGTATCAGGAGCTGATGAACATCAAGCTGGCCCTGGATTTGGAGATCCTCACTTACAGGAAGCTGGTGGAAGGAGAGGAAAGCAGGTGAGGTGGGCTTCTCTGCGCCGGAGCAGTGGGAGGGATGCACCAAACACCTAGGGAGAAAGCAGACACCCCATGCTTTGAGTCTGCTGTTGAAGGATTGATTAAAGAAAGAGCAAATCCCAGAAGTCCCCATACAGCTCAGCCCTGTCTTTTGCTCTGAACTTTTCCTTAAACCCTTCAGACTGAAAAGCACCAGCACTTCTCTAACACTGCTTTGCCCAGATGCTGTTGAGTCAGCCTTCCCAACCCAACCATGCTTTTAGCTCTGCCTATGCAGCCCAGCTCTCATGAGCCAAACTCCAGCCCTCCACACCTTTCTGGAACTGCAGATGTTAACACACATCTTCACATTCTCTCCTTATGTTCACAGCATGGAGTCACCGATACCCACAGTCATCAGCACCGTCCACTCCAGACCAAAGCACCGTAAGTGGTTTTATTCACACAAAATGGTGAAATGAAGCATAAATAAAACATTTCTAAGCTCATCCCCTCTTATCTTCCCTCACCCAGCAGTTTCTGCCAGCGCCTTAAGGAACTCCAAGCTGTTTGCCAGGGGAAAAGGCAGTGCCAATGGTGAGATGAAGCTGAATGGAGGCTGCACAAAATCTCTGCTCTCCAGAAGCCACAGTGACAACCTGGCAGCACCTGAAGATGATCCCTACACCTGCAGTGCCCGGTCAAAGCTCAGCTCCCTGCTCACTGAAGAATGCTCCTAGGAGAAACGGAGCCACGCAGCACAAACCAGACCCAATGGCACCTGGAGGCAAATGAGGCCAGAGCACTTTTTCCTGAACTCAAGCCAATGTCCAAGGGCTGAAGGATGGGAATCCACTCCATGCTGTCCCTTTTATCTTCACAGCATCCCAGTTAACATCTCTGTTACTAGTTACAAGCAGAAATCATCCCAGGACTTTAGAACTTCTCCTGTATGAAACCATACTGACATCTTCTTCCTCTCTAGGTCTGTTTCCAGAGAGGACCTGCATTCATAACCGTTGAGATCTATCTATAGAAGTTTGCCAGGAGGGGAAAGTATTATTACACAAGCTCTTAACACAGTAGCCATCAGCCCAGCCTCTTTACCAGTATTACAAAACCATTCTTTTTGATCTGTCTCTGTTCTGTACATGTCCAAGAGGTGCTCACTGATGTGGCTTTCAATGGAAGGCAGCTCCAAGTCTTCCAAGCAGAGCTGGGGGAGATGTGGGCAATCAACCTGAGCCAGGTGAATTTGTGACATCTGTATTTGCACGTCTGCTGACAAACATGCTGGCTCTATTTGGGAATCCTTGCCTACTTCAGAGCGTTTAGCCAATTTAACTGCCTTTTGGGTGGCCCCTCATTCTTTCCCATGCCACTAAAGCTAAAACTCCTTCAGCTTTTATTTTGATAAGCCACCTCTTTCTAAGAGAGAGCATCTCTGCCTGTTGCCCCTAAAGGCACTCCAGACTTCACATGTAATGGTGCTAGGTCCTAGAAATGGGATGGTCTCTGGTTCCCATCTAACTAAAACAAGCAGGACTTGTCTTTGTATTTATTGCACTTCTGTAGTGGCTTTCATCTTACCTGGCTGACTCCAGCTCATGCACACCAGCTACGTTGCACCAAAGCTTCTGGGGCCAACTCTATAGCTGCAGTCCTGGCCTCAGTACAGGCACTGCTGTGTCCCTCTTATACATTGACACAGGCAGAGCCCTGCAGTATTTTCCTTCATGAGGCCAGGCTCTGACCTCAATCACTGCCAAGTAGCCCCACCTGAGTTCACAGGAGCTGCTATCACTCTCATGGTGCATCTCCATTGAGTGCATCGCAGCGTTTCCATGTTTCTGTAGGGTAGACAATGACTGTAGCATCTACGTAACCAGCACACCTGCTCTCCAGAGTTATAATAAAGTACTGAGTGACACGTGGACAGCTTGCATTCATGGTTTTCTCTGCATTTCCTACCATAACCCACCTGAAATGGCAATTCCTTCCTCAGCTGCCAGGGTTGAGAACCCTGGTTAATCCCTCACAGCCACACAAAGCTGAAATCGCTTCTCAGACACTTTGCTTGGTCCAGATCCTCAGGGAGACGAGCATGGGGCTGGAATGGCAAATATGAAGCCACAGTTTTGGGGAGCTCCCCACTGGGCACAGAGCATTTTCAGGAGATGATGCGTTTCTGCAAGGGGCACCAAGCTGCTCCTCCAACCCTGCTCTGAGCTTCTCCTTGCTCAGTTCCCCCTGCAACTCTGCAAAGAACCTTTGCACAGCTGGGGCCAAGTTCTACACCAGGGAACCACACTTCCATGCAGCCCCTCACTTCAGAGCACAGTGGTTTTCTGCTGCTCCTTGCTCAAGAACATACACAGCTGAGGGGGATGAGGCCCCGGCACTGCTGCTCAGAGAAGCTGAGGGATGCCTCATCCCTGGGGGTGCTCAAGGCCATGGATGGGGACCTGAGCAGCTGGTAGAGGGGAAAGTCATGCCAACAGTAAAAAGGTTGGAACTGCATGATCTTTAAGGTCCCCAGGCATTCTATGATTCTATGGCTCACATGGGATATCCACAACATACAAGCCCCCAGAGGAGCGAGAGGACCTGAGATGGACAACATCTTTGCTGCCTAACAAAAAGAACTGCTCTGCTTCCAGGGTCAGCGTATCAGAGGAAGGGAGGATGCTCCAGTCTAACAGCTAAAGCTCCCAGTTGTTACACCAGCTGATAGCACAGGCAAGGGCTCTTAATTTCTCAGGCTAGTAGGAGTGGGGAGAGGGGAAAGCCATGGTAGGGTGAGCTTGCCAGCTCAGGAGGAGATGGAACTTGAGCACAGAGCTTCCCCTGGAGGCAGAACCCAGCACAGACCAGGAGAAGGAACAATGCTGGGTTTGTGCAAGAGCGTGCGACAGCAAAGCTGCACAGAGCCCAGGAGAGGAATGAATGAGAGCTCTGAGCAGCCTAGGGCTGTGGGAAGGCAGGGTGGGGTTGAGGCACGGGGAGCACGGCTGGAAGGAGACAGAGCTGGTGTTGTTCAGGGTGAAACCTGAGCAGAAGGGAGCTCAGCACTCTCAATGCAGGAGAACTGGAGGGTGGGGTGTTTGGGACCGTGCTCATAGCAAGGCTGGGGAGGGCAGGAGCTCAGCAGCAGCTCAGTCGTGTACAGGGACTGTTTGTAGCTGCTTTCTCTCCTTTTCATGTTTCTGGGTCATGGATTTTTGTTTGGTTGGTTTTTTTTTTGTTTTTTTTTTTTGCAGTTTCTGAGCTCTCCACTGCCCAGGAGATTGAGAAAGAACCCTATGGCCAGAGCATCAGGCTAAAAGCAGGACTACTTGAGTAGGAAAGGGGCAGCTGTTAGGATAGCCCCAGCTTACCATCTCACAGTCTCACTTCACTGCTGTGTGCCTCAGTTTCCCCCTGACAATGGGAAAAGTATCAAGCTACCGAGCACTGAGGCAACGATTCTAAGCAGCAGGATAATTCCTGTACTCCACTGACAGGACCTGAGCAATGCCCAAGATGGCCCCATACCTTTGGGACACCCCTATCTGTGCATCTACCAGTCCTACTCCTCCACCATACTATCCCTTAAGTGCTGATTTTATCTAAAGGACCAGTCCCTTCCTTAGGGCTAATTCCTGTTACAGCAGAGAAATGGCCTGCACCCCAAAAGCAGCTGTTAAATTCCATGGGGAAGTTCTGCTAGCTTTTTTTCCCCAGTGAAGGACAACACAACTCTTGAATACTGCAGGAATACAGGGCAGTACCATCAACTCAGGATCTCACAATTCCCTTTGGGGTGGCAGCAGACAGCCCTAAAAGGGGAATAAAGCTGAGCTAGCACAGCAGTCAGTGCTGTGGCCACCAGATTTAGCTGCTGCTGAAAAAAAGGCAAGCTCAACCTCATTAGTTGGCCAGCTGTATGCACAATCCAAAGCACAGCTGATCCAGGTAAAGCCACATCACTTCAACAGCAAGAGGTTTCCCAAAGATGATCTCAAACTCTCTCTGGGGCCAAAGATCGAAGTGCCTACTCCAGCACAGGGGAAGGAGACATCAGATGTCCAGGACATGGCCCAGTTGTGACACAAAGCCCAGGGGAAAAACCCAGGGATTGATAAAGCCGTGCGCTGAAAGCAGGAGCAGAGCCAGTGCTGGTGGTGCAGACTCTGGCAGGGAGGATCAGCAGGCAAATATCTGCATCTGCACAACAGCAATTGGGACAGAGTCCAGGAGACAAGCTGGAGCAGACAGAGGGAAGAAACAGGGCTCCTCTGCTGTTTTCCACCCGGGCAGTGCCTGAGCCCCAGACCACATCTAAGGGCACCGCGTGCCTGAGCCGCTGCCTCCTGGGCTGGGGAGCACCCAAGTGTGAGCTCCAGGCTCCCTCTCCTGGGCAGGTGATACCATTGCAAGAGCTTCCAAAGGACTCAGAGGCTTCCAAGCACTGCAACAGCCGAACAACTCTCTCCTTTTTTTCCTTCCAGCAAGCCCAGCCTCCCAGGAGAAGAACAACAGCTCTCAGGTTACAAGAAACAGTACAAAGCGTGGTGAACATCTCTCCCTGGACACTTCGTGGGGGGAATCACAGTGGTTATGAAGGGAAATTGAGCCACTGAGGTCTGCCATGGGGCTAAACCTCGTCAGTAATCACTAAAATGACTTTTTATAAAGAGTTAAAGCAAGATTTCCATGGGACGTGCAACCTTCAGCCCACCTGCTTTGCAGGAACCAGGCTCCCACCTGCAGCTGGACAGCTGTCTGCTTCTTCTCACACATTTCTACCCCCTCCAGATTCAGCCACGTTCCTTCAGGAGAAGCAAAGAGAGCTTTATGAGGCTCCAATAAAGATATCACAGACCTGGACTCAATGCAGGACATTAAGCAGCCAGGCTCAGAGGTGCAAAGAAATTTAGACGAGGGACATCAGTGCAAGTGAGGTTCATGCTTCGTACCAGAGGGATGGCAAAGTCTTTCACACGTTCCATAATATTAAATGTGTGGGAACTGAGATGGAAATGCGTTCCTGGGGTGGATAAGAGATGTCCCCAGAGTTCTACAGACTTTCCACTGCATCTTTTCCCGAGTCCCGCTGCAGTAGGGCCCCCCACTGCACCCACCCCTAAGCACCCTCCAGCCCACTTTAATCTGCCCATCCCACTTCACCCAGAACTGCTCCTCCTGGTTCCAGCTCACATCTGGAGCAACTCCAAGACACAGGGTGCAAGATAAGGGAAGAACGACAGATCCCTCAGGCTCACCTCCCAGCCTGCATTGCCACAGTCATTGCCAGGGCTGGAAGTGGCTCAGCCCAAGAACCCAGCCACTGGGAAATAGAACTCCCTCAATCCTGTGCAAAGAGAAGAGCTGTGACAGATATTTCTTCCTATATTATCTTGGACTGTGCCTCAGTTTCTCCCATGCATCTTCGTCTGCAACCTAAGACAGGATCAAGCCTTTCTGTGGTTTCTTTTTGGGGAGGGGGGCTGTTCTATAGTTTAGCTTTCCTAACCAAACACTCCCACAGGCAATTAAACAAGCAGGAAAGAGATTTAACCAGCAGAGAGGCAATGATTTGTACCACTACTACCATCTTTCCAGACGCCCGAGCCTGATGAAATACTCAACCCTGACCACAGGCACCATTTTGTGCCCATCCATCACCCCTCAGCTCTTGGGGGCACACAAAACCAGCAGCACCCGCTGAGGGAAGCGGCCTTTTTGCAAGCCCCAGCAATCAGCCACGTTTGGGCTGCAAACCAAATGCCATAATTGTCTCCAGGGTATCTGGAGAAGGGAGGGGAGGGCAGGGGAGGATGGAGGAAAACACGCCCGACCCCATCGGCCCATCCACACCTCTCCACGTGTCTCTTCACAGGGAGGAGCACCGCCGGCATAGGCTTTTTTTTGACCATATAAGGCCAAGTTCTTCTCCCCGTGGCCAATCCAGGAGGAAGGCAAACACCTGAACCATGCCCAGTTTGCCAAGGCCCAACCTTCCCTGCCCAACGCCCTGCCTCCTCAGGCAGGCATGCCAAGCTCTACCTGCAGCAGGGCAAGGAGACAGAGTTCTCATAGTCTTGCTCCAAACTGGCACAAGACAGGGAAATTCTGGCCTGTATGAATCGACCATTGGGCACAGAGCACAGTTGGGGCTTTCCTCTCCTGCAGCCCTTCAGACTCCTTGTGAATGAGCTCAGTTTGACTGCTGCAAGGGAGGGCTGCCCCACAACGCAGTTGTTGCATCTCACAAATCCCACCTTTCTTCCAACTATTTCCAGTCATTCACTGTCCCAGACATGTGAAAAACCTCTTGTTCTGTACTGCAGCCAGCCTGGCTGTTTTGTTTCCATCTCCTTCTGTACCTTGCTTGCACAGGGCAGCCCTAGGGTCTCTACCTCCTAAATAGTACCTGGGAGACAGTAGTGCCTGTGCAGACCTGCTAAAGGAGCTACAGCTTTGGGATGCCCTCAGCCTACCTTTGGGTTGAGGGAACAGGAGCCAGAGGGAGCCCCACGCATTTCCCAGTCACTGGTGGGATTCCCAGCACTGCCAGAACTGGTGTAATGGGGCTGACAGCCTACTAGCCCAGTGGCTCCCAGTCCTGGCACGGCACCTCATCCCTGAGAGGAGAAATGAAGGACAAAGTTGGACCACCACTTATAGATTAGTGACGAAATTAAGAACATCCAAAAACCCCCATCCAGACCCAAAGCTGCTACCAGCTGAGAGGGATGCAGGACAGACCCTGAGCTGCCAGCCCTCAGTCCATTTCCAGGCTCCACTGCTCTGCTGCAGCCACGCACGTGCCAACTCTTCCCTGGCTCTGCATGCCAGCACCCTGACCAAACGAGCCCAGGAATTTCAGAGAAACCAGCATTCTCTTGTTGTGCTGCCAAGATTCGGTACCCGCCTGCCAACAATCCTGGTTAGAGCGGGACAGATTCCAGGAGAGTTGTGTCAGCTCACTGCCCTTGGGCTTATGGGGTGGGAGTGCCCATAGGTCCCACGCCTCCACCTCCAGGCATACCAGGGACTCACAGCAGCTGCTGCTTCAACGCACTCCCCACCCAAATACCTGCATTTCCACAAGGCTGCCACGGGTCTGAAAGAAGCCTTACCTGAAACAAAATGGAAATTGGGTTGGCCTTCTGGTGTTTGCCCATATATAATCCTGCACAGCCCTCCAAGAGGACAGAGCACTGATGTGGGGGCAGAGAGGATGGGGATCAGCACATGGGGGAGAGCAACGTTTCGTTCCACAGAAGGCACAAATCCAAACGATGGTGCTGCTGATTTCCCAGCACCTCCTGACCTATTCTCCCCACTGCACACACACACACACACACACACACACACACACCATTCATGTCATAGAGTAACATCACCTGCTGGCAGTGGGAGCCTGTGGGAACCTAGAGCATGAAGCAAAAGGGCAATGGGAGAAGCAGAAGCTCTGCCCAAAGCTGGGGACGCAAACAAGGCACCTCCAGGCAGGCAGGAGGAGTGTGTGAGCTGTGTTCTATGGCTGTGCTAACCTCCAGCAGGTCTCAGCAGAGAGGGGGGACATTCCTCTTTCCAGCATGGGAGGTTATCTCTGAGGCTTGGAAAGGTGAGCTTGTCCAGACCACAGCCACGATGCCACAGGCAGATGTGTGAGCTGGTGGCTGAACAAACATGGGAAAATAGAAAAAAGGTCACATCAGTGATTGAGATTGAGACTTCAAAACTCAGATGAGGCCCTGTTTGTACCAGGATTCACATGCTGCAAGCACAGATGGTAGCCAGCCCTTTAAGACAGGGTTCAGCCAAGGAGCCCTGCTGCAAACTTGCTCTGGTGGCTCAGCTGGGCAAGCAGGCACTACCAGCAGGAAGACCAGCTCCTGTGGGACTTTGCAGACATCAGCAACCAGAGCTTGTGTCTGGGCTTCAGTTCTGAATCTGCTTGAGATCATGCATAGTCTCAGCCAGTGCCCCTTCTCTACTAACCTTAAGCATTCAAACACCTCATACCCCTCGAAATCCTCATTAGAAACACTCAAGTGCTCATGGTGACATTTGAGCAGCGCAAGGAGCCGCACAAACAGCACGCATTCACCCTGTGTCAATGCTGGCAGTTTGGGCCCTGACCACCCAGCTGTGTTCCCTCCCAGCCTGACAGACGTCTGCAACGCACTGATACACCAGGCAGCCTCCAATCCTGATGCAGCAGATTGAGCTGAGAGACACGGAGGGGCCCGGGTGAGCTGGGGCAGTGCCCAGCATGTAGGGCAGGGTAACAGAAAGTATTTGAGATTGCACATTGGCCGAGATGAGTCATAGAGCAGGATGGGCAGTCCGGAGCTGCCTGCTCAACTCTCCACCCCTACCTGCACGTTACCCTGGGAAGAAGCAAACCGTGGGAACTGGGATATCACAGCAGGCCAAGCAAGTACAAGAACATGGCTGTTGCTGAGAAGAGATTAAAACTGTCCATCTCTGCAAAGCAGTGACTTAGCGAGAGGAGGAAAACCCCAGAGCTCAGCAGGTCTAGGTGCTGGAGATTGGCTGCTCAGCCTGGCACCGTCCCCGTGGCAATCGGCCAGGTATTCATAACATAATGGGAACAGTGCTCACCCATTCCTGCCAGGGCCTGCGTGTGTTTGTGAGATTTCATAGACACACCCTTCAATTCAAGGCTTTGGAAAAAAAGCTCAGCACCTGGGGAGGAGAAACGGAGGGAGGGGGAAAAGAAAGGAGAAGGAACCACTTCAGAGCTGAGGAATCCCAGCTGTGACTCACCGGGAGCTCTGACGCAGGAAGAGGGTTGGGAACGCCAGGAGGGGGGCAGGATGTGTGGGGCCAGGCAGCCCCTCTGCATGGAGGGTCCCTCCGCTGGGCTTGCTCAGGATGCAGCCTCCTCCTGCAAAGGTGACACTGGGCTGGAGTTTTGCTCATGAGAATGCACCCAGATCATTTTTCAGCATTGCCAAACCTGTCTGCTCACTGCCTGGCTCCTTGTTGCCCACATGTCCAGCTTACTCTCACTAATAGCACTGGAACTGACACCAAGAGTGCAACAAACCTCCTGATTTCAAATATTCCCACCCTGGTGGTGCCCCAGTGCAACACCAGGACCCTTCCCAGCCAGTAGCTTCAGCCTCCCAGCAAACACGTGCCTCCTTGAGCTGCCCCAACCAACATGCAGGGAAGGGGTTCACACCTCAAGAGAAAAGAGAGAACCTGGGTTCTGTTTCCAGCTCTTTCAGCATACCCAAAAGTATCCACTGTGATCTACCCAGTGCAGGGTTAGTGCAGCAGGGCTGAATGACACCACCAGCAACACAAAAATCATAGAACATCACAGTTGGAAGGGAACAAGGGGATGCCTGAATCCTACCCCTGGCCCTATGGAGCATTAATCAAACCCCACATCTGAGAGCAGTGTCCCAGTGCCCTACGGGCTCCATCAGCTTGGGGCCATGCCCACTACGCTGCTGAGCCTGTTCCATTCCACCAGGAGCTTTCTGCATACAAAACAGGGATGAGAAACACAAATCAAGAAGCAAGGTCACATCAGATCGGTCCAGAACCACTCTGGGTTTATGCCTCCCTTGTCTCATTGGCCTCAAGGTATAAATCCAGGACTCCCTTAGCACTTTACTAGCTAGAAACCTGCCTGGCTCCACTGAAGCCAGTGTCACCAGTTCACTTGCTCAGTGCCAGCTCTCCCACCAGGTCAGATCAAGTCCCAGGTTTTGACATCAGGGGAACATGGTGGAACCATTGCTGGCTCAAAACTCACAAACTGGTAGTGAATATGTATAACCTAGGCAAGGAAGAACCAATGCAAAACATCTTTTTCTTTTAGAACTCTGGACTGCAGCGTGCTAAAAACCTCTGAAATTCACTCATTTAGCTTCGGATTTGCTCAGAAACCTGAAACTTTGGGGCAGACAGCACGTTTTCCCCTCTCAACAGCCAGACCACAGCTGGTTATTCAGCCCTCATGTCAGAGCTTTCTCCATCTAATTCTGTACTGTGCAGTCCCGTTTCTGATGGAGCAGAAGCCTCCATCCATGCCATCCTGGCAGCTTCCCAGACAGCCAGCTCACACTCACAACAAACACCCATGGGACATGTTCTGACCTGAGCACTGAATTCAGTTCTCCCTGGAGGATTCGCCCACATTCGTATCTGGAGCTTGCTCTGCAGATTATACAACACGTATTATTTAGGGCAGCAATGCCAAGAGGACCTGGAGAAGGAGCCTCCACTTTAGAAGGTCCTGAGGGATCCTAATGGGACCAAGGAAAAGGACTCAGTGGTTGGGAGGACTGAAGCTTCATACAAAAACCAGAACCATGACCTTCAAACGTGTTCAGTGCTTCTCAGTCTTTGTTGAGACCTTAAGTAGAGTAAGAAGTAACTCAAGACAGTGGCTTTGAGTGTATAAACCAAGCCTTGACTGCAGCCGAGCCCCAGTCTGCTGTGCTGGGGTTCACAACTGGAACTGCCTCCTGGCTGCATCTCCACTCAGTTTGGGGAAGGGTCAGCATTTCAATCTCCCCTACCTACAGTAGGGCTGACCCATTCCAATTCCATTGCCACTCCAGCCTGGGAAGACCCCATTTCTTCACCATCCAGGTGTCCATCCAGGTCCTCCAGCTGCACAAGGAACAGGCAGTGTCAGCATGGGAAGACCCACGATGCTCCCAAGCTTTATAAAATCATGCTGAAATCACAGCTCCATTCTGAAGTCAATTTACAGCAGGTAATGGACAGCACTAACAGGACAGAATTATTGGGACCAGCCTGAAACCTTATTGAAGGTTATTATGTTGTGGATGCCCCATCCCTTGAGGTGTTCAGAGCCAGGCTGGATATGGCTCTGGGCAGCCTGGTCTGGTGGTTGGCGACCCTGCACATAGCAGAGGGGTTGAAATTAAATGTTCATTATGGTCCTTTTCAACCCAGGTCATTCTATGAGGATGCTTCTTTCGACAAGCAGCAGAAATGGCAGATTAAGTAGAACTTCAGCCTGATTATTCTCATCACCTTGCTCCTGATTTATGCAGCTAAAAACAGACACTGGCATCTGTCCCTTCTCTGCCAGCTTAATCCCAAGAGGAACAAGGAGAAATCTCAGCGAGCCTCAACTACAGCAGCACAGCAGGCCTGGCTCCCTTCTGAGAGCTGCTTTTGTACCAACTTCTCTACCACTTACTGAGAAGTAGGAGCTTTTTGCAAACCATCCCAGCCATGCAAGGAATGGGGTGGGGATGTTTTGACACAGTCTTGGATCATTCACAGATCCCACCCAGCTGTGTCTGTACTCACCTAATGCTCTCGCTGTCCTCTTGTTTCTCAGGAACATCTAGCAGAGAGCAATTCAGATAAGCATAATGCTTCACAGAAGCTGCTATAGAAACATTGATTTCCACTGTAAAACCTGCTTACCGATTGCTGCTTGGAAAGGAGGGAGAACATAAAGCCTTAAGCAGGGGGGGGGAGTAGGTCCTACTTAGGTAAATTAAAGGACAGAAAGGCCCCAAGTCAGCCAAGAGTGAATCTCCCTTAGCAGCATTAAACGTCCTTCACACTTCCAGCTGCTAAACTGAAGTGAGAGAAATATTTCCCCTTACCAAAAAGCAACCCTAGCAGATGCAGAATGCATGCCATCTAACTAGAGATATTAGTAGATACTCCATAGGTTAACCCTCACCCCAGGTACAGCTCTGCTAAAGCAATTGCTCATCTTGCTGTGGCAGCTCAGATCCAACTCCCATTACTCCCATCACCTCCTCTGCTTCAAGTTGGCTGCAAATGGTCAGGACCAAGGCTGACAACATCCCTTGCTCTTCTGTTAAATCCTACCCTGCAAGACAAAAAAAATGCAAGGTCCTCACACATCCACAGCTGCTTTCTGCAGAGCAGAACAGACGTGTCTAGTGCATATGTACATAACTGCCCCCATTCTCAGTGTTTATCATCTGAGAAGACTTGCAGAATCACATTTGTTTAGATTTGTTTAGTCTGGGGTGAGATCCAAATCCAGTTTCAGATGCGGATCTGCGTTTCACAACCGGCCTTTATTCCTCTCGTGCACAAAACCAACTGCACCGAGAAACCTGCAACCTTCAGTGGAGCCTTTCAGCCAGAGCTCACCTGCTGACAGCTGGCGAGGTTTCTGCAGCCCTGCAGAGCAGTGTTTCCTTCGGTTCTCAGACACTGGGGAAGAGTTTCCCTGACTTCACAGGACTGTATTGGTACACAGCAGTAGCCAAATAGTCTAGATAACCACATAAAGCAGGAACAGAAAGGCCAAGAGTGACTTTGGCACAACTAAAAGAGTGGTGACAGGAATAGGTAGGGATGCTTAAGAACAAGGAGCCCCCCATCCTTCACACAAACATACACACTTGTGTCCCCCATCCGTGCAAACACTGCTCTGAAACCAGGAGAGCAATCATGGCAGGCAGACAGCCCCTGGGCTGGGGAACCTCAGGAGACACAGCTCAGGCTTCTCTTTCCACCTGGCTGGGAAAGGACAATCCCAGGCTGGGCCGCCCAGCCCTGCAGGGCTCTGTCAGCATTGTTTGCAGTGGGGTGCAAGGCTGCCTGCCCCACCTGGCGCTCCCCTTTGTGCCTTTGCTGAGCTCTGATCTGACGGCGTCCATCGCCCTGGGGAGGGAACCGCTCACAAACAGAGCAGGAACTGCTCACAAACAGGGCAGACGGCTCCAACCTACTTTCGCTGGGTTTTGCACAGAAGGCAAACATCAGAGGCTTCAAAGCTCCCACATCAGCAAATTGTCTGGCAAGCATCTTGGCAAAGAAATGCCAGAGGGAGGGAAGTGAGGGGATTCTCTCCTGTGGGGCTGCTCAGCCTGTGGGCTACATTCAAGAACAGCTCATCTGCTGCTCCTTTCCTTTCCCCAACCTCCCTCCCTCCCCAGGCACAGATCAACCTGCTCCTGCCATCTCCTCTGCCCCTCATCCCTGTTTTGCCATCGTGCAACCACAGTGCAGGTGCCTCTACCCCACAGCAGGTGCACATGCAAAGCAGTTCCTGTGCTGGGGGAAAAGGAGCCATTCTCCTGACTTATCACAAAGCCAGTCTGTATTTCTGCTACATGACATCCGTAGACATATCACGGGGAGAGGAATTAGGATGAGCTTCTCCCTGTGGTCTCCCTCTACAAGACCTCAAGTTGAGCATCTCTGCTCTGTGGTCTGCAAGCCCACCTTTGTATGACATTACACTGAGGCTTCAGGAGCAGCTGCTGGGCTCAGCACTCACCTGCCCTGGGCTCAGCAGTCAGAGCAGGGAACCTGGTTCTGCCCCAACCAGTTGCTCTGCTGGAGACAGTGACTGTCACCAACCCACTCCTATGGAACAGCAGGCCCTCTGTTATCCCCCCATGCACAGTCTGGTATGCAGCTTCTCCTCCCTATCTCTACACGCACCCACACCCACGCATACACAGCATTAACAGCTTTACTCCTGGCTTTACGAGCATTTACACACTCAATAAAGCATTCTTTTTGCCTTGCAGTTGTGCCAGCTCTTTGTAAACCCTCAGCACTCTTCCTTTTGAAGCTGGAAGAGAACCAGGCCACCTCTACCAACTCTCTTCACAGCAGCTTTCAGCTCGCAACTCCTTAAAAAGACTTTCCTCCCTTTCCCCAAACTTCTGCCCTTCTGAGTCACGCTCTATGCAATGCCTGAAGTCAGCACTTCACACGAACCAGCTGAAGCTGGTCTCTGGAAAAACGCAGACACATCCATGCAGAGCACAGGGCAGTGACCAGCCAAGACCTGCAGACCTGGCAAGGAGCACAGCAGGTTTGCTGGTGACAACACCAGCTAGAAATGCAGATCAAGAGAGAACACGGAGGAGCAGAGCAGCTTTCCTCCCCACCTCCCCCCCAAGGCAAAGCTCAGTGTTTGGGACACCGACTGCTCACCTGGGAAAATGGCTGCGGGGAGAGAAAAGCCTGACACAGGCTGCTCTTCCTTTGTGTTGTTCCTCAACCCAGAGCTCAGGTAAATGGGTTGTTTGGCCTTACCCAGCCTGGGCTGGGAATCCCCCTTCCCAAATCCATTTTACACGGAAGGCTAAAGGGGACCAAGCCACCAGCCCTCATAATTTCAGCATCAATAGCACAATGCTCAGGAGCACAGATCTTCCCATGCAGAGGTGCCCCAGGAGCACCCAACCCCATTCCCAAGTATCCTCTGCATTTTCTCTCCTTTTCTCCCTCCTATCTCCAAAGCAGTGACACATCTCACCGCCTCTGTGAGCTCCCTGCTTCCTTCCACTGAGCCATAGCCCTTCGGGACAGCATCTTTCCCCACTTGAAACCAAATGCTTTATTTTTGCACATTTCCACGCTTTGCTCTCACATGGCTTCTCCATGAAGGCAAGGCTTACCCTGAGCATCATGCAGAGCATTACAGAAGCAGCCACACCATTTTGGAAAGTCCCACAGAAAGTCCTGAGAAGCAGGGCTTGTTCCAGGCAAGGTAGGAAAGGGGTTTTCACAGCTCAGTGTGACTGCCCTGATCCAAAGACAAGGTCAGCCACAGAGGTGATCTGCAATGGGATCAGAAGTTATCGAGGGCAAACAAAAAAAGCAGATCTCTTCTTAGGTATTTGTCCTGTTTAACAATTGCTGGTATTTGAGGAAAAGACTAAGCAGCACCTTCTTAAGTAATGGTAAAAAAAAAAAGGCAGAGTTAAAATTCAATCTGAGTCAGTGAGGAATGCACTGCAGGCCCCGCTCTAGGGGCTGGAAGGCAATAAATAATTCAGCATCTGCCCTACTTTGGCCACCCCAGACAAGAGGAGTCAGCACTGGGAATGTCCAGAACACAGCAAATCAGCCCCAGGAGACTGAAGAGCCCTGGATAATAGCCACCAGCACACACATTCCTGAAAAGCTCTGGCTACTTTCACATAGTGCCCTGCTAATCCACTTGCTTCCATGCACCAGCAATAATTAGGCTCCATTGCAATGCAGCAGGAGGGGACTGAGGTTCTCTATGGGCTGGGGGTGGATGGACTCCAGACCCCACACGGAGGGTCCAGCTCTCCTGCACCTCTGTATGCATATTTAAGATGATGCATCTATCAGAAGGGTTTATGAAAGCCTTCCCTCTCCTATATGCTTTCCTCAAGGAGGATAAGAGAATTCTCAGCGTGCAACCAAGGATCCCTTCCTTTGCACCTTTGCACTCACAGAAGTGCCACTTCATTTTCTCACCACCATCTCCCATGCCTGAAACAAGGATCTTTGAGGAGTTAAAGGAGATTAAAGGGACACAGAAAGAGTCGAGCAGCCTTGAAGGGCCAGCCAGGAGAGGAGCCGCCCTGCTTCTCCCTTTTGATCTCCGCGTGAGCGCCACGGAGCTGCCCTTGGCTTTTGATGTGTCACCCTGCAGATTGTTCTCTCGCAGCAGGACAGGCCTGTTGCAGCATGACTGCTCCTGGATTTCAGCTGCTGGGGGAACAAAGCCATACTCCAGCAGCTTCTACACATTTCAGAGCCGTCAGAGTCTGGGCTGACCCCAGGGGTGGAGGGGAACTGAGAAGGCCAAGGAGGGACACCACCCTCAAATTCAGCTCTAACTAAATCCCTGCCAGTCATACGGAAGGTGCAGAAACTGCTACTGCAACACTAAAATAGAGTGACTTAATCTGGCATCACAAAGCACTTCACAGATGGAAACAGGGCAGGGGATCTGCAGTGCCGTGCCCAGTCTTTGGCCCACTGTACACAACTTAGATGAAGGGAGTTTAATGGAAGGACGAGTAAGACCCCTTCCTTACCCCTCCTTTCAGAGAAGTACAGAGAGCTCTGCTGCTCTGAAAACATCGTCCCTCAAAACAAAACTGTGCCCTGTTAAAGGCCCATGGATTTAGTGGCTCTGTTGCAAGTGAGAACAAAAATCCAAGCAGCTGATAATATGCATTTTGTAAGCCGGATCTACAACTGACCCAACTTGGATTCTCTGTTCAGCTCAGGTCTGCACATCACTTTGTATTCACTGAGCTCAAGGGCTTAGCTTAACACGTCAGGTTATCCCTCCCTGTGAAATAAAGAGCACAAGGTGAACAGTCTGATGAAAGCAGCAGCTTGCCCCAGTCCCACAGGCAGCTGGGGACAAGGCTCAGAAAGGAACCCACATTTCCCACCCTACAATCAAGTTCTTTCAGACCTGAGCACCTACCAGTCTTGCCAAAGGGTTATGAGCATATCCTGAGCCCAGATCACAACTCCAGCTTTTTTACCCAAACTGGAGACTCCTTTGGACTCCAAGACCAGTGGTTGACCCAACTGTAAGGTAAAAAGGACACTCCTACATCAACTAAGCACAAAAAACTCAGGAGGCAAGGCTTCTGCCTGTAATGCTACAAGAGATCAGTGTGCAAAGGCCTGTGGGAAACCAAACCTGCCCACATTAACACAAGCAAACCTAATGAAAACGTTGAGGTGCCAGGAGTGAAGCCCTAAATACTAAGAAGAGCAAGCTCAGTGGCAGACCAGACTGCCCACACACCACTCATCTACCTATATACTACTCCATTGGGTCCAGAGAGACTGCACCAAAGCCTTGGAGACTCCAGGAGTCCACTCTCACTTAGTCATCAAACCTAAGGGTACAAAGCTACACTGCACCCGTTTCCATAACCAAGAGGACACAGGGAAATCAACAGGCAATCGGTTTCGTCTCCCTCTGGCTTGCTCTGACATACCCAGTGCTCTCATTTGCAACTTGGCCAAACAGGACAGCCTTCAGCACAAGTCTGGAGCGAAGACAAGGGAAGCCCTCTCCCATAAGCCCCCCCCCAGCACTGAGGAAGGGGATCAGGTTCTTCACCCCACCAGCTAACCTGACAAACCAGAACTTTGCAAGAGGACTGGCTCACACCCGGTACAGAACAGGCATCGTGTGTTTGATGCGTAGCTGTTCTTCTTTCAGGTCCCCAGCATGCCAGGAACAGATGCCCATACTTCACGGGGCTGACACCTCTCACTTTTCTCCTTTAATTCACAGGCTGCAAAGTTCCAGGAAGAACAAGAACAAACGTGCCCTCAGCTGAGCAAAGGAAATCCGAAAATCTGCAGCTCCTAACATACACGCTTGTAGTGGCAAGCCGCCGGGTTTCCAGCTAGAGGAAGCTGCTTATGGGAGCAGACACACTGCTGCCAACCCTCAGTTCCTAAGCTTGATTCCTCCGCTCCTGAGCTGCTCAGACATTCTGGGGAAAGTGGAGTGAGACCATAAATTCTGCTGCCATTTAGAAAGGCCAACAAACCAGCGCTTGCAAGGCTGTCAGTGTGTGCGTGTGCAGGAATGGAGGCAGACAGCAGGGAGACAGGAGTTTACAGCACTTGTTTGATCCGGCAGCTGTTAATGTTAAACTGATAAAGCGGCCGCTGTTGCACCACGTTTGCACACTACATTCTTCCCCACTCAGTGCATTCCTTGCTCTCATCCAGCACAAGACCCTAAGAGACAGAGAACTGCTCCTTAGCGTGAGTTAAAATGAAAAAGTTAATTAAAAAAAACAGAAGGAAAAAAAAAAAAAAGGGATTTCTCATCAACTCAATTTAATTTACTTCCTACAAAGGCTGGAAACCACAGCAGAATCACCCAGAAATTGGAACTCAGCCCCAGCTTCAATAGTGACTTGCTCAGCTTTAGCTATTTGGTCTAGATTTTTCTACCCAAGGAAGGAGGATAATTACACACAACTCGCTACACAGCAGTGGTGTGAGACTTAATTAGTCAGAACACTTTGAAGGTACAGCACCTAATTAATATCTGAAGCGGCTGCAGTGATCATTATGTACAATGGCATAGCTCACAGCTGATGATACAGCTCAGCTCATCAGGACTTTTTCATCCTCAAAAGTGCTGCGCAAACATCCAGCCCATATTCCACATCAGAAATCTCCACGATGGTGGGTGGATGCCAAACTCCTTTCATGGATGGAAAAACTGAGGCAAGGTCTGACGGGGCCCAGCAACAAACCACAGAGCCTGAGAACTCAACGAGGCACTCGCATGGGAACTCCCAGTTTGGTGCTGGGTGGAACAGGGCAGCACCTTGCTGTGAATTCTGTAGGCTCCTGCAGACAACTGTGGAGCCATGGAGATGGAGGGAGCAAGCAGGATTTCCTTACTACCCTTCCAACATGCAGGAGAAAAACATGACACAAAATGAGTGGACCAGGACGGCAAAGAAGGTCAGCACAGGCAGCAGAGTAGTGTGAGCACGCTCCCATTTCCTTTGTTTTAGCAACAGCACCATCCCTGTATTGCAAAGATGAGCACAGAGGCTTCTGCACCAGCTTTGCCATCCCTCATCATTACTCAGGTATCCTCAAACAAGCAGGGACATCCCTCTGCTTCCCCAGCTGCACGAAGAACAATGACCACCCAGCTCTGCACAGCAAGAGGGAGAACAGGTGTCAGTCTTAACCCCCACCTTTACTTTCCTTATCTCCTGCCACCAGGAGACCTGTGAATACCTCTTAACCACGTTGCAAAATTGAAAGAGCACAGAGTATATAAAAGAAATATTCTCCAGAGCCTCACATAAGCACAGCAGATGAGATCCACAGGCTTTCCTCTGTTGCTGTGTCATGGAGCTGGGCTCCCAGCTGTCTCATCTCCTGACACCTTCCTGGAGAACAAAAGCAGTGAGCTGGAAAGAAAGGAGATTCTTATTATTTTAACACTGTCTGCTAAAGGACTGACTTCATTCCATTCCACCTGGTATCTCAAGAACCACACAGGGATTTATGTTGACATTAATTTAAGCTGTGTTTGTGGCAATATCCAAAGGAAGAGAAACAAAACACGCTGCTGTGCCAAAGTCAGAGTAGTTTTGGAGCTGAGCCATTTCTGAGTGGGATATATTGATATTAGCAATTTAGAAGTCCAGACTTGAGACAGATAAGAAGTCACCGTACTGTTACATACACACTGAGCTGGTTTGTAGGTCTGCACGCAGCCAGCACATAAAGGCTGCAAAAGAAAGAAATGAGGAAATAAGAAAACAGAGTCTTTCAACAACGAGCAGACCAAAGGAATCACCCAGGCAGATACTATCAGCGCAGAAAGAACATAAAACAGGCCCTCTTTGAAGAGGAATGCCATTCCAGGTGGGTGCAGGGAAGGTCTCCTGTAATTCTTTGGGTTGTTTACCTTCCTAGCAACGATTTATTAAGCTTTTCAGACAGCTGTGCAAATTCCCACGCAGAACTGAAAGGCAGAAAACCCTGCTCACCCCTTTACAACAGACATTTTCAAATATTTCAAAGAGAACAGCAAGGAATGTTGACACAACCCAACAGCTGTAGGCTGCACGATACTCCAGTGCCACCAGCTGCACAGTGCAGGGAACAGCAGTGGCTCAGCCACCACCCCTGAGTCATTGCAGCTCACCCATAGATTGCAGCCGAGGTCATAGGTGCTTTGTTATCAAAGAGATAAGTGGGATTCATTTACAACCTGAAAGAGAGAGAGAGATTGGGCACTTGGGTGAACCCTTAAGAAAATGCAGGATGAAGTTTTGCTTGCGCTCTCCCACAAGGATAAGGGAAAGAGCCCTGATTTTAAAGCCTTCTGTAACAAAACTAACAGCTATCACTGGGGCTGACACCTTGGTTTGCAGCTGAGAAAGCAGACTCTGAGAGCTCCTCTTTCTGTGGCCCTTCTCTGTTCCTACAAACACTCTCACCCCCACAACCACCCTTTTTTCACTCTCACAGATCTATCCACGGGTCCCAGCAGCTCCTCAACCACAAGCCCAGGGCAGCCCAGCAGAGCACACACCCCCTTCACTCTTTAATCTGAGCTCACTACAAAGGAAACTAAAACTTTCTGATTTCCTGCCACTGCCTCAGCAAACAACCAGGAAGTCCCAGCCACAACATCAACTAAAACAGCCTGCTCATGCACAAGAAGTGCTAGACAAGAGCACCTCCTGGAGGAGATTCCCTTTGGGCACACACCTGGGCTTCCCTCACTGCACAGTAAAGGAGCTGCAGAACTCAGAGCTTCGGAGGAGTCATCGCTGATCTATTTCAGTGTGTCACAGCTTACTCATACAAGCTGTTCATCTGCTTGAACACCCTGCAAGCATGACTCCTGCTGACTGTAAAAGCTAGCAAACCCACTAATCACATATGAACTAAAGCCAGTAGGGAGATTAAGCAAAGTAAAGTTAAGACACTTTACCCTTGTTTTTCCTTTTCTTCCCAGACCTTACTGAACAATAGGAAACAACCCAGATATTGTGATATTTTAACCTTACTCACAGACAGCATTCAAGCTTCAGGCTTACCAAAGTGGCACTCAGACCTAAGAATAAATGAAAATGTTCACTCAGCTACCAGAGCCTACAAAAACTGCCTGAAAAAATAGATTTAAAAAGGAAAAAAAAAAAAAACAAACCTACAAAAACTGAAATGTTTACTGATGAAATTAAATTACTTTTATTTTATTTTAAGGATATTGTTACAAAGAGCTCCCACTTCGTTACACTCTTCAATGAATACTTGCTCTGTCAAGGAAATCCTTCAGTCCAAAGAAAGTTCACATCACTGAGCCTCCAAACCAGGCAAATCCCATCTGTGAAGGTGCACAGGACACTGTGTGACCAAGATACCAACCAGACACATTCTGCAATGATCCAACTTACTCATTCATGGCTGGTAAAGCAGGCTGTGTGTTTTCCTTAAGCCTTCCATCCAGAAAACACAACAAGAGGCAGAACAAACTGCATCACATGAGTCAGTAGAAATGGATTTGCCTTTCCTTGAGAAGCTGTGTGGGCAAAAAAAAAAAAAAAAAAAAAAAAAGGCATGTTCTTCCTTCTTCCAAGGAACATTCTTGGTAAGAAATCACATGAATAGCAGCTTGGATTTCAAGAGCACTTTCTAGGATCGGCAACCTCAGAACCCACAAGATAGGCCAGAACTGCCACCACATTTTACAGATGTGAAGAGGAAAAAAACCAAACACAACAAGCAAAGACATTAGTTGCCTCAAACTCCCCAGGGAGGTCAAGGTCTGACCCTGATAGGGATGTAGGAATTCCTGTATGTGACTCTGTAGCTTCCCTACAAGCTCAGGAGCACAAGAAGCCCTTTGCCAGTCACTGCTGTTGTTCTGAAGGCTCCCTGCCCTCGTGATTCGAGCCATTTGATTTAAAAAGCAAGAGGCTTCTGTCCCAGCTGGTGCTCCCAAAGCAGCACACCAGCTCCATGGTGCAGTCCCTCGTTAAGATCTGCGTGATCCTCTCTGCCATATCCCCATTGATGGCAAGAGATCGGAAGTGATCAAAGTCGTTCCTGCCCAGCTTCCGCAGGCGGCGGGCAGCTGCTCTGTAGCACTTCCAGGGCTGGGGTTCAATCAGCAAGTACCTGCACTGAGAGGACAGGAAGGCCAGGAACTCCACCAGGCCCCTGTCCCCATGGTTCAGGTGGATCCACATGGTCACAGACATGCAAAAGCTGATGTCAAAGGTAGAACGGCCAAAACGGCTCAGGTAGGAGCTGAGAAAAGGCTCTCTGGAGCTGGAGTCCATGATGTCCAAGTTGGCAAAGGATATGGAGTTAGGGAAGGGGCTGCTCTGCTGAGCCCTCTCAATGAGCACCGGATCAATGTCACAGCACAGAAGGTGCAGATCCCTCCCATCTGCAGGCTGCTCTGGGCTGCCTTTGCCCTCCTGAAGGCCGAGCAGATGTCGGTACAGAGCCACACTCAGCTCCTGCAGAAAGGAAAACAACAGGAGTTCACAGGGCCCGCACTGCTTCCTCAGCACATCACCAAGCACACGGATCCCACTCTCAGCAGCAAGGTCCACGCACCACCACAGAGCTTTCTCTCGATGCAGTTCAGAACAACGAGCTCGCTGACATCTTCCCTTCTGAACTGAAAAGCACTGCAGCAGCCCTGACTACCAGAGAGGCAGTCAGAAATAGGACTAAACCCACATCACCCCTCAGGTGGTGTTTGCAGGAAGAAAACCTGAGTAAGATGAATGGGTTTTACTAACAAGAATCACGCTGAATGTCCCCAACCGTCGTCAAGGTGAAGACTTCACTGGCTTCCCCAGGTGACCTCAGGACTTCCTGGCAAGACCTAGGCTGCTTATGTTTGAAGTAACACATTTCCTCCTTTTCTGCTAAAGGAAAAGATATTTCCTGACCATCACACAGCAGTATAACAAAGTTAAGGAGAGCTGAGCTTCCTTTGAATTTCCTTTCGTAGAGGTGCGCCACTCAGCGGCAACCAAATTTGTTTCTCATTAGAGGAGATCTGATGAAGCTCCTGAATGACAGCAAGGGAAACTGTAACAGCACCGAGCTCACACAAGCAGGCAGGCAGTGTCCTCTAGTGGTGCAAGCCTGCATTTCAAAAGAACCACACAACATTTTTACCTGACCTATTCTACAAGTTCAGCTGAAACGGGACCTGGAATCGTCCTTTGTCAGTGCAGACTTCTAAGGCATTTAACAGAAGGCTGGGGAAAGGAGCCAAAGAAACAACAGCACTCACATCCTCAGCCAGAATGACTTTTCCCCCTGAATAATTATTTTTAAGTTAACGCAAAGATAAAACTTTCATCTGGAAAAAAAAAATAACAGTTATATTAAGCCTTGCACTAGTGTGCATCTCAATTACAACATAGCAAAGCTGCACGACAAGGAAAAGCCAGGAGAATAAAAGCAGTACAAGGAACAGAAAGACAACAGACTCCCAGAAGAAGGGAAATTCCGTGAGATTCACCAGTTTGGTTGCAAAAATCTTCAAGAATGTGTGAGCAGGATGTTGATTTGAAGTCCTGTCTGAGCAATAACTGAGGTGCTACTGCTAAACTCATACCAGATCATGGTTTCCAGTTTCAGATCTGGCAGGTTCCCTGCCTTTTTGGTGCTGAGGACGCCCAGCAACCCAGGGCTCTACATGTCCAGCACTTGGTGGGAAGGAGGACAGACTGAGCACAGCCTCCAGACCACTTCTCAGCCTCAGTATTTAGGCATGGGCAGCTCCACCCTTACCTTCACCGTTCTCTCACAGGAGATTTGAGGAGGTGGCTTCCCATACTGCAGTGGTCTGTGACTCCCACCCCAGGTTGATGCCCCACATCCCCCAGCCCTCCCAGGCTGTTTCATTCTCCACCATCTCCCTGGGTTACTGTTCCCACAGCCTTCTCCACTGCCCTCACCACTCCAGGCCACTACACCCCTCTGTTTGCTCAGTCTGCTCCATTCCTCCCCAGAATTCCACAGCAGTGCCTCCTCCATTCCTTCCTCCCATACCCCCAATCAGAGATTATTCCAGTTTCCCCAGTCTGTCCCACTCTACCCCAGGCTCCTGCCTCCCCTAATCTCCTCCATTTCTGGACTAACACGAGTCACTGCTTTCCCAGACCCCCCAACTTCCTCTACTGTCCCCCAGCACCTGAGAGCACTGTCCCCCTTAAACTTTTCCACTACTCCCAATGCCCCAGATCATTATCTTCCCTCCCAGTCTTTGCCACAACACCCCAATATCCCAGATAACTGTCTCCCTGCTAATTTTTCACTCAGCTACCCCGAGCTTTAGCCCACTCTCCTAATCTTCCCCTCTGTCCTCCTATACCCCAGAACACTGCCTTCCTGTTCATCTTCCCCACTGCCCCAACACTCCACACCAATCTCCCCATTATCTCAGACCATTACCCATCTTAATATTTCTTCGCTGTCCCCCAATAGTCAGCACCCCAGACCACTCTCACCCCTAATTTTTCCCACTGACTCTTAATGCTCCAGATCTCTGCTTCCCCCTGATCTTTTCCCCTGCTCCCCATATTCAAGACCTCTGTCTCCCCTCTATTTTCTCCTACTGCCCCCCCGTACTCCAGGCCATTCCTAACCTTTCACACTGTTCCCCCCAAGCCTTCCCACTGCTCCCTAAACCAGAGGCCACTGTCTTCCCATGAATCTCCCACCATCCCCTAATGCTCCAGATCACAGCCCCCCCCCAGTCTTTCTCCCCTTCCTCCCATATTCTAGACCACTGCCTTCCCATTGATGTTTCCCACTGCCTGCCAGTACCCCCAAACCAATCTTCCCCACTGTCTTCCAATGCCCCAGGCCACTCTCACCCCTGCTCCTCAAACACCCCACATCACTGTCTCCCCTTACACTTCCCCATTGCCTCCCATATCCTAGACCACTCTCCCCCAGTCTTTTCTACTGCCCTCCAATACCCCAGCCCACTGCCTCCCCTCTAACTTTTCACTTTCCCCCAATGCCCCAGATCACTTCTTCTCCCAGTCTTTCTCCCAGACCCCCATACTAAAGACCGCTGTCTCCCCTTATTATTTCCTACTGCCGCCCAGTACTCCAGGCCACCCTCACCCAATCCTTCCCACTGTTCCCCCCAAGCTTTCTGACTGCTCTCTGTATCACAGAACACCATCTCTAACCCAATCCTTCTGTCTGCCCTCCAATACCCCAAATAATTCTCAGCCCTAATTTATCCCACAGCTCCATAACGTCCCAGATCCCTCAGTCTTCCTCTCCACCCCCCATACTCTACACCACCATCTCCCTATACATCGTTCCCACTGCCCCCCCCCCATAGCCCGCTACCCATCTCCCCATTGCCGACCCTCCTCTCCCATCAGTCTCATCCGTAACCCCCACGTCTGCTTGCTTGCTTGCCCGTCCGTCCGTCCGTCCGTCCCGCCTTTCCTCCCTTCCTTCAGGAGGCCCCACCAGGCCCACCCCGCCCCGAGGTGTCCTTACCCCGGAATTGCAGCCCACGTCGAGCCCCAGCAGCGGGCGGGCGTCCGAAGGGAACAGCTGCCGCAGGAGTCCTCCGGGTACGAGGCGGAGGCGGCCCTCGGGCGGATGGAAGCGGGAATAATTGGGGAAGTTCCCATAAGGAGCGGCGCCGGGCTCAAAAGCGAGACCCTCCTCGTTCGTGGGCGCCGCCATTTTGCCCCGTGGTTGTGCGCGCGCCGGGCGGGAACAGAGGGAGAGGAGAAAGGTTCCGGGAGAGAAAGGTTCCGGGAGGGAGATGTGCGCATGCGCAGAGTCTCATTGGGTTGGAGGTTTGCTGCGTGGCAGTGGGGGTGACAGAAAAAGATAGAATCATAGAATCATGAAGGTTGGAAAAGACTTCCCAGATCATCCAGACCAAGCCCAGCCCGGCTCACCATACCCACAGACCATGGCCCCATGTGCCACCTCCCCATGGTTTCTGAGCACCTCCAGGGATGGTGACCAGATTTTATACAGAAAAGAGCACACCTGTACAAGCCATGTGCTGCAGCCCCTCCGGGATGTCCTGCGGGAAACAGAGTAAGAAGCTTTACTAAAGTCTAGGCAGTCTGTATTCATAGCCTTGCTCTCATCCACCAGGTTGCCTGGTCATAGAAGGAGACCAGGTTGATGAGGAATGACTTGCCTTTTGCAAACCCATGTTGCCTGAGCCTGAGCCCTAGTTGTCCCTACATCTCATCGCAGTCAAGATGATCTGCTCCATGACCTTCCTTCTGTAGTTCCCCAAATCCTCCTTCTGACCCTTCTTGTAGATGGGCGTCATGTTGTCAGGTCTCCATTTGTATGGGACCTCCCCAGTTCACCAGGACTGCTGATAAATGGTGGATAGCAGATCAACAGCCGCCTCTGCCAGCTCCCTCAGTGTCCTCAGGTGGATCCCATCCAACCCCATGGACGTGCGACACTTCAGATGGAGCAGCAGGTCACTGCCTGCTTCCTCCTGAATCATGAGGGGTTTATTCTGCTCCCATCCCTGACAGGACCACAAGCAGGGACAAGAGGACAACGTCATCCTCCTTTAGTCCAAATGAAAACGACACTCCTGCTACGTGCACAGCCACAGCCATCCTATTCTAATCTTTCCAAATCCAACTGAGTGAAAAGTGGAATTTGTAGAGATTTTACCTAAAAGACCACTTCCCAGGCCCTGTCACACCAGAGCAGGCTGAAGAGGTGCTCAAGAAACATGAAAATGTGGCAATTAGGGAGAAGGGTTTTGGGGCATGGTGGTGTTGATTCAGTGATTGGACTGGACGACCTTAGTGGTCTTTTCCAACCTGAGTGATTCAGTGATCCTATGAGTGGGCATGGTGGGGATGGGCTGATGGTTGAACTCAGTGGTCTTAAAAGTCTTTTCCAACCTTAACAATTCTGTGATTTGATAGGCAAGCAGCCAGTGGGAGGTTTTACAGCAAGAAAAATAAAGGCCTTGGTAAAAAAGGAGTGAAGAAGACCCCCAACTGCATCACAGGGGAGGTTTGAGGGGAAAGCTGACAGGGAGCACAGGATTCATTTTAGGCAGTGATGTTGTTTTTTTATCACAGCACGAAGAGCAGAGGGCGCCAGGAACTCAAGAATCTGGGTGCACACCAGAGCCAAGGTTCAGCCCTGACTGAGTTTTGCATTGGGTAAAACAAGCAGGGTTGGCAAAGAGTCCCACTGTCCTGAACACAGCTAGAAGATGGAAGGGAAGGAAGATGGGAAGGGGAGCAAAAATAAATATTTCACTCTTCTTCTGGGAGAGAAATTTGTATTTATATACTTCAGGTTTCCTCTGACTCTCTGTCTGCATTTAGACCCCTCATATTCCTGCCTTATTTGCTGTAGGCATAGGAAACAGCTCAATGCCTTCCTCTTCTGATATCCTTCAAAATGGGGTCTGTCTCCTCACCTTCTTGCTTAGAATCAGAGAAACATTAACATTGGAAAAGACCTCCCAGAGCATCCAGTGCGACTCCGTCCCACCCCACCATGCCCACTGACCACATTCCCACGTGCCACCTCCCCACAATTCCTGAACCCCTTTAGGGGTGATGATCCCACCACCTCCCTTGGCAGCCTGTGCCAATGCATCACCACTCTTTTGAAGAAGAAATCATTTCTAATATCCAACCTGCACCTCCCCTAGCACAAATTGAGACCATTCCCTCTGGTCCTATCACTGTTACCTGGGAGAAGAGTATCCTCCTCTCCCACATCCACCTCGAATTGGTCCTACTGTGTTTTAGGCCAATTGCTGTTTGCCCTATTGCTCAGTCCAGTGTTGAAGTTTGGCTGAATCATCAGTCTTTTGTTTCATTTACGTTAATGACGGGAGCAGACAGCGATACCTCATACAAAAGCTCACAGCCACCTCACTCTTTCTATGGCAATGCTTTGCTTCAGTTATTTTTCCACAATCACTATCCCACAGCAGAGCTTAAGTTACCCAGAACAACAATGCAACATCTTTTCTTGCTGCCAAAAAAATGCGTCTGTGGGCAGGAAAGCCCATCTGGGCCCTATCTCACTGTTTAGCCACATTTCTTGGGAAACAAATCTCACACCTGCCTTTTGGGCACGGCTCCTTCTAAGAGGCAGAGATCTGTTGCAACAAGATGCTGTGCTCGGCATTGCTCCGCTCTGACAGCCACACTAATCAGCCCTCTGTGGCTGATGGAGAGAGATAGGAGTTTTCTCCGCCCACTGTAGGCATTAATTTACATCAGGTGAATTGCTCTCTGGAGGCTTTTATTTTTCCCACTGGCTCCGGAGAAGGTTTTGAGTGTCAGGTCACTCTCCAGAGACAGTGGGAAATGCTCTCTGTGCATTTGCTTGCAGCACTTGCTTGCCTCTGCTTTGTTGCTTTGGAATCCTACATCAGCTTAACCCATGTCTAAGAGAGTCTGCTCACACCCAAGGAGTCCTCTGGCTCTCAGTTCTCAGATACTTCATGCACAGTGGCTGTGCTAAAGCCATGAGCACTTTATTGCTTCACATAGGATGCATTCTTTGGCCATAAGCAGAGAAAGAGCAGTCAGGTCTGCACTAAAACCTTGAACTATGCCACGTCACGCCGCAGTCCTGGTTGTGTTTTCCATTTCAGCTGTGCAACCAAACCATCCATCAATATGGCCTCGCAACAGAACAACGCTAACAGTTTTGCAACAGTTTATTAGCAACGTTTGGAGAAAATACAAAATCCTATTTCTGAAACTGTAAGAATGGGTGGACAAAAGGAGCGCGGGGATACAGAGCCAGGGGCCAGGCAGGGAAGGCCTCAGATAAGGAACATTCACATGGCGAAAGAGAAGCAGCCCAGCACCTCTGCTGTGCAGCAGGGTGAGAATCCAAGGAGGAACCCAACGATGGCTGTTCCTCACCCCTACCCTTGTGATGCTCAGCCCTGTGGGGACTTCAATTTTCAAGTGATCTCTGTCTGGCTCGGGTGGGCAGTAAGCTGTGGGGACAGCACGGAGAGGAACCAGGACACATGCAAAAAGGAAGCCCTGCAGAGGGACATACAAGTGATCCCTGCTGAGGTGGGCTCGAGATGGAGCAGATGCCATGCAAGCTTTTCCCACATGGGAGCAGAAAGCCAGGAGAGAGCAGCAGCAGAGTTACTCTACATCAGAAGGAAAAAGAGCAAGAAATCCAGAGTGGGCTGCAGGTTTTTGTTCTCCTCCCCAGGTCTGATTGCAAGAAGTCCCAGTGCAGGAAGAGGGCTGCAGAGCTCCTGGTTTGTCCTCTTCCAGGGGAATTTTAGGACTGCTGTTGAGTCAGGACTCTTCACATTATGCTCCTTCCTGAAAAGCTGGAAAGCAGAAATTCCCACAAGCCGCCTGCTATGAGCAGAGGAAGCTGCATAGCCTGTCTGCTAAGGTGTTGCAGAAGTGCCTGCGTGGGTTTGAGTGAGGAAAAATCCCTGTCTGAACTTCTACTTCATGAACTTTTAGGGTGCCTCCCATGCTGTCTTTTCTCCCAATTCCTCCTGCCCAGCAGCTCACAGCCCTTATTTGGTCACTATATGTGCTGCAGAAAACAGGGACTCGTGGACTTCGTGCTATCCTTGTAGCATTCCTTATCCCCAAACCATGGTTGTTTTTTCTCGAAGGGAGAGATGAAAAACATCAGTTCTGCTCCTGCATTACCAACAAGGTCAGTACAGCTGCTGAGGGGTTGAAGCATTATTGTTTTATTGACTCTTGTACAGTAACTTTCCTTTTCCTCTGCCCAGCTCGGGGCACGGAACACGTGCAGTGGGAGGATGCAACATGTGAGGGGTAACAGCTGGGGCAGCAGAAGCAGAGGAATGTGCAGCACAGAGCATTCTGGCAGAGCCTTTCTCTAAGACGTGGGGATTGCTAGAGGCAGCCCGGTGACGCACTTGCACCAGCATTCCAGGGAGATTGAAGATACGGGTTCTATCAGCAGGAAGGATCGCTTTCTAAATAAGAGCAAAAGGCCCCTTATCTCCACAGGGAGCTTTACGGCTAGAAATTAGCCAGCCAATCCCCAAACAAGGGAACGTGAGCAAGGGGAAGATGGAAATTTACCTGCGTGTGCTCTGCTATCCCTGTCTGGAGAGGGCAGACACCTCTTTGTAGCCAACACCAATGTCACTGTCTCAAGCAACGGGTGTCCACCCCCTGTCTTTGGGTAACAACCACTTAGGACCGTGGATCTCAAGTAACCAAGACACTTTCATGAAGGCATCAGGCCCTTGGGATGGATCACAGCACTTCAGACACTCACATCCCATGTCAGGAAGGCTCTGACACTCAGTCCCTCTCTCTGCTGTTCCCTGCTAACAACTGACCCATGGGATTCCAGCCTACCCACATGAAGAACGCTGACATCCCAACCTCCCTGGGTTGGGAGATGAGACCACACCAGTGGTCCTACTGTCTGGGAAGGAAAAAAATGCAGCCTCATCCCCTCTACCAGCTGCAAAGGATACAGAATTCCCCCTGCAGAGGCATTTGGAATGCCCCCAAAGAACAACGGGTCCCTTTGAGCCTGGCAGGCTGACTGTGGGACATCCAGACTATGTGATCCCCTGCTCAGTCCTTCTACGTGCTCGAGCATTTCTCTGCAGAGGCAGTGGGGCTCTGAATGAATGCAGGTGACAAGTGTGGGGATGGTGGGGGGAGGGGGCATTCCCTAGTTTTTTTGTTTTGTTTTGTTTTTTCCTTTGTTCAGCTGTTTTTCTTGCCAGCATCCTAGCAAAATTCCTTTCCTCTCCTGCTTCAACATCACTTTCCCTTTGCAGAGCTGTTCCCAGCACTTCAAATCCAATGATGTGCAGGCAGCTCTGACAGCCTCTGGGGAAGAGAAAACCTCAGCCTTGTGCCTCTCAGTCTCTGGTTTGGTTTGAGCTCAGTAGGAGTGGAGGAAGCAGGAGAGACATCACACTTAAGCCCTGCTTTGCTGTCTGGGTCACAAAGGCTTAACAGCATATATACAAGCTGCATAAAGAAACCCAGGAGCTTTGCTCAGCTGATAGAATGGAGCCTGCTAGTGGGCCAGAAAGGGTGGGTTGTTTTGCTGTCGTTTTTTAAACCCTCTTTTCCTTTTAAGATTTCTTTTAAACATTTGCATCTAGCTAACGAAGAGAAGATACTGCCCTGCTGTGCTCACTCCTGGCTGGAGCCAAAGAACTGGAGTAAGAAGGAGAAGATGTAGATGATGTCCAGGTAGATATTGAGGGCTCCGAAGATGTATTCCTCTGGGCTCAGTGAGTATCGGCGATTCCCCATCAGCATCTGTGTATCAAAGGCCAGGAACTGTGGGAAAAGAGGAAACTCAGTGGCAGTCATGGGTCGATTTTGCATAGGGAGGCAAAAAGAGCTTTGCTAGGAACTCTTCAGCAGCTTCACTGTACCCACAAGAGTGCTGCCACTCTTATGGGCCATATCTGCCCTTTAGAGGCTCAAAACTATGCACTGTTGCAACTTTCTCTTTCCTTCTTTTCACTCTCAACAGTCAAACCCTGACCCCTACTCCAGGCTTGCTTCCTTCGTACCTATTCCTAAAGCTCTCTTTCACTTCTCCCACACCAGAGGCATCCCCAAGCAGCAGAGCTAACGCCTTCCAAGCTACGATCTGAATGAATGGTCAGTTGGCATCCTTGCCCTCCCACCCATCGCTACACCCCAAATCTCCCAGGGCATGGGCAGGCTGAGCTGACAAGCCTGGCACAACTTCTGACTGAAGTTTATAGGGTGATTATAAGATGTTTAGCTTCCTCGTATTTCGCAGAAGAGTCTTTAATCGTGAATCACAGAAGAAATATCCGAGCTCACTTGAAATGACTTTATTAGCTAATAAATTAAATTGCTCAACTGTTTTTATTCACAGCATGCCCAATGGGCACCGCCTTGAGCCCCAAGGCAGCCCTCTTCCTGACCCCCACCTCAAGGTAGAGCCAAGCATCTTCCCAGACAATTCCCACACCCAAATGCAAGCAGGGCACTGCCAGGACATGCTCAGGGAGAGGGCAGCAAGGGAGCAGCCCAAGGAATGAATGGAGCCTGTTCATCTT
Source organism: Lagopus leucura (assembly GCF_019238085.1). Taxonomy (NCBI): domain Eukaryota; kingdom Metazoa; phylum Chordata; class Aves; order Galliformes; family Phasianidae; genus Lagopus; species Lagopus leucura. The sequence continues at coordinate 128,420 of NW_024962326.1, read as the reverse complement.
CAGAGGAACTGCCCCATTTCAGGGCTTTTGCTGCCTGCAGTGAAGCTTCCCAATGCCCCTTGATCCCAACCCATGGCCTCTGACTGCTCTCCTGGAGCTCTGTTTATGAGTGAATGTCATAACCAGACCTTGATCCACTCCAACCCAGCCAGCCCTGCCTTGGCCTTGTACACTTTTGTAGCCTCATTTCACTCCCAGTTTCCCCTCGAGCCCCACACTGGGCCCCTGCTGCTGTGCCAGAGTCTCTCCTCCCACTCTCAATTGCCTTTTGACCTGTCCTTACAATACTTTCTGCTGTTCACACCTACTATTGCACTTGCAGCATGGGTTTGCCCATCACACCACGCTCTGCAACAGCAGCATCACGTACACCAACACCTTCCCAGGTCAAAGCTGAAGTCACCGTGCTAATTGCTATTTGTGAGCCATTTGAGGATGTAAAGCTCTCTACAGTCCTTTGATTCACTCTTTTCCCTTCCCTAAGCACCTTTCCAGGCAAAAAAAAAAAAAAAAAAAAAAAAAAAACAACCAAAACACAACAATTATTCCATGTTTGCTTGCTTATATTTCCTGCCAGCACACTCCCAGCCCTGTGCCCAGCACCCCCACTTACCATAGTAAAGATGACAGCACCAAGCAGAGCGTAGATTGCATGGAGCCAGGGCACCTGGAGAAACAAACCCACCAATCAGTGCCTGTGGGAGAACTGGTTAAATGGGATCTGACACAGACATGCAGGGTACGAGCTAAGGAAGGTGCTCTAATAGCCCTGGAACTTGCACCACGTTCAGACCAAATGCAGTGCTTGTTTTAGCAGAGAGCAAGTCCCCGTGTCTCAATTTCCTGCCACACTCTGCCTTGATGCCCATTTGGCTCATGAGCTGCCAAGGCCACATGTTCTGTTTCTACAGATGCTTCAACTCAGTGCCAGCAGACACTTCTTAGAACAACTCTGGTGGAAACACATCCTGCAGCAGCACCAGGAGGTGTTTGCTTATCCAGGCGAGCTGATCCCGTGGGAAGAAACTCCAATTGCTTCCCAGAACTGGATTGAGTTTTGTATGTCAGTGGAAGTGGAATGATATTTGTCTGTTGGAATCACAGAGATTCAATGGGCTGGAGACCCAGTCTCAGCCCTGCTTGCTGTGCATGGTAACCCAGTGCACTGCTATTCCACGACAGGTTGCCCACATGGATGGCTGATTCAACCCAGAGATTGCAGCCTGCCCAAGACAGACAAGATCATTACATGCTGCCTCTAGCTATGCTTATCTTGACAGACTACAAGATAAAGAGCAGTTGTCTCGACGTTGTAATGGCAGCGGATTGGCACTACAAGCTGCTTTACCCTCATGTTGCAGAAGAAAGGAGGTTGATCTGAAGCCAACAAAATGCCAGTTTCCTTGTTTTGGAAACACCAGCCTGCTTTCCATCATCAGGTTAAGTCCAAGGCTGACGCTAATGGAGCATCTCCTGTAGGTCTGACTCTTAAAGCATGACCCAGAAACACGTGTAGGGTTTGGAGGGCACTTGAAGGTTGCTGTGAGCAAAGCCAGGTGCTGCTGTCACAGCACCAGGAGGCGTTCCATGTGATTAATGGTGGTACAGAGCCCCACACACCTTCCTGCTTTCATCAGAACCTTTCAGAATCTGTCAGGCTTTTGCCTGAGTGACAGTTCACCTAATGAAGCGCTCTTGGATGAGGACCAGATGCTCCGTGCTGCCACGCCAAGCTCTTTGCAAGGTGTGGTCCCAGCCAACACCGAGTTCATGCCAGGAGCAGGGATGCACAGAGCTGTGTGCAAGGCTGGAGGGAGGGCTGGACCCACGCAAGAGGGACTGGAGGCAAGTGGAGGAGCAATGAGGTGGTGCCTTGTGGTCTGAAGCACCCTCCAGAGGGGCTTCTTTCTATAGGAGAGATGCAAGCTTCAAGACAAAATGCAAGACTCTGTCCCATACTGTGTGGCTACAGCCAGGCCTGGCCAGACAGCCTCCCAGCTGCACGCATCCAGAGTCTAAGTTCTTCCTAAATTTGGGCTGGGAGCCCACTTGGTTTGGGGCAACCCAACACAAACACTCTCACCACCCTGATTTTAGTGAAGGGGAAACTGAGGCGCAAGCAGGTGATGCCATCTGCCATGGGGTCACTGTGCAGCTCCAGGAACAGAAGCAAACTTCCTCCAGCCCCAGGCCAGTGCTGTCCCACAACCCGATATCTGATTGTACAAGCAGGCAGCAGCCATGTGAGGGTTTTTGTGGTTTTTTTTTTTGTTGTTGTCGTTTTTACTTCTGTTGGTGTTCCTGTGCATTTTCAGAGTAGAGTGGGACACATCTCTGAAACCAAGCCCCAGGACTTGATGCTGAGCACCTCCCAGCCTTGTAGCAGAAATGGGGGAACTGGAAAGAGGAACATGTCTCTTTACTCACATATTTGTAGGGCAGAATCACAGCCAGGATGATGCCACCGAAGAAGAGCACCATGAGCATCACAAAGAGGACGCCCTGGTAGGAGGTGAAGTCAAACTGCAGAGGCAAAGAGAAGCATTACAAGGGCAGCTAATGGAGCAGGGGGCATCGAGGGGATCCAAACACCATGCCTGCAGGCAGGGACCCCCCAGCCCTACTCCCATGCTCTGCTGGAGGAAATTGCTTCATCTGTACCTCAAGTCCTACAGCCCAGCACCCACATGATTGTGTGGCAGAGCCAAACACTCACCATACCCCTCTTGTTTCTGTGCAGAAGAACCCAGAACCTATCACATCCCAAACATCCAAAAGTCCTTCCTGCATATTTGTGCCAGTGCCTTCCAGCATCCCAACCTAACCCTAAAAACCAACTCAAAACAAAAATTACAACAAGCTTCCTCCATACATTCGCATCTTCTGATCCCTTCTATACCCCTGACCCATCCCTCACCCCAGCATCTGCCATAACCTTCACTTTTGCACGCCAGCATCACTCAGATTGCTCCTACAGACTTACCCCCTTCCACTCCTCACCCAGAGGGACTGACCTTGGTTTGGAAGCTGAAGATGGTGACAGACAGACACACCAAGGCAGTGATCCCCAGGCACAGAAGAACTGACTTGGTATCATAATAACTGCAAAATTAACAGCAAAACCAATTTTCTGGTGAGGTTTCCACAGGTATGGGGGGAAGGAGAGGTGGAGACAGGCAGCAGCCCAGTGGGAATGCATAGGGAAAACACATAGGCAACACAAATCTCGGGGGCACAGCCTGCACCAACCATACCAACGCTCCTCAGGGTCAAAAGGAAAGACAGAAAACACTGAGAAAGACCCAGATGGGTTTTTCCTCCTGCTTTAAATAGAAAGGACGAAGGTAGGCAGGAGGGGGCATATCTGTGCCTGCTGAGAGCTCAGGAGCAGTTAAGATGGGACTGAGTATAAAAATCTCTCTGTGCATGGACAGATGGAGAAGGGGAGGATTCAAACTGGGAGGTAATAAAAATAGAGTGACAAACGTCACCGCAGCACAAGGAGAAGTCAGAAAGCTGCAAAAAGCCACTGTTACATGCCTGCAACAAGGGGTTGAGCACCGATAATCTGCAGGGTGGGATCTGAGCAGCTAGAAAGACTACATGGTGAGATATATATATATATATATATATATATGTCTGTATCATAAAGAATGTGTATTTTTGTGTTTGATGCTGCCTTGGTTCCAGCACCATGCTCAGCCCTAAGAGCTGATGCTCCTGCTCTTCCCTCCAGTTTCATTACAGAGCACTATTTCTGCTATTCTCCCCTGTTTTCTGGTATTTTCCCTCAGCTGCTGAAACCATCGATTTCTTTGTCTGCTGCACAGATCCATCAACGCCCACTGCCTCATCGCCGGGGCCCCATGTGAACCAGAGCTGATCTGAGCAGAGCGTATCAGCAAAAACGAGCAAGAGGGAGCACAAACCAAAACAAAACCGCTGGGAAAAAACTTTTCCTTGCGTCACTCCAGCCCAGTCTGCTCATTGCACAGGGTGAGATCAACCTATGGCAGTGCCCTATAGCCCAGCTGTGCAGGCAAGGGGGCTCTCCAGGGCTCTCCTATAGAGTTTAGCACAGTCAGGAATTACCCTGTGCTGCCCCAGCAGTGGAGAAAAAGGGGTTAGCACCTCTTCATGTAGAGTTTCCTTGAGGGGAAAATAAAAATAAAAATAAAAGGGGGTATCTTGGTGTTTTCAGAGGGAAAGTTTCTGCTTTGGGTGTCTGCTGGGGCAGATGCCCAGGGCTCAGGCGGCCCTTGTGGTTCAGAAGGGAGGAAAGGTCACGCATGGGATCAGGACAGCTCCAGGACAGTGTTCTCAACCCACCTGGAAAGCATCCCTGTGAGATAAGCCATGGAGAGGGTCTGGGAGGAGAGAGAACAGCGTTATTCTTGTGTTCACATCCCAAGGAGACACTGAGCAGATAGAGCACCTGAACTGCAGCAACAGTGATAACCACAAGGGCAGTGCAACCTCAAACAGATGCCCAAGAGAAGCATTTTTGCATAGTTTCAAACAGATCAATGATGAATGTCCGTGGGAATGGGTTAAAATGAATGAGAGCAATCCCACCTTCCCCCCTCCTGCACAGGACTGTCCCACTCCCGTGACCATGCAGCCTCCGCAGGCATTTGGCTTTTAACAGAGGCTCCCTTCTTCCCTTCTTATCACATTCTAGTTCAATTACAGCTCCTCAGCCCCGAGTGCAGGGCAATCAGAGGATGGAATTCCTGCAGGAATTCAGAGCAGGGCCTTTTCTCTCCTGCCTGGAGCCCCTGTGAAGCTCGCAGTGGTCAGAGCAGACATCATTCAGATGTACTTACAAAGATGCTCAGCAGAATTAGGTTCCATGGGAAATACCTCCTGCAAGCGAAGAAACGGGCTGGTCAGCGGGATGCAATCAGATGTTCCGTGTAATTAATGTATTAATAGCCTATAAGTAAGTGGCAGGGTGGAACAGAGGAAGACACTCATTCCAGTGGGGGTTGGGGATGGATTTGTGTGTTCCAGAGCCAGAAGGGCATTAATGCCCTTCTGTTATCCCAGCAGAGCAAATAGGGGGTCAAAAAGCAGATGGCTCCCTGCAGTATTTAACAATGAGCATATAGAGCAATACAGCAGCTCATCTGGGGCTGCAACTCATCTCCCACCCCCAACAGCAACACGAAACTGCACCAGGCCTGGAAACACAGCCCCGTCCCATCTCTGCAATGCTGTTGGTCATGTTTGAAGCAAGATAACATTCATCCTTCACTGCATTGCATTGTTCTAAACCCAGAAAAGAAAACATTTTACCTGGGCCCAGAGCAACAAGCAAGAATCAGGTAGGTCACAAAGAAAACAGCACTGCAAAGAGAAAAAGAGCAGATCAAAGGGTGAAAACACAAGCACTGCGTGCTGATGCAAGAGAGGAGCTTCCAGGTGACAAGTTTTAATGCTCCACTGCACTTCTCAAATGCAGCACAGTGCCAAAGTTGAGGCTGGGGCTGAAGCTGTTTGATGCCCCAAGCTTCCTGCTTTACGCCCATCGCTGAGGTGGGACAGGGCACCCACCCTTGAAAAAACCCTGAAGGATGGTTTAGAGCAGAGTCAATGGAGCACCCAAAGGCGTTTGTTATGGACACCTCCCCACTGCTCGTGGGGCTTGGATGGATGCAGCCAGGTTGTGCCCCTCATTTCCATCACTCATTTCCCTGGTGGGACCAGGTCACCAGAGGGACATTTCTGCAGCCCTTCCCCCCAGCCCTATGAATTCTGCTTTAAGCAGCTTACTTAAGGACAGCGGGATGCTCTGTGCTGGAGAAGGGACGTGACCTCCACCCTTCAGCAAAGCAGCAATCCCTGAGCAGAGGGATGGTCCCTGTGCCCCGCTGTCATGCTGCAGTGTTTTTCCACCACGCTGATGGGGTCCGGCGCAGTGGGAACCTGCTCACCTGCTTTCACCCTCGTGCCTGGGGGAAAGCAGCTTCCAAGCATGCCGATGGCAGCACGATAGCCACTCACCTTCGGTCTAATAAATGAACATGACGGCAAAGGCCACGGGCCATGATAAATGCACCAGAGATAAACCTGAGCTGAGCTCTCCCGCAGGGAAACCAGGAAAGTGCTCACACTGGGAGCAGAGAGCAAGCTCTGCTGCTGTCCATCTGCTTTGCACCCCCCCCTGCACTCATCATCTGCTCCTGCATTATTCACCCTGGGGCATCCACTTGTACTGTGAAGGTGCAGATACGCAGGTGATGTCTGTGCATGAAGGAGAGCCAACCAGGACAAGGACCTGGAAATGTGGGGAGTGGGGGAGAAAGGTGGGCTTGCTGAAGGGGGCAGACCAAAATGAAATCTCTCTACCCATCCCCAGATGCATTTGCTTCTCCTGAAGGCCAGGAGGCCCACTGCTGAGAAGGCTGCAGGTGTGCCCAAAGGGAAAACCAAGCCCAAGTTCTGCTCAGGTCTTGTCTCTCTGCAAGACAGCACAGTTCTCCAACCTATCAGTGGGTCAGGAAGGAGCAAATTCTCCTCTAAGGTCAGTGCTGGTGCCAGTTTCCTCCTATCACTGCTATTTTGGAGCTGTTTTCTAAGTTATACAAGCAGGCATCTCATCTCCAGGCTTGGACACATTTTGTGATTTGGGTGTAACTAATTAAAGACAGGTTCACAGAACATCATTCATGGGCAATTGCATTGCACTCTCTGTCTGCTTAATGAACAGCATTAACACACACAGCAACCAGAAAACAGCACCACAGCAAATGTATTAAAGCACGGGGTGCAGCCAAACTCCTTCCTCTCTGACCTTTGGGACCAGGCTTGCTTAATGAATGGAGCCCCAAATTCCAAGCACTGAAAGCTGCTTTGTGATGGCAACTTCAGCATGATTGCCACCCCCCTGCCCTCCTCCCAGTGCACACTCAGGCAGGGCCAGGAGACCACAATGTCTCCAAATGCCCGGATCAACACGGCCTGCATCCTTCCCCATCTCTTGGATATCCAGACATGGGACATAAACCCAGGCACCCTCCTTGCTTTCAATGAGAGGATCCAAAAATTGGTTGGACTGGATGATCTTAGCCATTATCTTTCCCAACCCTAATGATTCCATGAAAATTAAGCCTCTAAGGCACCCGCTGCATTCTTTCAGCTCTCCACCTGGTTTTCTGCAGTGTTTACCTGGGAGCTCCCCAGTTCTACTGGATTTGCTCTGCAAGCAATACTCACGTATTTACTTTGACGCTGGTTTGTAGGGTGGCAAGCCCTCTTTTAGGAAGAATTAGGAGGTATCCAGTCTATCTCATGACTTAGGCTCCTTTAGGTGAGGCTTCTCATTTCTATTTTCACCTACCCATGACTTTCCGTCTCCCCCTGCACACACATTAAAGCAATTACAGAACCACAGGGGTTGGGAGGGACCTCCGGGGATCAGGAAATCCTTATACACAAAACACAGGAGTGTTTGCAAAGCATCTCCACACCACCACAGCCACGTCCAGAGCTGTTTGGCACATGCATGGCCATAGAGAGGACAGATACTCACTAGGAAGCCCAGTACCAACCAGAGTGCACCTGGACGTACCCCTTGACTGGCTCACTGCAAAACAGAAAGGAACACTGAGCAGAGGGCATTGAAATGCCAATCACTTCACAGCTTACTGCTGAATTAAACCTGGGAATGCTCACGGGGTGACACAGCAGGAGCTATGCACAAAAACACAGCGGGCTCTACCCAGAGTGAGCAAACAGAAAGCAATCCAAGCTGTCACAGCAAGGAGACAGCCCTGCTGCTATCAGTGACCCCAGGCTTGTGGTGTTGCTGAGATGTGATGGAGGAGGTCATCTCCTCAGGCTGACAGTGATCCATTATTCATTCCACTGGCAACGTGAGCTGCAATGCCCAGGATGATCAGTCACCCGAGCTGGAGAGCTGTGGGGTGTCTGCCTGCTTCTGCAGGAGCATTAGGATGGAGTCTGATAGTGCTGATAACTCCAAGGGAGGAATGAAACAGGGACAGAGCAGCAGCAGCTGCTGAATGTGAGGATAAGAATCCCCATCTCTGCTGGGGGTGGCACCCAAAGGGGCAATGCATCATTCAGGGGGCATCCAGAAGGGACACCCACCCAGCAGAAGGACCCCGTGGGGGCCCTTAGTCTTAGAGTACATGGAATAAGCGTTCACGTATCTAAATAAAAAATAACCCAGAATAACAGGTAATACAGATCACAGACAGGAAAAAAACATCACTGCAACAGAGAGACCTACCAGAAGGTGAAGAAAGCAACAATGACGAGAGTCACCAGGAGCTGGACCATCAGGATGGCATAAACCTGCAATAAGAGGCACCCATAGGAGACCCACTGCATGCTCCTGGGGGGCCACAGCCACTGCAGCCAGGTCCCAGAGAGCAGAGCAGGGCTCACGACCCTGCAGGAGGCTTAGTAGAGGGACACAGCTCCAGCTCTTACCTTCCTGATGAACACTCTGCGCACGTTCCGGTCATCCCAGCTGAAGGATGTGAGCATCTCTGTGTCTCCAGGGTATGCCCCACTGCCATAGCTGGGGCTCGTGCCTGAAGGAAAGGCAGAGATCAGCCCCATCCAGCTTTAACGTTGTGTCCTCGGTGACGGATTTCAGCTCAGGAAAACCCAAAGTGCAGGAACCGTAATGCAGAACTGCGCATCGTGTAAGGATCATCTCCAAGGATGAGAAATGGGATGACCTTCCACAAACCCCAGCTCAACAAGGACACCAGGGTTGATCCCTATCTGCAGGAATAGGGCATCTCTAAAGGTAATTAGAGGGCTCATGCTGTTTTCCTCATTCACCTTCTGCTGAATATTAAAATATTCCCAAGAGGAGCTGTGACTCAGCACCTCCGTCTTTCCTGTCTGGAGCCCCAGTGCAGGAGGATTCCCTCTCAGCTCTGTAATTGCCTAAGCTCAGGTTGTGGCTGCATCAGCTCTTATGCCAACAGCATGTTCTTCCCTCTGAGAGCAGCTCATTTCAGCTCCATCCTTACATCCAATTTCTATCCACGGAGCCAGAATCATTTAGCAGCAGGAGGGAAACAACTGCAGTGCAACCTTTGCTGAGCACCTTCTCCAAAATTTCCACACCTCTGCACTGCCCCTGTTGCTGCTGGAGCTTCTTCCACTCAAGAAAAACAACACAAAACACATGTACCAAACCCACTGCAGCCTTCACACATCATCTCTCCATGCTACTTCTCTTCCAAAAACCTCCATCTGTGTTTTTAACCATCTGCAAGTTGGCTTTCCTATGGGAACAGAGCTGATGACATGACATGTGCTGTACGTTCCCATCTCTGCCTGTTTGGCAGATGCCTCTGCTCCTCCTCAGAGCTTCACAGCTCATTGATAGTCAGCTCCTTTGGGCAGGTGGAGGGAAGACCCACGAAGACACCGAGGAGTGCTGCAGTAAAGCCCAATTCAGAGCCCTAGCCCTCAATTTCTTCTGTTTTACTGGCCAAGGGTTGCCTGCTCTTATTGCAGAAGCCTCATCTCCAGATGCCCCTGGCAGCAAATAAATCCCTTGTGCTCTCTTGGTGCTTAACGAACCCCTTGTGCCTTTTTCCCCAGAAGGAACGTGCTCCTCCGTGCATCCTATTTCTGCACGGTCCGTTGTCACAGAGCACCTGAGGTCTGTGTCCCCGGGGCACCGCTGTGCCTCCTGCGTCACAGCAATCACAGCATCCAGCACCACATCGCACCTCAATGCCTCCGAGGAATGGAGGGCTTTCCTCCTGCCCAGAAGCATCCCCAGCACCAGCCACCTCCCAACCACGGCCCCCTTTGAGGCACAGTGTCCCCATCATGGGACTCCAGACAGCAGCCCCAAAGCCACGTGTCACTGCATTGTAGCCTCATATGAGCCATTAAGCAGAGCCCCATTGCATCCCCCCCTCCGAGACCCACAGCATGGGAGCAGAGAGAGAATGTGAAATCAGAGAGAAACAATAGCAGGGATGAGTGCAGGGTGCACAGGGAAGAGCTGCAGAGGGAAAACCCAGTCAGGATTGTCAGGATGGAGCAAGGGATGACGCAGCACCAAAATGAGTCCTCTGGGAGCCCCAGAATGCTGGCACCCCAACCCCTTTGGGCTTCACTCATCCTAATCCATCACAACAGCACGAAGACCCAGATGGTGGTTACAGCCAGCTGCGAGGTTATCTATCCTCTTTTTCTGACCCCTAAAGGCAGGCATGAATGGAAAAAGATTGTGAAACCTCCAGGCCATGCAGGCACACACACCTCAGCTCTGCCCCCTAACCCTACAGCTCTCCACCCCCACAGCTGTGACCATCCCTGCTGGCTGGAATGGGCCAAAGAAAAACAGAGGAAGAGGATGGAGTGGAGAAAGAGGGCTCAGGACCCCTTAAACGCAGTTCCTTTGGTGTTCCTTGCAACCCCAGCCATGCTGATGGAGCAGTTGCCCCCCCAGCAGCTTTTCTCCCGCTCTGCAGCCAGCAGCCACCTCCTGCACCTCCAGCTCATAGCCACAGGCAGACTTTGTCTGCTTGTCACAACCCCTGCAGAGGGGAAGAAAAGCTGTTTGTTCACCCAGGGCTGCCCTCACTGCCCTGCAGATCAACGCTGCAGCCCTGGATTGCAGTGGCGTTTCCACCTCCGCTGGCTCTGAGTGCTTCCCTGCAGCCACAGGGCATCACTGATATCATAGTTTTGCACATTCAGCTGCTTCTCTGACAGAAGGAGATGGAAGGGGTGGGGGGAGGATGAGGTTGTATCACACCAGGATAGCCCCAGCCCCAGGAGGTGATATTGCCCTGTGCAGCAAACTGGGATTTCCTCATCCCTATATTGGAGAGGAGTTAGTCCCATGTATGGGAAGAAGGCAGTGTATTTGAGGCACTGGGCAAGCCAGATTCTTTTCCCCACTAATTCAAGTATTTTTATATCTTTAACATATTTTTCTATAGTAAATACAGAAATATTTAACATGTTTTCCTACATTTTCTATAGCTAATAGCCATAACCCTATGAGCATCTCTACCACAGATGACACCAGCTCCCCCCCATCCCTGGCTCCTCTCCCCTCTACAAGCCTGGGGAGAAACTCTGCACCCCCCTCCCAACGTGGGTACTCACTGGGGTCGACATAAGCCCAGCTGGGGTGCAATGGGACGGATGGAGGAGGAGGGTAAGCGCCCATCTTCACCCCCTCTCCTGCTGTCGCCTCCTCATAGGTTGGAGGGGCTGGGGGGGCCGTGGCATTGGCATTGTCCTTCTTCTCCCCCTGCCCCTCAGGGTTTGGGGGTTTGTTGTTCACTGAGAGCTGCACAGGAGGGGGGGGGGGGGGGGGAGGAAAAAAAAAAAAAAAAAAAAAAAAAAAAGATTAGACTACAAAATGGCACAGAATTTACCTTTCAGTGTGAAATCAGAAGGGCAGAAGTGGAGGTCTGGCGCTCTATGGTTTAGTCCCACGTTGCAGAGAAAGGTGACCCAGCAGCCCCCCAGCGAAGTGCATCCTCTGACTGAGAGAGAAATCAGAGGATACAACATGACAAAGGGTATGAAAAGCTGCAGATAAAATCTGGGGCTGAGGCTGCACAGTTGTGTCTCAGCTCTGGCATAACACAGGAAAGCATCCAGGTCTTTTTTTTTGCTTTTTAGCCCACTCCTTTCTGAGCTCTCTCTGCCTCAGAACAAAAACTTTCAGTTTCTAGACAAGAAACACCCTCAGCTCTTCCATTTTCACTGGTACCCCCACTTTGGGCAGTTTCCCCCATCCCCAGTGAAGTGTTGTGATTTAGGCCTCCAGCATTTACCTCTGCCTGCACCAAAGATGCACCTTTGCTCACCCAAAGATGCACAATCTGAAGATGCACCAAACGGATTTGGGAACCAGCAGAGCCGGAATAGGAAATCCCAGCAAACAGCCAGCCACAGACCACCTGAGAACAGCATCCATTTAACCTTCCAGCAATATCTCTGTTGTCCCAGAATGAGCCATGAACCTGGTGTCCTGCTCCTGCTGCCAATGTAGGCACTAGCTCAGCATCAGGGACCCCGTGGGCCACAGGGATGTGGGGCTGGAAGCCCCAAGAAAGAAGCAGAACAGTGAACTGGTACCAAGACAGACAGCACAGTTCCTGCAAAAAGGTCTTTAATTAAAGCCAACCCTTAGAAATAAGGCTAGATGCCACACTTGGACACAGACACATCTGCTTTGGGATGAGAGCGTACTACATCCTCTGCTCTGCTCTCTATGGTGGCCAGGACCATGCAGACCTCCCCGAGATGCCCGAGGAGAAATGCAGGGCCAGCACAGCATCCAGGCAGCCTCCAGCATCGTTGCCATGGCAATGGTGCACTGTGCTGGCAGAGGATGCAAACCAGCCCGCGCCATCCCCCACAGGGATCAGAGCATCGGTGAACCCCAAAACACAGAACTCCCTGCATTAGGAGGTGCAGTGCCAAGGAGTGATGGGAAAGCATGAGCACCCCGATATCCAGGATGGGGAGGCAAGAAACGGCCACGGATGGGCTGAGCTGCACATCCAGCACCGCCAGAAACAGCACCAGCTCCACAATGACTGCTCCATCACCTTCCTCTGCCAAAACACCACTGTCACAGGCACCTCCAAACCAGGCTTTGCTCAGACACTCCAGTTACCCCCTCCACCCCCCCCCCCC